>NC_044908.1:1821305-2161305 GCF_001633185.2 Quercus lobata
TCCTGCTTGCCTTCTTATAGGAAGGGCAAAACGGAGGGTATTAAATGCATTCAAGTTTCCAAAAGAATCTGAAGAAAAAAGAGACGTCCGTTCCATTTCCCCACCTTATCAGATGAGCCGCCGGACATAAATGAGCCTCGTAAAGGGGATTCATTAAGGGCGCGTCTGGGACAGCCAAGCGGCAGGAGTAGATCACGAGCAGATTAAACGGAATCCCTTGAAAACCGGCTAACTTCCTGGACAGGTGGAAAACCGCTCACATAAATGCGGGGTTGAACTAAATAAGCCACATTAAGGGCCCGAGTTTGCCAAAACCCTCCTTCCCAACCCAGAGGTCGGATAGAAGGGTTTTGAGGGGCTATTGTGGGGCCCAATAATTCATGGACCAGGCCCATTTGCCCTTAGAGAGTCCAAAGGCCCGAGCCGAGGACAACTGTGGCCCAAGCTCTGCAATACAGAGCACAAAACAATTTTGGGAGGCAGCCGAGGACAGTTCAGTCCTCGGCAGATCCTGAATCCCACCGGAATAAAGGGGTAAAACTGGTATAGGGACGAATTTGTAAGGAGATCCAAAATATCTTGGGGAAGTTATCCTTACTACCCTTCCAGATAAGACCCAACACATAACAGGGCCGTACTCTGCAGCCTTATCAACCATCCCCGACAATTCTGGGATTAGACTGATGGGACAAATATCAATCTTGTAAAGATTGACCCTACACGTGGACGAAGGACAGTTAACGCAGACGAGTATAAAAGAAGAAAGTAAGTAACTCTAAAGGGGATCCCATCCCACCTCCGAAAAAGAAAGATCACATGGGGGAGAACATCTCAATAACACCGGACTTCACTGAAGAAAGTCCGTCGTTGGAGAACCGGGATAAGGCCTCAATGGTCCTCAGATCAACTCCGAGGAGTCCCATCCCATAGGGTGCGACGCCTTAGGGCTTAAATGTTCAAGCCCAACTCCTTTTTTCCATATGAATTCCTCTAAAACCAAGACCGGGCACCGCCCCATGACCAGCGGCTAGCTTTTCAAGCCCACTCTCTACAAATCATATTGTGAGGGATCTTTCATGCGCGAGCCCAACATTCTTATTGGGCCGCTAGAGAATTGTGTCCTTACATCATTATTCTATGATTAAATCCACAAATCTTATCCAAAAAAATCTACCCCACCAATAGGCAGGTGACACTTCACTTCAAACAAACAATGGGCTTGTTTGATGAGTTAGTTTGAGTAATGTTGTTTGAGTGTTTTTGATACACGTGTAGGTAAAAAAGTGTGTGGAAATGTGTGTTATATTGTTTAAAATGTGTATTTTTGTGTTTGTGAAAAAGTTTCATGCTTTATCACTCTCCATTTTTTTCAACTTTCTATCTCCTCCCAATTCCCAACAGGTTCTCTCTCTTGTTTATGAGCAATATAAAAAAAAAAAAAATTTTAAAAAAAAAAAAAAACTACAATCAGAATAAATCATGGCAAAAAAAAAAATGCTGTGAATAAACGTAAATAAAAAATTTATGAGCAATATTACATGTACAAACTACTTTATAATATTTTTTATAAAATATTAATGTGGTCAATTTCATATTAATTTTCATCTAAACTTATCATTAATATTAATTTTTTTTTTTACTAATAATTACTTACCATATTAATAATTTGGAAAAAAAAAATTATAAAATATCTTGCACCTCTAACCTTTTTTTTTTTTTTTTTTTTTTTTTTTAATGAATACCGTAATTGTTGCTTTGTATTACTCAAAGCCTGGTATTATACTATAAAGAAACTAATAAATATAATATAAAACATAACATCATATACACCCTTACCCAGAAAAGAAAAGAACAGAGAAAAAAGAATCGTTTTCAGGTCAATGTCGCAGTACTAGAATTTTGGATATATAAAAAGTGGGAGTGATTTAGAGGAACCCAGCAGTACAGGAGGACCAACAGTGAGGCTTCGCATAAAGCTGATACATATTAGCTCATGGTGAGTCTAAGCTACCTGTTCTGTGTGTTTGTGAGCCTTCTTGATGATGACCCAGTCAGCTGCCATGTTCAGTCCAAGCCAGAGGGAGAACATAAGACCTTGTTTGTATTTGGGGACTCACTCTTTGATCCAGGCAACAACAAGTACCTCAATTCTAGTGTGGAAGGTGGATCAATTTCATGGCCATATGGGGAAACTTTCTTCAACCATTCCACTGGGAGACTCTCTGATGGCCGTATAGTCCCTGACTTTGTTGGTAACTAACACTTCATATTGCCTCACTATAACATGTAGATTGGTTTGTGTACTTAAATTGTGACACTTTTTTTCTTTCAATGGCTGCAGCCCAGTTTGCCGAATTGCCTATACTTCCTCCATACTTACAACCAATTGCACATCATTTCACTGATGGGGCTAACTTTGCTTCAGCTGGAGGAGGTGTTCTTGTTCAAACTCACCCTGGAACGGTATGTAGATAATTTTCTATTTAAGACTTAGTTATGGGTGGATTCAGCTTCCCACTTTTTTTGTTCAAGAAAAAAAAGTAGAACTAAGCTCAAAGCATGTCTGATGATGCTGCTAAAGATATGTGGGGAAATGACATTAAATGGGTTTGTGACCTTTTTCCTGTCTTGAAAAATGCTGAAGTTTGTTTGTGAGATTCCATGGGAGGAATTAATATAGGATAGCACATAATCCAAAAGCTTAACTTATGAATTTGGGTCCAATTTATGTTATAACCAACAAATTCATTACTAATTTTAGTATAAAGGGCTTACAATTATGACAATGAATACAATTATGTAGGATGCACGAGTATGAGTACGATACAACTACATGAGAAATTTTTGAAAAATTATAACATGATACGGCAATTAGGACATTGTTACGACACAGGCACAGCACCTCAAATGAAGTATCCGCGCATCCTAAAGAATTAGTGCCTTATCAATAACATAATATAATGTAGGAAAAAGAACACAAAACCTCCCATGTGGTTTATCAATAAAACACTTCTTTTATCTGTAAACCCGTTAAACATCCATTCAAATGAACAATCAGTTCCTCATTTGATGGCATGTCTAAATTTAGAGATGCATTTTTACATAAAACAATAGCGTTGGAGGTTATGTATTACACACAAAACCTCAAGGAGGCTCCTTGTTATTGAGAAAACAACGGGATTTTGTCTATTTTTCTCAATTTTTAAATTACATTTTTGTTGTAGTTGATAAGTTGACACATTAGTCTGTAAAATGTATGCTTTGTTCTTACATCAAAAAATTGAAGGAAAGCCTATTGTCTTTGACGGTTTGGCCTACTAGCTGGATGGAAACTTTGTGCTACATCTGAAAATCATGGAAATAAAAGCACTCTTTGAAGTGGGCAGTTTTACTGAAAAATCACTGATAAACATAGTTAGTAATGCAAGGAAATGTTACTCTTAATAGCATAATTGTCCTTTTCTCTCCAGATAAATCTCCCAGCGCAGCTAAGCTATTTTAAGGCTGTAGTGAAGTCACTAAAGCAGAAACTAGGCGATGTAGAAGCCAAGAAGGTGCTGATGAGAGCTGTGTACTTGTTTAGCATTGGAGGAAACGATTACTTCAGCTTTTACTCGGAGAACCCCAATGCTTCTCAGTCCTACCGAAGACAATACGTGGGGATGGTCATAGGCAACTTGACTGGTGTGCTCAAAGTAAGAAAATCACTGTGAATAAATTATTTTTTGGAAGTATTTTACTTCAAAGACAGTATTCAATAAGTTGGTCTGTTTTTGATTTTTAACATTTTTCTTTTTCAGGAAATATATGATTTAGGAGGAAGGAAAATTGCATTTCAGAATGCAGGGCCTTTGGGTTGCCTACCAGCCATGAAAGCAAGGAGTCCCCAACTTGGTAGTGGATGTGCTGAAGAACCCTCAGCTTTGGCAAGACTACACAACAGAGCTCTAGCCAATGTGCTTAAAAAATTAGAGAGCAAGTTACCAGGATTCAAATATTCAATCTTTGATTACTACAACGCACTTGGAGACAGAGTGAACAACCCTTCAAAATATGGTAGGCTGCGACCACAACCTGCATATCATGCTTCTGCCTTGTTAGATTTACCTTTAGAGCAACCATGCATTAGTGCTAAGGACAACAAGTTTTCACCATCTATTAGTTTGAAAGAGTAGCGTGTTGAGTAAAATACGTGAACAAATACACTTTTATCTTTAATTACAACACTTTTTACAAGCACTATTATTGCACCAGTGCACACACGGCACTTTTACATTCACACACACTTGACCTTACACCTTACTTCTATACACCTAGCTACTAACACAATGACACAACTACTTCTTTACTTTACAGTGCTGACACACTTCACCTCACTTGCTTCACATCATCTCACTTCACCTCACAACACTTCACTTATCACAAGTGGGAACCAAAGTTCCTATTTATATAAGTTGGAGGTCGGTTAAGTAACCGACATTGAAGCTTCTTGCTTCATTTAATTTCTGCCACTAGAGTTCTAGTAGTTCCTAGGCCATAGCTTTTTAATTTTTTAATTTCTAACCCATGACAGCTTCTAGAGTATCCTTTTTTCTTTGTCTCTTTAGCTTCAGTTCTACAATCTTATACGCTCTAGCTTATTTATTTCTTGTCCAAATCAACTTCTAGAACACTAGTCAAATTGTGGCTCTACAAAGTGTTATCTAGGGATTTCCAGAGAAAGAGAGAGAGACGGTGCTTGATGTTTAACATAGAGTGAACGGAAGCTGGCTCAAATCAACAGCCAGACTTTCTATGTGTATTTCATTTATATATAATTACAAGCAAGATATTTGCAAAGGAGATCACGATAGAAAACAGAATAAGCTTATCTACTATACAACTTATCCATATCTATATAGCTAAGGCAATCATATTTGAAACTAAACCATCTACTATCTATTGTTACCTGGAGCTTTATCTTTATCTTCACTTGGAACTTTATCTTCAATAGAATTTGTTTTACTCTGATCCATATTGCTAACAGTCCCCCGCAAGCTGATGGGGAGGGAATGAACCATCATTGATCCTCAAAGATAAAAATCAAGAAGAAGATAAGCCCTTGGTAAAAATATCTGCTGGCTGGTTATATGAAGAAATATAATGGGCAGCAATATCCTTATTAAAAACTTTTTCTTTGATGAAATAATAATCCACTTCAATGTGTTTCGTTCTAGCATGGAACACAAGATTAGAGGATAGAGACAGTGCCCCAATGCTGTCCACCCATAAGCATGGCATTGTAAAAATAGGAATTCTTAGTTCCTTAAATAGCATTCTAATCCAATATATTTTAGCAATGGAAAATGCCATTGAACCATACTCAGCCTCAGTGCTTGAACGTGCAACAACTGGTTGCTTTTTAGCTGTCCAAGATATAAGACAAGGACCAACATAAATGGCATAACCAGTAGTAGATTTTCTGTCATCAGGACTACCAGCCCAATCTGAGTCACACCATTCAATTTTAGTGAGCCTTAGTATAGTGCAATCCATAATCAACAGTTCCCTTTAGATAGTGTAGGACACGCTTGGCTATTAGATGCACTATAGTTGGAGCATGAAGGAATTGACATAGTTGATTGACACTATAGGCTATATAGAAAACAGAACAAGCTTATCTACTTACAACTTATCCATATCTATATAGCCAAGGCAAACATATTTGAAACTAAACCATCTGCTATCTATTGTTACTTGGAGATTTATCTTTATCTTCATTTGGAACTTTATCTTCAATATTACTCTGATCCATATTGCTAACACTTTTTTACAATCATTGATGTGGCAAATTGTAATTCAAACTATCACTTTCATAGGAACTCACTATTGACATCATTTTTATTAACACCAATCATAACATTCCAACATTGCTCCTACCTTTATCTTTGTTGTAACTTTTTTCCTTTGCTTTTTTAGGCTTCAAGAATGGTAAAGTTGCATGCTGTGGCAGTGGGGCATATAGAGGAATGAATTGTGGAGGAGGAAGAAATGGAACAGAACCATATGATTTATGCAGTAATCCTAGTGAGTATGTGTGGTTTGATGGTGGCCATACTACTGAAACAGCCAACCGCCAGTTAGCTGAGCTGATTTGGAGTGGAGCACCAAATGTCACAGGCCCTTACAATGTGCAACAACTATTTGGACATGCATAATAGTATATCTATTTGTGACCAGTTAAAATCGTATCTAGCTTTCTTGTTATGTTTTTGGAGGTAACACCGTCACTCGTAGATGTAAACCACTCCATTTGAATAATATACTCATTTCTATTGCAGAGCCAAAAAAAAAAGGAGAAATTTGTTAGTATTTCAATTTCTTATGCTTGACCATATTTCACTTAACTTTTTTTTATTTTAACATGATAAATATGTTGACATTTTATAGCAAATTGCAGTAATTGAGGTGTTGAAAATCAAATAAAATAACTATATGGTTACAAAGGGAAATTCTGACAGGAAGAACACTTTGAGGGTTCAAAGTCTACTCTCAATGAAAGAATGCACTAGTGAAATCAAAATTGTGCTAGTAGAATTAACCCTAATTCCAATTTGCTACCTCCACTAGAACTCTTCCACTATGGATCTCTTCACACCAACAATCTAGTCCGTGATTTCAAGTACCTGCGAAATTTCTCGTGTGTATATGTATATATTTGTATATGTTCTAGCAACTTCAATCTTTCACCAATCTTCTAATTCTTCAATGTTGTTGGTGATGGAGATATTCACTTGACAAAAAACCCTGAGACCTAAGTGCATATCTAATGCAACTCTCTCCCTCAAAAGCTTAATTAATTCACATTTCAGACATAGAGTTACCTTATATACTTTAGAAATGTATGGCACAA
The DNA here is from genome assembly GCF_001633185.2 of Quercus lobata. Classification (NCBI taxonomy): domain Eukaryota; kingdom Viridiplantae; phylum Streptophyta; class Magnoliopsida; order Fagales; family Fagaceae; genus Quercus; species Quercus lobata. The sequence continues at coordinate 1,828,198 of NC_044908.1, forward strand.
ATGCCAATGCTTAAGTTGATCATGTGCCTGAATCTAGAATTTAAAATTTTTGAGACTCGATTAGTCGAATGATGTCAAGATTGCAATCAATCTCAAGTGAATCTCGATTTGTCAAGTGAATCTCAAATCATTTCCTTGTTCCCTTCTTTAAAAACATCTAAATAAAGTGAATTAAACCAATATCAATCCAAATGGATGCTAGAACTAATTGAATTCCAAAAATAAAAGGCTCAGTTAGGCGTGACAGTAGACACTAGATAGCTTAAGCCAAGTCCAACACAAAAAAATAAAGGGAGACCATACAATTGACTATTTATCAATTAGTTATAAATTAATACATGTTCCAAAAGTTGAAACTCTAGTAAAAGCGGACGCCATAAGTTAAAACTCTTTCTAAAAAAATACGTGTCCCAAAAATTACAATGTGCAACAACTATTTGGACATGCATAATTTTGCTGAATATAACTCTTATGAACAATTAATATCATATCTATCTTTCTTGAGATGTTTTGGCCTTTTGGAGGAAACACGGTCACTTGTAGATGTAAACTGCTCCCTTTTAATAATACAGGCATTTCTATTGCTGTGCCAAAAAAAAAGGGGGAATTTGTTGTTATTTCACTTTCTTATGCTTGACCATATATACATAAATTTCTTTATCTTCATTTAATAACAAGTGATTTTCTAAAAATCATAATTATATGCCTGAGCAATTTTCAATCTTCTTGTAAATCATGGACTAACCATCATGAATCCCCTTGGCAATTGTCATTTGTAGCAAATGTCCTCAATAAAATATTGTAACTAAGCTGGATGTTCCATCAAAGTTTTTCTTTTTCCTTTTTTACAAAATCAACATGTACTACATCAAGTGAAACATAAAGGCTATTGGCAGAATATCTATGGAAATGTTATCAAAATTTTTTTTTTTTTTTTTTTTACAGAATCAATATGCACAATAGGAAAAAGGTTATTTTATTCCTATAAATTCCTTGGAAATGTCCTGCAATGAGAAAGCAGCATAAAGTTACATTGATATTTAGACTCGTCTTCTTCTTTTTTCCAAAAAGTTTAGACACAAATTTTTTCACGACTGCTGATCTAGGGTGCACGAACACAAACACAGTTACAACACAGTGACACGAGTAATTTTGAAAAATTATAACATAAAATGGCAAGTATGACACCAATATGACACTAGTGTACGAGACAGATATAACATGAGTACGGTATCCTAAATGAAGTGTTCGTGCATCCTAACTGTTGATATGACATGTTATAATTGATAGATAATAAAAGTAGTACAAGTGTTGGATCCACATAAAAATGATGTTATTTTAATCATAACTTACCACCTTTAACAAGATATAAAATAATCATGAATAAAGTTTTGTCCTTAATATTGCTTCATTATCAAAAATTAGTGCTCTATTTTTGTTTCCTTCTCTTGATGTGTAAAGAATTTGGGTGGTAATATGACATAATAGTCATGAAGAATATCAATTTTTTTTTTTTTTTTTGCTGAATAATTTTATTTTAATTTAACTGGTAAGCACATCATAACTGTATAGATCCCTGGAGATCTTGTTTCATAACCACGCTATGAGACACCATGAAAATGAACACCCCCCCCCCCCCCCCAATAGACATGATTCTTTGCATATTTTTATATTTATATAATAAAAAAATTATGCATTAAAATTATTGGAAAAACTATGAAGTTTATGCGCGTACTTTTCTTGACTCAAATATGTTCAGTATTAATTTCTTTAGTAAGCCAATGAAATAGCAGTAAACTAAAACATTCAAATATGTTCAGTATAATATTCAGCAAAAAAAAAAAAAAAAAAAAATGTTCAGTATAATTTTTTATTTGTCTTATCCACTGAATACGTGGTTGAAGAGCGTCCTCCATGTTGGGACTGGTGGTGGTCAAGTCTCTTTTCCTTCTTTCTCGGGATATGTGTGAATATGACAATTTTGTTTGGATTTGAATAAGGGTGAGTTTGGTTCAACTTTTTGAAAAAGTGCATAATGAAAAAATGGAGTTTTGTAAAAGTGCATAATGAAAAAGTGGAGTTTCAAAAAGCTGAGTGTTTGGTAAAAGTTATTAAAAAGTACATAATGAAAAAGCTGAGTGTTTGGTAAAAATTGTTAAAAGTGGCTTTTTGAGGGGTAAATGACCAAAAAGGATAATGTATATATAAGGGAATTTATTTCAAACATTTTTTATTTTTTATTATTTTTTTTTTTTTTTGTGGATGTGAGTTTATTTCATACTTATTAAATTATCTATTTCATATACTTACTAAACAATAATAATAATAATATTAATTAAATCTAAATAATTTCCATCAACATGAAGCACAAAATAAAAATGTAAAAAGATGATAAAATATACACCAATAATCTAAGTTTAAATTGTACTACATAAAAATGTAAAAACATATAAAATACATATCAATAATCTAAGTTTAAATTGTACAACACAAAAATATAAAAAAGATGATAAAATACATACCAATAACCCAAGTTTAAATTGTACTACAGGATATTATAAAAAAAAGACAACTACTAATTATTATCCCCCCAAATGGAATTAGCAATGGAATCACGAAGAACCACCATTGCAGGGTTTGTTAAAGATCCTAAATTCTGCTCATAACTGCTATCTGCTTCACTATTATTTTCTCTTCTAGAAATTGAATCTCGATTGGCATTTATGAAGCCCCTATCATCCCTATCATTTAGTCTAACAAAATTATGAAGAGCCATAGTAGCAGATACAATAAGTATTTGGATATGGAATGGAAAAGATGGCATGTTTCTGATAATTCTCCATTTATTCTTCCACACACCAAAAGTGCGCTCAATCGTACATCGAAGAGATGAGTGAGCATGATTAAATTTTTCATGTCTAGTTCTAGGGCTTCCACCTCTCCTTCGAAAGTCTTGAAGATGGTATGATATCCCTTTGTATGGTGCCAAATAACCTTTCATCATTGGGTATCCAGAATCAACTACATAATATTTCCCTAGAAAAAAAAAATTCAATTGTTTTAACACACTCATATAATATGTAATTATAATGAACAATTGATTAACCAATTACAAACCTGGTGGTGGATGCGGAAAGTTGTTACTCTGTTTACGAATAGTATCAAGAAAAATGTGAGTGTCGTGTGCTGCACCTTCCCATCCAGGCAAAACAAATGTGAATAACATATCAAAATCACATGCAGCCATCACATTTTGGGTTGGATATCCCTTTCTTCCAAAGTATGGAATGGACTTCTCAGTAGGTACAACCGCTGTCACATGTGTGCCATCAATCGCACCGATGCAATCCTAATAAAAACATTAATAGTTTTCAGTTCCACATGCATTGTATTATCTTATAGACAATAACACTTATTCAAATATACAATAGTACACATACTTTGAAATGTGGCCAATAAATTGGATGGTCTTGTATTTTGGTTGGAACTTCACTAAAAGTTGGATCCGAAGGCTTTACATATGCAGCTGCAAAGCGAGCACCCAACAGAGTGATCATCTTCTCAAAATGTCTACTTATGGTTTCACCCGAATGTTGAAATATTTCTTGAACCATTCGGTTACATGTTCCATGACCAAGTATCATTAAACAGATTGCCACTGACTCTTCTAATCTTATATTCCTTGAATGTTGAAGTCCAAAGTCACGTTCTAAAACTTGACACAAATTAAGAAACACCTCCTTTTTCATTCTAAACATGTTGTAACACAATTTCTCATTACCTTCCATACAACGTCTCACCCAAACCCACCCTGTTTGTTCAGAATCATAACAAGGAGTCTTATTAATGTACTTATTGAAATATGTCACAACTGCTTCACAGGTAACTGCCACAAGCTGGTAAAACTCATCAGAATCGTCGTTACTATCATCATCATCAGAATCACTGTCACTGTCATCATCACTATCACTACTCTCATCATCATCATTGTTATCATCATCATCATCATCATCATTGTTATCACCATCATCATCATCATTGTTATCACCATCATTATTATTGTCAGCATTATTATAATCACTAGCATCATGATAATCACAATAATTTCTGTAATCCCCATCCATTAATAGTTCCATAAAATTGCCACTCTCATAAGTACCATTATAATCATCCATATTGGTTTAGGCTACACAACAAAGTAACAAATAATCAATCATTGCTAATACTTAATATAAATCAACATAGTAATCAACAAAGTATTACATAACTTTGTAATCAACATATATTAACAAAGTAATCAACAAAGTAATCAACAAAGTAATCAACAAAGTAATCAACATATATTAATCCAAAGCTAATAAATCCATATTACATAACTTAGTTTAAAGTTAATACAACAAAAAGCTAATATTAGTCGAAATGTGTTTACATTACACATATATTAATCCAAAGCTAATACTAAATATCACATAACATTGTTTAAAGTTGATACAACATAGTTAATACAACATAAAGCTAATATTAGTCATAAGCTAATATTAGTCCTAAGCTAATATAGAGTATCACATAAGGTTGGTCACTTCTTTTGCTTCAAAGAAATCAATTCTTGTAGGTACGCCAACTGTAACTCTGGCTCCTTGAAAGTTAGAAACATATCCCTATGTATCTTTTTTAGTAACACTAAGGAAGCTTGAACCACAAACCTACTATCCACTCCAGGAAGTGCTCTCACAATCGCCATGACATTATCAACTGAACTTGGTGACTCTCGAGAAGTACCTTCAGACTTATTCTTACATACAGTTATTAATTCACTAATACGATTGTCCAACATTACAGCTCCTCCTATCTTCTTCTTTTTTTTCTGTGAGGGTATTGATTCACTAGTTCGCTTAAGTCCTGAACTACGTGATTGACTAGTATGTTCTTGTTGCAAACTATCAATGTCTAAACTCATGTCACATTGATTATCCTTAAATTCGGAGCTACCATCCGAATCACCAGCACCCTCTTGTGGCATTGTTGGAGGGAGTGTATTTGAAGAAGGGGTCCATGCAGCTTCTCTAGTTGCTGCAACATCCCTAAATATTATATCAAGTTGTTCTAGATTCTGTAGACCTTTCTCTCGAAATTTTTTAGCTTTGGGTAATTCCTACAAAATGTAAAAGTGCTTTCACTCAGATAACAACAATATAAAAAAACTATTTCCAACTAACTACATATTAATAAAATACTCAACTCACCTTCAACTTTCGGTCCCACCAATCATCAGGAGCAAGAATTGTTCCCTTCGCTGTATCCCAACCTAAACCTGTGTCATGCATCCTCAATTTTTCCCACAATCTCCAATCACCTTTTAACACATCCCACCTACTTTTTAATTGCTCCCTATCATAATTTTGACCGGTTTCATCACAAAATTTGGTCACTATATTGGTCCAACCTATGGTCTTAAAGGCAACACCTTTATTCCTATTCCCAAGTTGAATCTGTTCCACACAAAGATTACAAAAAGTAGTGGTCCAGCTTGAATTATTATCCCATAATGCTCTAGCCTTTTTTGCCTCGGGGTTGGAAGTTGTGTTTTTACCCATCTATAAAGTTCACCAATGAGGTTGAAACATATTAGCAAAACTATAAATTTTTTATTAAGATCAAAACAAAAATATACATATTACAGAGGTCATGAACATCAAACATATCACAATCAGGGTATTAGTATCTAATTTTCTTGTTATTTGAATAAAATGTTGTATCGTGTTTCTCAAAAAAAAAAAAAAAAAACTTAGGTGTAGGTACAACTTTTAGAGCATTACTTTTTCTAAGTATTTCTATATGTTTATGCAAATTTTTTTGTTAAGCCTTAATTTATTTATCTATCCATCTTGCAGTGACCCGTATGTCATGCAAAAGTTGTCTCTTTAGGTTTCGATGTATTTCGAATAAAAGCCTCAGTAAAGAAGAAAATCAAACAGATTGTGTAGGAATATTAAATTTGAACAAGATTGTTGAGACATGTTTACATGTGGGGTTCTCTATTATCATACTATGCACTCTCTGCATTAGTAACATTTTTGTCTGAATAAAATTGCTTTCAACAAGATGTGGTGACATACAAGAAATACTTTTGAAAAAATGGCAATAAAAAAGCTTATTAAAATTTGGCAGTAAAAGAAGGTAATACCCCTTTTGTAAGAGTCCATCATCTGCTATAAGAAAAATAATTCTTTATGATTTAAGCATAGAAAACATGGATTAAATTGAAAAACAAAATATACGTGATAACCTCTAGTCCAATAGCCAACAAGGTAAGTCGGTCACTGTGAATGTCACCTCATACCCAAATAGCTCACATTATCAAAACCCAAACCAAGACATATTATCCAATAACTCATGTGAAAAGTATGTAGAAAGGGTGCGCAACACTAAGTAATCCAATCCAACCCACATTACTAACTAACAGTGGATAATTATCTTTCTTAGAGATACTAAATACTAAATAATTATCTTTCAAAAAAAAAAAAAAAAACTTTTCTTTTTTGATAAATCAGTAAGATTTCATTAAAAAAAAAAAAACACTCAAAACAAACAGTTCCACTACAGTTCAAGACAAGGCTCAACAGACAATTCCAACACAATCAACTCAACTAACAAATATGCAACAGAAGAAAACAATATCCAACTCACGATTCATTTTTCTGCTCTAAGAGCTGAGACTACATCTTCTTCTTTTTTTCACAGTATCCACTAACTTCACCAACTACCATGGGGTTATAGATTGCTTTTGGATTGAAGAACAGAGAAAGGTAATCCCCAGATGGAGCAGAGGAATCTGTTTAACGTTGAACAGTAATCTCCTCCAATAGGAGCAACAAAATTTGCATTACCTAATCAATAACTCTGAAATTAGCAACACAAATTTTCACACACCTACTAAGTGAAAGACTCTAAAATCACCTCTAGTACGAGTGAATTGTCTATGGAATGAAATTACAATTTTTTTTTTTTTTAACCACACATTAATCACCTATCAAGTAATTCAACCACATCTTTCATGGTCAAACTTCAGAAAACTCAAAAATCTAAGACTATACTCAAAAACCCACCTAATAAAAACGCAATTTTTAATAGACAACACCACGTATCATATCATATCATATAAGTTACCAACAAAATTTGATGGTAAATCACAATATATTATTACGCAATCAGGGGGGAAATCATGGTGAAAAATGACCCTATATTCTCTGCTAATAATCCAACACAAACAGTAGTATAACCTGAACTATAATGGAAATTAAAGTAAAGAGTTACAATCTTCGAATCATAGCATAAACATAGAATCAGAAAAAGAAGAAGTATTAAGAGAATTAGGAAGAGATTAAGACACCATTAAGACAAAATTGACATTGTTTTGACATATAACCTGGAAAATAAGAGTTTATTTTTCAAATCAACATATAACCTGCCCAAAATTTGGAAGTTAAAATGCCCAAAATTGACATTGTTTTGACACAAAAAAGTTTTGACATATACATGCTTAAAATAAAAGGCACTTACAGAACTCACCTACATTACTGAACCTAACCCAGGCCCCAAAACACAAGCTAACACAACTGAAATATATAAGTTCTACACATTCATAGCAACTGAAATATATAACACAACTGAAGCACCATTAAGACAAAATTGACATTGTTTTGACATATAACCTGGAAAATAAGAGTTTATTTTTCAAATCAACATATAACCTGCCCAAAATTTGGAAGTTAAAATGCCCAAAATTGACATTGTTTTGACACAAAAAAGTTTTGACATATACATGCTTAAAATAAAAGGCACTTACAGAACTCACCTACATTACTGAACCTAACCCAGGCCCCAAAACACAAGCTAACACAACTGAAATATATAAGTTCTACACATTCATAGCAACTGAAATATATAACACAACTGAAGCATAACAATATCTCCAAGTTAATACACATTCATAGCAAGATCCGAAATTTTGTTATAACAAAACAAATAAACAAAAACACTTCATGAGAACATGTATATATTCCAATCAGCAAGATCCGAAAACAATACCCATTATATATTCATCAAACTAACACTTCATTATATATTCCAATCAGCAAAAACAAATAACAAAACAAGTAAAGGAACAATACCCATTCATAGGAAGATCCGAAATTTTTTTTCCCACACTCGGTAAAAAAAAAAAAAAATCAGATCAGTGTTGGTACCTGGTTTTTGGTAGCAGATCAGTGTTTTTGGTACCTGAGAAATCAAAACCCACACACCAAAAGTGAGAAATCAACCAAAGAACAGAGAAATCAAACCCAGATCCATGAGAAATCAACCAAAGAACAGAGAAATCAAAACCAAAAAAACCCAAATCAGACCCATGAGAATCAACCCCGGTTTGGTCCAAATCAAAACAACCCATACCCATGACAAATCAACCCAAAGAACACACAGAAAAATCATTACCCATAAAACAAACCACAATCCAAAACTACAGAAAGACTTACGGAGAGGAAGAACCAGAAAGAAAGAAAGAAAGAAGAAGAAGAGGAAGACGAAGCGGAAGAAGAAAAGGAAAAGAAAAAAGACAGAGATGAGACTTACGAAGGCAGAGCAAGGCAGAGAGAACAGATGGAGGCGTCAAATGCGAAGGGAGAGCAGAGATGAGAGATGAGGGCACAGCGCGCACAGAGATGAGAGATGTGTGGGTATTTCGGTCTTTCCATGTTTGCAACGGTAATATAACAAAACGCGCTGTGCGCGTTTTGATTTATGGACCGCTCAGGGTCCATTTCCGTTGCGCGTTTTGTCTTCAGGTTTTCTAAAAGTTCAAAACGCAACTTTTATAAAAAAGTTACGTTTTGAATTTACCAAACGCATATCTGGGCTCAGCTTTTTTGAAAACGCCCGTTTTGGACTGAAAAAGTGGAACCAAACGGGCTCTTAACTCACGAACATTCTTACGAAGAGGAAGAGTATTCTTGAGCCGTAACTTCGTAATTTTTACAAATATACTTTTAGATCTTTATTGCTCTGTTTTTGCTATATTTTTTGTGCTTTTGCCAGTAGAAGCGATGAGGTGTGTTGCTGAAGTATAACGGAAGTGATCTCAAGTTGACAGAATAATGTTAATAACAAATTTGCTATATATTAACATTATTTTACTTGAATTCACTATTAACATTACTTTTATCATACCTTTTTTATTGGGATTATAGCAATATTTTGTTTTCACTTGAAATCATTGTTAAGCTTATTTTTATTATACATAAAAAAAAAAATCAAAAAAAAAAAAAACAAACTTGTATACAATTATAAAAAAACAAATGGGTAGTTATAATAAATCCACCTAAAGTTAAACTCGTTTTCATGTTGCCTACTAATAGTTCTAAAGTGATGTTAATAGCAAATTCAAATGAAAATAATATTCACAATAAATCATGTCATTAATTAATTGTGAAAAAAAAAAAAACCTATAAATGGTCATATAATAAAAGTTATGTTATATATTAGTGAATTCAAATGAAGATAATGTTTTACTCAAAAAAAAAAAAAAATGAAGATAATGTTCATGATAAATCATGCCATTAATTAATCGTGAAATAAAAACTATAAATAGTCATGTAATAAAAGTGATATTAATAACGAATTCAAGTAAAAATAATGTTGCTATAATCATAATAAATTATATCATTAATTGTGAATGGTTACCCAAAAAAGAATAAGAAAAAAAAGAATCTGCATTGAAGTCATTGTCGCCGTGCTAGAATTTTGGATATATAAAAGGCGGGAGTGTTAAGAGGAATCCACCACACACTGAGGCTTTGCATAAAAGCTGAGACATATTAGCTAATGGCGACTCTAAGCTACTTTTTCTGTGTGTTTGTGAGCCTTCTCAACCTAATCAGCTGCCATGTTCAGTGCAAGCCAAATGGAGAACATAAGACCTTGTTCGTATTTGGGGACTCACTCTTTGATGCAGGCAACAATCAGTACCTCAATGGTAGTAGTGTGGAAGGTGGATCAATTTCTTGGCCATATGGAGAAACCTACTTCAACCATTCCACTGGGAGACTCTCTGATGGCCGTTTAGTCCCAGACTTTATTGGTAAGCAACACATCATATATGTTACTATAACATGATGCAGATTGGTTTTTGTACTTAATTGTTAACACTTCTCTTACAATGGTTGCAGCCCAGATTGCCATGTTGCCTATACTTCCACCATACCTACAACCAATTGCACATCGTTTCACTTATGGGGCTAACTTTGCTTCAGCTGGAGCAGGTGTTCTTGTTCAAACTCACCCTGGAACGGTATGTAGATCATTTTCCATTTAAGAATTAGTCATGGGTGGAGTCAGCATCACCCATTTTTTTGTTCAAGAAAAAACAATAGAACTTACAGCACATTCGGTACATTAGGAATAGTAATGTTTGGTATTGGAAGTAAAAGATATTATAATAGAATAAGGGCATGTTCAAAGGAGAATTATTGGAATACTCCGAAAATACCATAAATACACTCCTCATTCTCAAAAGAATTGTGGATTCTATCATGAATTTAATCAATAGAATCCACAATTATGTAAAATGAGAGAATATGCATTTATGGTACTCCGAAAGTATTCTATAATTACTCAAATTCAAAGAATGTATGATGATGCCACTTCATATAAGTGGGGAAATGGCATTAAATGGTATTTACCCATGTAGGTAACTTTCTTTCTGTTTTGAAAAATGCCAAAGGGCATGTTTGACAAACTGTAAAAGACATTGTAACATAATAAATTTTTTTTTTTTTTTTTTAGACTTAGACCCCTATCAAAAACTGTGTTTAACCAATTTTAAGGCCAGGTTGTTAATTAGATTTATTATGAAAGTTTTAGGTTAAACAAACAAGCATCAATATTATGCACAATAGAAAATTTATTTGACACAGAAAACCTTATGAAATAAACTGTTCCAAAGGAAAAACCTAGGGGGAGTTTATCTAATCAATCCCAAGGTAACAGTTTCACTATAAAATGGAGATTTACAATCAAGAATAATCTTATTCGTAGTAAATCTAACTTTAGTTACCGAACTGAGATCTGAATCTCACAGACTTCCTTTACAATGAACTACAATAATGTGAACCTCCAATCCACGCACTTCAAAATCCCATTTAACACCTTTGATTATAAGAATGAGGCAACAACTTCTACAACACTGGATCTTGATTTTATTCAAAGAATATCACTGGTATAAGATATGAAAGAGTTTTTGGTACAGAAACCCAATATACAGAATAGAAGGCATAAGAGGCACCTCTCTCTCTCTCTCTCTCTCTCTCTCTCTCTCTCTCTCTCTCTCTGTGTGTTACTTCGTCCTATAGAGTCTCTTTTAGTGTAGAATAAATAGCATGAAACCCTAGTATATTAGACAATGAGCTAGGCTTTAAAATATGCAAACTGATCTAATTCACGATTTTCGATTGGTCAAACTTCAGTTTCAATTAATTGAAACTGTTAAAAATCTGGTTCCTTGAATCAGCTATTTTCCTGTCCTTGCACACTAAATACCAGTTTATTGAGCATTGTCTAATCAATCCTATAGACTTTATGAGTTATATTTAGACAAGTTTGTGTTCACGTCTTAGCCAACAAAACTACATAAGTATTCTCTCAAAAAAAAAAAAAAAAAAAAAAACTACATAAGTATAGAACCTAATTTTTTTTACATTAAAAAAAAAAATAAATAAGGATTGTAATGTAATAGTTATTTTTATTTCTATGGTTTAGCTATTTTATAGTTTGGTAATGTTTTTATTATATGGAATAGTCATTATTTATAAACATTTATTCTTAAGTATAATTATTCCTCTTTAAAAGTGTTATAATAACTATTATTTAGTAGGTTAATATCTGTGACTGGTGAAGATGTATCCCACATGGCCCACAGACACTCATTCACCAGTCACAACTTGCCACATGGTGAGTTGTGGCACAAAGTTGTGCAATATTTGGTGGTCCTAGCACAACTCTTAATATATTTCCAAATATACAAACTTTTCATACAAACAAAATATTTATACTTCTTTTTATTAAAAAAAATTATAAATATTCTTTTTTTAGGAAAGATAATTATATAAATAAGATATTTTAAACTTTATCTTAATTGTAAAGTGCAAACTATACCCCAAAAGTTTGAGGGTGTTTGGATTTTACACCCTAAAATTTCAGTCTTTCAGAGTTTTCCTAAAATTTCAGTCTTTCAGAGTTTGGATTTCATCCCATAAAATTTTATTCCTTTTGCATCAATGGCCCCTCCATCCATATTTTCCATTAAATGCCACATAAACTTGTCATGCGTGTTTAGTTTTTCCAATAAAATGATGCCCCATCATTTTTGTAGCCTAAAAAAAATTAAATAATGAAATAATTAAAAATGACATGACATAATAAAATAACTTGGCATCATTTTATTAGATGAACTAAACACACATGACAAACTTATATGGTACTTAATAGAAAATATGGATGTATGGGTTACTAATGCAAATGAAATAGAATTTCATGGTATAAAATCCAAATTCTAAAATTTCAAAATGTAAAATCCAAATACCTCCAAACTTTAGGAATGTAATTGTAATTTAGCCTTATCTTAATATTACAACTTACAACCAAATATATGAATAAGTTTAATTGCCATAACAAAAAAATGTTTAGTTATACATTACAACACTATTTATTTTCAGTAATAAAGATTATAATTCCTACTGTAATCATCATTCAATATATCAAACATGCCCAAAGTTTGTTTGGGAAATTATAATGGAGGAATTTGTTGGCTTATAAATTGACCCCGGTTAATTAATTCAATTATCCAAGTTGATTAATTAAGTCAAATTACATGCAAATCGTGGAGACACAAACAAATAACCAAATAAACTAGAGTGCAACGGAAAATAACTTGACATGGTGATTTGTTGACTAATGAGGAAATCTCTCACAAGGCAAAACCTCACAAAGTAATTTTCAGGTCACCACTCCCATTAATCACTAATCAAGAATCAAGCGGTTACAGATACAAGGAATCTTACCACTAACTTGGACTAAAGTACCAACTTACAGTTGAACCTTCACTTTAATCCCCAATTGGACTTGATCTTGTATGACTTATTCCCTTTTCACATATCCCAGTACGTGACTAACTCCTTTGCTTGATTCCAAGTACATGACTAACTCCACATGTACAACAACCCTTTGATTATTGTAATTGATTTGCAACAATTTTACATAGAAACACCAATAAAATTTTCAATTGTAAGTGCTAGAGACTTTGCTTGGTTATAGAACCCAAAGACGCATAGGAAACGCAACAAGATCTCTTTCTTTTGTAGGAGGAGGCTAGGGTTTCAAAAAGAAAACCTTATGAAACTTTCTAGAGTTAGCTCTCTAGGATTAGGGTTTTCTCTCTCTACCTCCTTATTTATATAGAAGCTTAATGGGCATTTTAATGAGCTCTCCTATTCCAATAATGTTTTCTCTCCTAAACGTATTAGGTTTACACAAACCCATAAACAAATAGCCAATAGAATTCAAACATTGCAAGCTATATTAAAAATCCTATAAGCTCGATAGATCAAGAGGTATCGAGACAGGTATCGAGCTTCATTAAATCTCAATAGATCGACAGATATCAAGATAGGTATTAGGACCTGCAGATTTAACTTTTCTTGAGTAATCTTCATGCCTTCAATGAAACTACTTGTAATGATAATCTTGAACCCACTTTGATTTACCTAATTACAAGTAAAGTGTGTTTTGTCATAAAATATGCTAATATAAAAAAAATATGATCCTAACATAATTAATTTAGGACACTACTTAACTATAAAGGTTAAGCCTATGAGTTTAGGTTCAATTATACATATTCAATAAAGTCATTATTAATTGTACTATAAACTGCTTATAAATCTGATAATGAATGTAATTGATGTCACATCAATAACATAAAATTAAATAGAAAAGAGTACTTTTTAAGTACACAAAACCCCTTGTTAAAACACTTGTTTTATTTGTAAACTATTGAATATCCATTAAAATAAACGATGAATTGCTCATGTGATAACATATATCTGTATTTAGAGCTGCATCTTCACATAAACCAACATCATATGTGGTCCTGCATTACACTCCAAATCTCAAGGGGGTTTGGTGTTTTAGGGGAAACAACAAAGCATTAGTGCATCTTTTCCTATTTTTTAATTCATCTTTACCTTGCCTTGATAAGTTGACATATGTCTCTAAAATGTATGTTTTATTCTTTTATATATATGAAAAGTGTTACTTCTACAACACTTTAACAATAAATCTTATATAGTAAGTTATTACTAGTTCTAATTACTTAAATTATTTTTTACTAGTTACATCCAATAATAACCTGTCACTTAAGATTTGTTGTGAAAGTTATGTGAAAATGTCATGGACATAACATCTCTCTCTCTCTCTCTCTCTCTCTCTCTCTCTCTCTCTCTCTCTCTCTCTCTCTATATATATATATATATATGTATATATATATTTGGCGGTTGGCCTACTTGCTGGATGGAAACTTTGTGCTACAACTGAAAATCACGGAAATATAAGCGCTCTTGGAAGTGGGTAGTCATGCTTAAGAATCAATGATAAAATATAGTAATGCAAGGACATTTTACTTTTAATTAGCTTAATTTTCCTTTTCTCTCCAGATAAATCTCCCAGCGCAGCTAAGCTATTTTAAGGCTGTAGTGAAGTCACTAAGGCAGAAATTAGGTGATGTAAAAGCTAAGAAGGTGGTGAAGAAAGCTGTGTACTTGTTTAGCATTGGAGGCAACGATTACTTCAGCTTTTCCTCACAGTACCCCAATGCTTCTCAGTCTGACCGAATAAAATACGTGGAGATTGTCATAGGCAACTTGACTAGTGTGCTGAAAGTAAGTTAATCACTTTGAAAAAAATTAATTTGAGGAACTATTTTAGTACAAAGACAGTGTTCAATAAGTTCGTCTATTTTTTATTTCAAAATCTTTTTTTTTCAGGACTTATATGGTTTAGGAGGAAGGAAAATTGCATTTCAGAATGCAGGGCCTTTGGGTTGCCTACCAGCCATGAAAGCAATGAATCCCCAACTTGGTGGCAAGTGTGCTAAAGAACCCTCAGCTCTTGCAAGACTACACAACAGAGCTCTAGCCAACGCCCTTAAAAAGTTAGAGAGCAAGTTACCAGGTTTCAAGTATTCAATCTTCGATTATTACAATGCGCTTCTAGACAAAGTGAACAACGCTCCAAAATATGGTAGGCTGTGACCACAATCTGCATATTATGCTTCAAACAAGTTGGATTTACCTTTACAATAACAATACATTAATGCTAGGGATACAACAATTTTCACTGTTTTTTTTACAATCATTGACATGGTAAATTGTAATTCAAACAATATCACTTTCGTATGAACCCACTACTAAAATCACTCTTATTAGCACCAAGCATAACATGCCACTTTAGCAGTTGTGACAAAATTATGAAAATTGTTGTGTTCCTAGATTTATTGTCACAATAATTTTCACAACTGTTCATAATAGTTTGTTGTAGTTAGTACATAGTAAAAATGGTGCTATGTGAAAGTAATATTGCTTCCATCAAAACTTTTAAGAAAGAAAAAAAAAATGATGAACAAAGTTGTCCCTACTATCCCTACCATTGCTCTTACCTCTATCTTTGCTGTAACTCTTTTCCTGTGTTTTTAAGGCTTCGAGAATGGTAAGGATGCATGTTGTGGCAGTGGACCATATAGGGCAATGAATTGTGGAGGAGGGAGAAATGGAAAAGAACCATTTAAGGTATGCAGTGATCCTGGTGCGTATGTGTGGTTTGATGGTGGCCATACTACTGAAGCAGCGAACAGGCAATTAGCTGAGCTGATATGGAGTGGAGAACCAAATGTCACAGGCCCTTACAATGTGAAACAACTATTTGAACAAGCGTAATTGGATCTCTTATGACCAGTTAATTATCATATGCATGTCTAGCTTTCTTGTTATGTTTTTGGAGTTGACACCGTCACTTCAGGTGTAAACCACACCTTTTTAATAATATTTGCATTTCTATTACAGAGCCAAAAATATGGGAAATGTGTTTGTATTTCATTTTCTAATGCTTGACATATAATTTTCTTCATCTTTAACATGTTAAATACGTCCGCATTTTATAAACTAGTAATTTTCTCATAATCATAAGTTTGTGCCTGAGCAATTTTCAATCTTCCTGTCAATCATGGATAAACCATTATGAATCCCCTTAGCTATTGTCATTTATGGCAAATGTCCTCAGCAAAATATTTTAACTAACCTGGATGTTCCATCGATCAAATTTTTTTTTTTTTTTTTAAATCAATATGAATAAGTACAACATCAAGCGAAAACATAAAGGCTATTGGCAGAACATCCATGGAGATGTTATCAAACTTTATTTCTTTACAGAATCAATATGTACAATAAGCAAAAGGCTATTTTGTTGTTATTAATTCCATCGAAATGTCTTGCAATGAGAAAGCAACATAAAGTTACTTCGGAATTTTGACTCATTTTTATCTTTTTTCAATAAGTTTGGACAATTTTTTTTTTTTTTTTCACAACTGCTCACATAACTTATTATAATTTGGGTCTTGTTAACGGGTATTTTTAGGGTAATGATTAATAAACCATATTTAAAAAGTTTTGATATCATTTTTATGAGAGATATAAAAAATTATTAAAATAATTAATTGTTTTACAAAGTTCTATAAAAATGTTTCTAAAAATAGTTTCTAAATCATTGCCCTTGGGGCATCTGTTAACATTTTTTTTTAATTAATACACAATTAAAGCAATATTAGTGATACACCCATATCAAAATTATGTTTTAATATACTTAGATTAGGTTAGAGTAGAATTTCTATCTTGTACCCAAAAAAATTTGATGTTTAATCATACCTTACACCTTTAACAAGTCATTAAATAAATTATGAATTAAGTTTGTTTTCCCTAATATTACTTTTTTTTTTTTTCCTTCCCTTGATGTATACAGAATTTGGATGGCAATATGACATTATAGTCATGAAAAATATCAATTTAATTTTAATTCATCAGTAAGAACATTATAACTCTACTAGACTCATCACACATGTTTTGTGCGTGCAATAAGGCTTTTTTTATTTTTTATTTTGAGTTTGGTGAAATAATGTTTAAAAGTGAGATGAGGCTCTTTTTTTTCTTTTTTTTTTGGATTTAGTGAAATAATATTTAAAAGTGAGATAGAGATAGTGCCATAAGTTTTAGGATATTTTTGTATGTGAGAGTTGATAAAAGTTTAAAAGCCTAAAACTTAGGAACTTTTTAAAAAATAGTAAATTACTCTTTTAACCGATTTGTGTTTTCAAATTTAAAATTATTTAACTAAAAGATCTGGGTATTTTAGAGAGTTTAAGAATTCGTGTGAAAATATTTTGGTACACAAAATATTGAAACCCAAATAGGAAATTCTCTTATTAATAGTATAGATAGATCCAACAACTAAGTGATCCTTGTTTCACTCCCCACACCATGAGACAACATGCAAATGAACCTCACAAAGACATGATTCTTTGCTTTTTTTCCTTTTTTCTTTTTCTTTTTTTTTTTTTTGTATTTATGTAATACAATTCCTGCATTGAAAGTATTGGCAAAACTATTGATTCAATGCACTTGCTTTTCTTGATTCAAATATGTTCATATTCGATTGCTTGGACATGAAAGCATTCATTAGTTTCACCTAAGGGTATATTTGATAGACTATAATAGACAATGTAATGTAATAGTTATTACTATAATTTAGTTATTAAGTAGTTTAATTATATTTTTTTACAATAGGTAGTCATTACTTATAAATATCTATTCTTTAAAATAAAGAATAATTACTCCTTTCAAGAAGAGTTGTAATAGTTATTTCTTAGTATGTGTAATAATTTCTAAAATAGATATATTTCTAAATAAACAAACTTTCTATATGTACATAACAATTATGAGAATAAAAATTCATCAGAATAACTAATCTCTCTCTTTTAAATTTCAAAAAGAGTCTGAATTTGATAAGGACAAGATTTTAAATTTATATTTTACACCATCCAATAAAAAATTGTCACATCAGCTTTTTTTACTTAAAACTCAATATATTTTACCACATATTATAACATCTCAATAAACTTATAGTTAAGTTGGATTTTCAAATGGGTATTAAAATTGATTGAATATGGTTATGTCTATTCTTTAATATGTAATATAATGATGTGGTATATTGGGATTGAATGGGTAAAACTTAAGTTTTACATCATATTCTTATTGAATTTAATCTCTTTCAAAAATATTATTTTAAAGAAAATATAATTATATAAGTAAGATATTTCCTAAAATATATTTTAAAATTTTATTCTAATGTTACGACTTACAACTAAACTTAAGAAATTGAATATAAGTTTTATTTGCGTATGTGTGCGTGACAACGTATGTCCATTTGACCCAAAACAAATATTGGTGGTACCAAATACCAACCATTTTTTATTTCACAAAATGTGGAGCCATATGGGGGTTCTATACGTCTATGTATGTAATTGTAAGTTTTTCAAACTTCATTCAGGAAGTTGGTCCTGAAACTTTATGAACATTCATTGACTTCATGTGTTTCCACTTCCCACTTGCCATGAGAAATGCTAACTGGAAAGTCACTCTTGTAGCAATCATTAATACCTTAATATCTCCTCAAACTTCATGAACATTCGTTGACTTCATGTGTTCCCACGTCCCACGTGCTATGAGAAAAGCGAACTGGAAAGTCACTCCTGTAGCAATCAATTATGCCTTAACATCACCTCATTGCTTGTGTCATCATTCATCAAAGAATACCTCTTATCAAAAATAAATAAATAAAATAAAATAAATAAATAAAGAATACCAATGCATTATAGTCATGAAAAACACACCCTTAAGGTCCTGAAAAAAAAAAAAAAAAAAAAAAAAAAACCTTTCCATTTGTGTTTGTCATGATTACTTGGATTCGGGCATGCAATTAAAGAATTTTTCTAAATAAAGATTCTTATTATTTATTAATAAGGGCTCTTATTGCAATTGTTAATAAACTATTTTATGAAAGTTTATTAAAGTATCCGTTAACGATTCTCCTACATAAAACTTACAAACTAATGTGATAATGAATGTAATTGGTGGGTTTTAACCATCTTATAACTGAATATTTAAATTGTCTCTTTATAATTAATGACACATCAATTTATAAGCTCAATGTAATAAAATTTGAGTACCCATAACACTACTCATTTCATAATTACAATTAAGTGTGAGTTTGGGAAGCACATTTTGCGCATTTCCCAGCAAGTGCTTTTTTTTAGTAGGTCTCGTGCACTCGCAAATACTTTTTTTAGCAAAAATAACTTTAAAACTAAGTCCCACGACACTATTCACAAATTTAAAAATTATTTTACTACAATGTTTTCAGTTTTCAGTAATAAGTGGTATTCAAACGAACCCTAAGGAATTTGAAATTTTGATCCTAAAAGGTCTCCCTTGAAAACATTAGAATATGTTGATTGAACTACAAAACCTTTGACATATTTGATAATCTTCGGGTTTGTAGAAAACACATCTTAGGTATTAATAAACATGATTTCAAAATGAGGTTTTCAATGCTTGTATAGCTTAATGAATAGGTACTACAGCCTAAACGTTATTATCAATATTTTTAATTTATAAACAAGTAACCTATTGCCATTATCATGTCATCAATGTTTGAACGATGTTATTGCCAAAGTGCCAACATATATCTAGTTGCACGGAAATGTTGTCAAGAAGAGAGAGAAATTAGAAATCGTGGTCAACAACAAGAAATTTATGAACAAGAAAAAGTAAAGTAGTAGAAAATTTTGACAAAATATCCACGAGAAATAAGAAGAAAGAGAGTGTAAAGCAAAAATTAGAGGAAGGAGGAGCGGATCATATCAACGAGTGGACTCAACAAGTAAATTGCATTTTACGCCTAATCAAAGACCCTAATATCTTATTTCTCGCAACTTATTTGATTTATGTATAATTTTTAAAACTTTAATTTGTTGTATGGTTTATTTTTTCTTTTTTCAGCCAATTATAAAAATAAGTTATACCGAACAAGATTTAGTACACTTATTTTCTTAAAGAAAAAAAAAAAGAAAGTTATTGTAAATTGAGTTTTTTTGACTAATTTATGCATGTATATTATATAAGCAAATACTTTTTTACATTTTTTTTTTTTTGAATTTTTTTCGATGTTGGAATTTAAAGATTGGTTGAAAACTTGTTTCGACATCAATATTTTATGGAAAATGAATTCTTTCTCAAAAATTGTCTTTTTTAAAAACTATCTTATATTTTTATGTTTAGTAGAGGCTTTAGTTGAAAATTTGTTTTTTAATTTCCTTTATTTTCTTATGTTTGGTAGAAACTCTAAAACAACTAAATTACAAAGTTGTTTTCTAGAAAATTTTAACAAGAAATAACTTTGTTTTAAGCTAAGGTAAATTAAAAAATAATTTTTCTTTAATTCATTTTTGTTACGATGCTATCAAATACAAGAAAATAGGAAAAAGTATAGCCCCAAAAGAGCATTCTTATTAAGGCTTCTAAATGCTAAAAATCTTATATTTTAGCAGCTGAACCCCAAAACACACACTCCATCAAAACTGGTATATTGTAAAAAATTTTAAAATACTGCTACAATGCGCTCTCATTTTTGAGACCGCACTATAGCAAGCTGCTATCTTTTTTTAATATTTTTTTTCTCTCTCTTCAGACTATCACTTTCCCTCTCACTCTCTCATTCTCGCTCTCTCTCATCTCTCTTTCTCAGATTCTCCCTGTAGTGGGTCTGATGGGTCTCGATGACTGCAAGTGGGTCTGGGTCCGATGGTGGTGCGTCCGATGGTGGTTGGGGTTGGTTGAGACCGTGGGTTGAGTTGGTTGAGGCCGTGGGTTGAAGATCGGGGTTGAGGTGAGGATCGACATTGCTGGGGTGGCGGTTTTGTGGCAGTTTTGTGGTGGGTTTTCACTGTGGTTTGTGTCATGGGTTTTTTTTTTTCTTTTTTTGGTGGTTGGGGGTTGAGGTTATGGTTGGTGGTGGTGGTGGCTATGGCTGTGGCCATGGTTAGAGGTGATGAGCTTGAAAAGCTCAGGCCATGGAGGTTTTGAGAGCAAATATCAAAGAGAGGGAGATGCTTCTCGATTTGTGCCGTGGGATTTTTTTTTTTTTTTTTAGTGGTTGGGGGTTGAGGTTGTGGTTGGTGGTGGTGGCTGTGGTTGTGGCTATGGCCGTGGTTTATCGGTGATGAGTTTGAAAAGTTTAGGCCATGGAGGTTTTGAGAGCAAATATCAAAGAGAGGGAGAAGCTTCACCGAGTTGAGAAAGATGGAAAGACAATGGGAGAGAGAGACAGAGGAAGAGTGAGAAATAATAAAAAAAGAACATTTAAATAAAGTGTTAAAAAAATAAAAATTTTGATGTAAAGAATGTTGTAAAATGACGTATTATATGTAATAAATATAGGTTTTGAGATAATAAATACTAAATTTTTTAAAAGCCTTGATAAGGATGTTTTAAGTTCTCTATTGAAACAAACGAATTATTAAAAAAAATAAAATAAAATAAAATAAATAAATAAATCTTATCCTTTGGGCAAGTTATTACCGCGTAGAAGCTTTTGTGGTCGAACACCGTGGAGCAATCCAAATCTTCTGAAAATCTTGCCTCTGACAAAGAGAATTTATTAACGCTAACGTTCATGTCGGCATCATAGTCAACCAGTCCTTGTCATGGACGACTTTGCTGCTTCGTGAAAGTTTTCGTAGTTCACACAAGCAAGTCCTCTAGCTCTATTATCAATAGTCAACCAGTCCATGGCATTATAGTCAAGCGTGTTTTTTTGACTAACTTTTTAAGTTTTCCCACATCTCAAATTCAAATAACCTATTATGACTAATAAATTTCTATATGATAAAGGGAGACCACATAACCTACTATTTAATATTAGTGATAAATTAATACTTGTCTCAAAAATTTAACTCATCACTCCTTATACCATGACAATTATTACTTGTTTCAAAATATTTATATGTATGAGTTCTAATTAACTTAACTGATAAAATTTCGTTAAATATGAAATTCTAGATTCAAACCACCACGTACATTAAAAACTAAATAATGTCTTAGTCTAATGTTAATATAAAAACAATTATTATGAAATAGACACTATAAAATGAAATTAGTATGTATAATATATATATGTATGTATGTATGTATGTATGTTGGAAAAAGATAAATTTAACATGAGGACTTCATAACATGCAAAAAAATGATTTCAAACAATAATGAGGTCTTGCAAGTAGTGATATGTGTATCTGTGAACCTGATCAACCTCTATCTAATCACATGTCTTCAGATATTTTATTAATCTCAACTTCAGAGCCAAATTGCTGTGATTTTCCAGGTCGGTTTGGGCAAATCCAGCCAATGCAGTATGTCTGGTCCTTCACAGTTCACACTGCACCCACACCCCACCTTGGCCAACCCAAAAGAATTCCCCACTATCTAGTGCCTTATAAATAAAAACCATACCCATATGATACTCTAATTCTACTGTGCACCATAACTAGTGAAAACTTGCTCAAACCATAAACCAACATTTGCCATGGCAAGTCTAAGCATACACTATTGTATACTGGCCTTTTTTTGTGCCACCCTTCTCATTATTCCATACACTTGCCTTGCTAAGTTGCCAGAAAACCATGCTGCATTGTTCATATTTGGAGACTCTCTCTTTGACGCTGGAAACAATAACTACATCAATGGCCCCAAAACAGACTTCTGGCCATATGGTGAGACCTTCTTCAAGCACCCCACTGGTCGAGTCTGCAATGGCCGTGTTGTACCTGACTTCATTGGTAACATTACATTTTTCACAATTTACCAATTGTGGTTTCTGATATAATTACTTAGAGTTTGATTAATGTGAGTGGCCACTTAACTGTGACTTATGGGTTTTTTTTTTTTTTTTTTTTGACTCTGGATTTTTGCAGCTGAGTATGCAAACTTGCCATTGATCAAACCATATCTGCAGCCAGGATTTGACAACTATACTGATGGGGTGAACTTTGCATCAGCTGGGGCTGGTGTTCTTCCTGAGACTCATCCAGGAACGGTATGTGATCTTCTGCATTATAGATATCTATAAATTGCATTAAGGGTTCGAAAATTTGGCCAAAATTAGTTATTGATAGTAATAATGATATAGTGATTTTATAACCATTGTTATCATTAATAAGGAAATAAAGTGAAATTTGAAATGGCAAAGAACTATATATTAACTTGTCAACATATTCTAGACAGCATTTATTTAGGCTGAGCTGCCTTGCTTGTTCAATGAAGTAGACCCATGCCTCTAGAGCAAAGCAGGGCATTCTCAACATTAACAATGTTATTAATACTAACTTTGATAATAATATCTTAAACATTAATGTTTTTTTTTTTTTGTGGGTTCAAAAATAACAATGTTGATTTTTAAAATTTACCATTTATGATAACAAATATATTCATTCAACTCTTCTCAACCAAAAAAAAAAGTATATTCATTAAACCTATATACTCAATAACATTTTTCATTCTTCTTTTTGTTCTTTTTCCAGATAAACCTTGAATTGCAACTAAGTTATTTTGAGGAGGTAGAGAAGAAGTTAAAGCAGCAGCTAGGTGATACAGAAGCCAAGAAGTTGCTATCAAAATCTGTTTACTTATTTAGCATTGGAGGCAACGATTACATAACCATCACATCATCTGTAAACCAATCCAATGTAATAACTTCTTCTTACAAGAAGAAATACATGACAATGGTGCTTGGCAATTTCACCACTGCGATCAAGGTAGGCTTACGTTCTCCTATGCCTAACATAATTTTATGGATAAATAACACCTCTTTTTTCACCCTAAACACTGTCCAATTTCAATGTCCCCTATATCATCAATTTGTACAATTGACAACCCAATTCATGAGAATTGTATCAATGTAACTTTGTTGTTTAAATCAGGTATTAAATTATATGGAAATTATGGTTTTTGTTCCAAACATTTAGAGTAACTTCGTCATTATGCCTAATTTCCATCTCATTTATTATGTAACCTCCAATTTAAAAGACAGGGATACATTGATGCAAACCTCTAAAATTGAGGTATCAATCATGCAATTGATAATCTAAAATACATTGTAAATGGGGTGAATTGTGGAAAAGAGTAATTTTCCTAATTTTATCTTTTATTATGAAATAATGATTTACATATATACAAACAAAAGTTTCTTGCTATTATTTTTTCAGAAAGTATATAAGATGGGAGGAAGGAAATTTGGGTTCCAAAACTTGGGGCCTATAGGATGTATGCCTGCCACCAAAGCCTCATTGGGGATTACCAGTGATTGTGCCCATGAGCCTTCAGTAATAGCAAAAATGCACAACATAGCCCTACCCAAACTCCTCAAGAAGATACAAAGACAACTACCAGGATTCAAACATGCACTATATGATTACTACACGACCCTAGCTGAAAGAACACTTCACAGTACAAAATTTGGTAATCTTCCTATTCCATCAAAATTTTGCCAATATCTCTGCTTATATATACCAATATACCATAACTAATCCTTCTTTATTTTCTCAATAATTATATTGGAGTAGGTTTCAAGGTTGGGAAGAGTGCATGCTGTGGCAGTGGGACATACAATGGGGAGTTCACATGTGGAGGGAAAAATGGGACAGTGAAGTATGAGTTATGTAGAAATCCTAGTGAATATGTGTGGTTTGATGCTGCACATCCAACTGAAAGTGCCAACAGACAATTAGCCAACTTATTTTGGAATGGACATCCAAAAATCACAGGGCCTTACAGTCTAAAGAAGCTATTTGACATCTTGTAGAGCTGTGACATTTGGGACTGTATTATGTAGGATTGGTGATTTGGTTTAGTAAACTGAATAAAATCATCTCTAGTGTTTCAAATGGTACAATTCGGCAAAATGTTTTTCACTTTTTACTTCTTCTCTTTATTGGGTTTTTTTGTCTTTATTTTTTAAAACAAAATTGATAAATTAGTTTTTATCTTTGAAAATAAGCTTAACTATTATTTTTTTGTCACACATTTAGTATAAAAGCTACCAAAAATTATATTTTTTAACTCATAGTTACCGAAAACTTCAATAATGATGCACCTACTTATTCCATTATACAGAAGTTCAGTCCAAACTGTTAAAACCCTGTTGAACCAAACCTCTAAATCCAAACTTGGCCCATTCTACAAATTTTTTGTTGGCCTAGATGAATAGGCCCAACTAGCATAGTTTTGTTTGTACTTTGTGCCATCTATCGAATTGACAACTTTGCGTCCAAAAGATGAATAAACACCTTCTTCATCCCATAATCAATGTTTCATCCGACAAAACAAAAGATTAATAAAAGAAATTAAACATACAAGGACAACTCATACCTGTGACAGTATTTGCCCATAATCACCCTTGTTAAATTGAAAAATGAAAACTGATTTTGTTTTATTTTAGAGTTTTACAAATATCATATTTGTATTTTCATTTAAGTGTTAATATGATTCAGGTGAATTATCAATTTCAATATTTAATCGCCGAGAGTGTTGTAACTCAATTAGTTAGAACTTCTAAAACTCAAATTCCCCCTCCCTCAATTATTGATTTTTTTTTTTTTTTTTGGAATATTTCACCCCTTATTTTAAATGTGTAACAAATCAAACTTTCTATTAATACTTTCTGTTAAACCATCGTGCATCATTGACGTGATGGTCACTTCAAAAGTATAAAACTCTTATGGGATGTGGAGAGGGCAAAGGTCGGGGTTCTTGTATGGTCACTATGAAACAACATGAAAATGACACCCCCTAAGAGACATGATTCTTTGCATATTTTTATTTTTATATAAAAACTATGCATTAAAACTATTGGCAAAACTATTAATTTTATGCACATGCTTTTCTTGACTCAAATATGTTCAGTATTAATTTCTTTGGCCAAGCCAATGAAGTAGTTAAAAAATTACAACATATTGCAGTAGCTCACATGTACAATTTTCTTGACTCAAATAATTTTTTACATAATTCTTTGAATTTTTTTCAGATATTAGAATTTAAAAAGATTGATTGAAATCTTGTTTTGACATCAATTTTAAAAAAAAATTAATCATTTTCCAAAAAAACAAAACAATTCTTTAGAATATATTCTCATTCTTATATGTTTGGTAGCGGCTTTAAAATGAGTTAATAAATTATCTCTTAATTTTCTTTATTTAACTTTGCGTAAGATAAAGTTGTTTTCTAGAAAATTTTAACAAAACTAATTTTACCTTATGACATTGCCCCCCTTGTGATTAGAGATGTTCATTAATTTTGGTTTTGAATAAATTGCCTAGGCTTTTGGTCTGGTTTCTCAAAAAAAAAAAAAAATTAAAAGATGATTTTCCTTTGTTCTTTTTTTTTTTTTTTAATAATACTATCAGATGCAAGAAAATATAAAAAAGTATAATCTCATAAAGTTTTTCATTTAAATAAATAAATAGAGTATTAAAAAAAATACTTATCCTTTGACGTGTTATTACCGCGTAGGAGCTTTTGTGATCGAACACCGTGGAGCAATCCACATCTTCTGAAAATCTTGCCTCTGACAAAAAGAATTTATTAACGCTAACGTTAAAATCGGCATTATAGTCAACCAGTCCATGTCAAGGATGGACTATGCTGCTTCGTGAAAGTTTTCGTAGTTCACACAAGCAAGTCTTCTAGCTCTAAACGTGTTCTTTTGAACTTTTTAAGTCTTCCCATATCTCAAATTCAAATAACCTTTTTTTTTTTTTCTGAATAAATTCAAATAACCTATTATCACTAATTAATTTCTACATGATAAAGGGAGACCACATAACCTACTATTTATTAATTAGTGATAAATTAATACTTGTCTTAAAAATTTAAGTTCTCACATGAACTCATCATCATATTTCTATCAATCACAACTCGTCATGTGGAAAAAGTTATAGCACAAGTTATAACATTTTATGTATCCCTAGTATTACTCTTATCTTTTACATGAGAATTATGATTCGAATCTTTTAAAAATATACATAATTTATAATATAAAAAAATTAAAAATAGGTACCAAATAATTAAATACAACAAAGATCAGTCCAAAGTTCAAAGCCTTAGCTGACCGAAGCTCTAAATCTAAACTAGGCCAATTCTACAACCTTGAGTTAGTCGAATTGAAGAGGCCCAACTAACAAAATTATATTTGTCCATCCATCAAATTGAAAACTCTGACTCCAAAAGATGAGTAAAGTATGCTCCGACCATAATGAAAGTTTGATTTGACAAAACAGAAAGAATAATAAAAGAAGTGTTTGGATGCTCTTAGGATAATTATTAATTAACTATTTTAGGAAAGTTTTGCCACCCCTTTCATGGTAAAATATAAAAAAACTATTAAAAAATCAATTATTTTTTTTTCTTTTCTCATAAAAAGTTTCTATAAATATTTTCTAAAATACTGATGTCCTTAGACTCTTAAAGTATCTATTAACTTTTCCCACAAAAAGAAACAATTCACTTTGGATAATTTTTTCCCATAATTACCATTTTTAAAAGCTTGAACAAGTGAGCAGGAACATCTATTTTGTAGTGTAATTATTTAACGTTTCGGGAACACAATAAATATGTACTCTCATCTCTTACATGAATAGTAAGTCCCACAATAAATTTAATTAATAAGACTCATTATAATATGAGAGGAAGGAGCATGTATTTATTGTGCTTCAAGAACATGAAATAATTACTCCATTTTGTATGACAACAGACTTATGGCCTAAGACATGTGGTATCTATATGGAGTAATGCTACAGATACAAACTATTTTACAACATTTGTATAAAATGTTGATATGGCCAACCTCTTATTGGTTTTCATCTAAGTACACCATTAATGTCACTTTTTCATTTACCAATAATCATTTACCACATCAACAGTTTGTAAAAAATTTTGTAAAATAGTTTGTATCTCTAGCATTATTCATCTATATGGAGTTAGTTTTAAGACTTTGATTCTTCCTACTTCCACCTAGAAAACAAAATTATCCATTGATGATTTAGATTTTATAATTAAGGGTAATATAGAATTAACTATTAACGCTTTGATAGTAAATCAATGGACATCTACTTTAGGATACACTAAAAGGCAAAGAAGATGTTCATTATGGGATTAATTAAGTAATAACCGTGACTGTGAGAGCTCAAGCCAATAACTATATATACACTTTACACCTCATTTTGTTTTTAATTTTTTAATTTAATTTTTTTTTCCTTTTTTGAGATATTTTGTAATAAATAGCTACTTTTCAATATCAAAATACACTATTACATTACTTTCATAATTTAATTCTAAAATATAACATAATAATTGTAAGGACTCAATTTGTAACGACCACAAAATGATATTGGGTTCGCACGTAAAAAGATCCAAACAATATAATTTGTAGAGTGTAGGTTTGAAAGGTTAGGCCTTGGTCATCGGGTGATGGTTAGTCAGGGTTTCCATAGTGATTTTGCACAAGGATGAACCTTCATGTATAATAATAATCTATTCCGATACGTTATGGGTGGCTCCGGTCCTTAGACCCCGTCCAAGGAGCTTCATCTCCTTATTATTCTCTCCTTTTTTAGGACTCCCTCGTCTGGAAGCCCCGCCTTTTTTGGCGCACAAGTCTTTACATTATATAGCCCTTCTCAGTTGATCCTGACCCTCCACCTGTTTATCAGGCAGGTTCCTATTCGAATACATGTCCCATTAGCCGCCTCCCCCTACTTTTTGTTAGTTGCATTAACCGAAACCACACTGTTCAGGCGTCTTTTCTCATTAATATGGTTAGGACGTTTGTAGGCGCATTCAATGCAGGGGTGACGTATTTACCTTGAACCACCCCTACTCTGTACCCCCATGTGGGTCCCATTCTACTCGCCTCTTCCTCTGGGGGAGTTTTGGAGGCAGCCTTTGACGAGATGTCACTTTTCCCTTTGAAGTCTTGGGATGCCGAGGACAGGATCATCCTCGGCTGTGTCTCTAGGCTATTTGGCCTTTCCCTACTCGTCCTCGACAACTACCCTCCTCGGCATGGTCCCTGGGCCTTAGTGGAGAGTGAGCCGGGTCGTAAGTTTTCTAGCCCCACAAAGGCTAAGGAGGATTTAAAGGAGGCTATCCGGGAAAGGGATAGTGCCTCAGTAGGTTTAAATGGCGCCCAAAAATAGGCCGAGGAATAGACAAAACGTCTACTCGAAGCCGAGGATCAATTGCAGATAGCCAAGGAGCAGATCGGTGATTTGAAGAAAAAACTGATCATGGCAGAGAATGCTAAGGGCGTGGCGGAGTTTGCCCGGGATGAAGCCGTGAAGGCCAAGCAGGAGACTGAGTTTACCAGAAACGAGGCCGAAGCTGCTAGGGATAAGGCCAAGGATGAGGGTTACAATACGGGGGTAGCTGAAACCCAAGCCTCCCTTAAAGCCCAAATTCCCAGAGTGTGCAGGCTATACTGCTCCCAGGTTTGGGAAGAGGCCTTAAAACGAGCTGGGGTGGATGTGTCGTCTGATTTGTGGAAGGCGGAGAGTATATTTTATCCTCCAGCTATCCGTGAGGCCGCCTCCGCCAGCTCCGAGGCTGTGAGCGATCAACACGAGGCAGGGGTTACTCAGTCAGAAGCTGCACAGATCAACGTCCCTCCTGGTGAGTCACTTGAAGGGGGAGAGTTTCATGATGTGATAGAAACACCTGAAAGTATGAATCCCGAGATGCCTAAAGAGGGTGCCGAGCCTACGGTTAGAGCTCAGATCCCTAATGCCAAAGAGACAGCCATCCTCGCTCTGCCCCTATAGGAAATTCCCCTTACTGAGGTCCCCAAGAGTATCGAAACCGACCTTGCTCAGGCTTCCCAAAAAGGGGATGTCCCCCTAGGCCCCGAGGCTAGTTCTGCTCTGCCTTCCGAAGATGCGGACAAGACGACATCGAAGAAGTAGCAACCCTAGCCGTCCTTTGAATTTGTTTCCTGCTTAATTACTTGACTCGTTTCTCTTTTGCTTTGAAAGCTTTGTAGTTTGATGGTAGTTGAACTTATTAACCATATATGTGAAATTCTTTTCTTTCTTTAAATTACGTGCTGGTTGCCTTTGCTGATGCTTACTATTATTACAGATCTCCTGATTTTTGTACTAGTTATCTTAACATATATGAATGGTTGTACATATGATATATTTGGGATCATATCCGGGAGCTCTAACTTACTCACACCAATAGGATGTTGAATTCGTGTCCGAACCTACTCCAGTGGAGATATGGGCATCATCCGAGATGTCCTGTATGTTGTTAAGACCAACTTGGTATCCAGATTTCCTTTTGTAGTTAGTTTCCCCATAGATTTGAGTTCGAGGACCATGCAATACCTTGGTTCTGTCCAAAACTTAGTTTTTTTAAGTTTGGGGAGATTAACCCCTCGGCCAAGGTATGGGACATTGGTTTGGAGGGATTAGCCCCTCGGCCAAGCCCCTAGAACCATCCGCGCTGCTGGCGCTTTGAAGCGTAGCCCCTAATGGAAAAACGTAGCCCCTTGTGGAACTTTATGTTAGGGCACTACCACAGGCTGTTGGAGGTGATGGGGGGACTTTCTCGACCCACCGCCTGTGCCAACACACAAGTCTTTCCCACAGACGGCGCCAATTGTAAGGACTCAATTTGTAACGACTACAAAATGATATTGAGTTCACACGTAAAAAGGTCCAAACAATATAATTTGTAAAGTGTGGGTTTGAAAAGCTAGGCCTTGGTCATCGGGTGATGGTTAGTCAGGGTTTCCATAGTGATTTGCACGAGGATGAACCTTCGTGTATAATAATAATCTATTCCGGTACGTTATGGGTGGCTACGGTCCTTAGACTCCGTCCAAGGAGCTTCATCTCCTTATTATTCTCTCCTTTTTTAGGACTCCCTCGTTTGGAAGCCCCGCCTTTTTTGGCGCATAAGTCTTTACATTATATAGCTCTTCTCGGTTGATCCTGACCCTCCACCTGTTTATCAGGCAGGTTCCTATTCGAATACCTATCCCATCAGCCGCCTCCCCCTGCTTTTTGTTAGTTGCATTAACCGAAGCCACACTATTCAGACGTCTTTTCTCATTAATATGGTTAGGACGTTTGTGGGCGCATTCAATGCGGAGATGACGTATTTACCTTGAACCACCCCCACTCTGTACCCTCATATGGGTCCCATTCTACTCGCCTCTTCCTCTGGGGGCATTTTGGAGGCAGCCTTCGACGAGATGTCACTTTTCCCTTTGAAGTCTTGGGATGCCGAGGACAGGGTCATTCTCGGCTGTGTCTCTAGGCTATTTGGCATTTCCCTACTCGTCCTCGGCAACTACCCTCCTTGGCATTGTCCCTGGGCCTTAGTGGAGAGTGGACCGGGTCGTAAGTTCTCTAGCCCCACAATAATAATTTTGAAAAGTGAAGGATTGTAATTTGCATAAAAAATTATGATTCCTATAAAATTTTGATTTGGTGAGAATAACAGATAAAGTGGTGCATAAAGAGTAAATTTTTTATAGCACAAATAATTTCTTAGTTGTTTACTTTTTTTTTCACCATTACATATCTCTCTACTCTTTGTCATTTTTCTCTCTCTTTTATATATATATATATATATATATATGTATGTATGTATGTATGTATGTATGTGTATACATTGTGTGTATACATACATATATACACACAAAATGTAGTTCTTTGTATAACTGTAGGCTCCAAAGACGGGCTTATTGGGCCAAACCACTATTTGGGCTCACAATTAATTTATCTGGTGAGTCTGGGTATCCTACCTTGGGTTGTCCTAGGCTAAGGGACCCAATGAGGTCACTTTTCTCTCTTTCTCAATGTTATCTTCTTTCTATCTCACTCACTTTTTTCTTTCCTCAGAATTGCTTCCCCCAACTATACATTCATTTCTCCTATTTATAGCCTTTGTTAATGGGATGATCATCATTATGTTCTCCCTTAGTGCAAAGAAAAGTCCAATGTCAATGAACTTAAGTGGATTTTTAGGTACGAGTGGCTTTGGAAATGGTTCCCACTTCAGTTAATGTGTTCGGCAACGGAGTTTCCTAAAGTTCTACCGGGCACTTAAATGGTGATGTGACCGGGCAATGCGACTGAGCATGTGCATAGCGCCCGGAAATGGTTTCCCTAGCATCTTATGAGTGGGGCATACGTAGTCCGCCTTTTAAGTGTCCGGACAATGCTCAGTTCGCATTGGTAGTTATTCATGGGTTTGGGCCAAGGCTTTTGTTGATGTGAAGGTTGGACCTTTGGCCCATATCATTGATTCATGGTCCAAGGCCCAATATGAACTTGGGTGTTAGGTGCCGTACAATAACAATATGATTTTTGTTTCCCTAATTATTTTTTTTTAGATCCTTTTTTTTCCATTATTGTTTTAGCTTATATATAATTAGCATCACAAAGACAATTTTAAGATTAAGAAAGGAAAAAAAATTTACATTTTACCACCCTAAATTATATCTTAGATTGCACTTTGAACCCTAAACTTTTCGAATAAACATTTTACACCATAAACTATAATGTTTGTTACACTTTGCACCCCAACATCAAGTTCTCTATTAACTTAGATGGAAATCTAAAATTTAGGGTGCAAAGTGTAATAAGGAATATAGTTTAGAGTGCTAAAGTGTAATTTCTCATTTGTTTTAAAGGATTTGAGAATATGGGCAATTTGGTCTTTTCACGTTATGTCATACTTTTACATCCAAGTTAATAGCAAATTTGACTTCAAGTTGCAAAGTGTAACATATGTCATAATTTATGATGCAAAATATGCATTTGAAAAGTTTAGAGTACAAAGTACTGTAATCAGGGTGTAGTTTAAGGTTATAAAGTGTGATTTCCCAAAAAAAATTTTAAAAAAAAAAAATCAAAATCAAAATTTTGAGAAGGGAATCAATGCTCGTGTGGTAATATTCTAGAAGATTATTTTAAATGAGTAAAAGCATTCTTTATGGAAACTCACCCTTTTTTGTGTGTGTAATGACTTATCCAAACCTAAGATAG
This sequence comes from Quercus lobata, assembly GCF_001633185.2. Taxonomy (NCBI): domain Eukaryota; kingdom Viridiplantae; phylum Streptophyta; class Magnoliopsida; order Fagales; family Fagaceae; genus Quercus; species Quercus lobata. Next base: position 1,861,508 of record NC_044908.1, read on the forward strand.
GTGCAAAAGTTTGAAACTTGTTTACAAACTATTGTTGTGGTGAGTGGTTATTGGTAAAGTGAAAATGTGATATTAATGGTGGGCCCAAATAAAAACTAATAAGAATTTTCCACATCAACAATTTGTATAAATGTTATAAAATAATAGTCTCATGCTTGAAAGATCCATTCCCATGTAAGAAATGTGTTATATGCAATCATTACATAATAAGATAAAAATTCACAAGATCGACATACCATTTTGGAAAAATTATGGAGTGATATAAATTTGAAGGTGACATTTACTCAATGTTACTCTAATATAGACATGTGGACTATTGTCTATATATATGTGTAGGTTTTACATACATGAAATGCAAAAGATATTTTCAGTTAAAATTGACATTTGTGGGAAAATCTCCATATTATTTTGTGTAACGATTATATATAATCCCTCTCTAACATAAGAGTAGACCTCACAAGCATGAAACTCATTCTTGTGTGAGATAGATATTATATGTAACTATTAAACAAGCAAATACCATCGTCTTAAAACATAGTAAAGATATACAATATTTCAAATTTTTGCTATATATGTAGACCATAAAAGTCACACCAACATAATGATAACCTTGGGTTGTTAGAACCATAATAATTATATTATAATGATAAACCTTTCAGCATGATCAAGTAAAAACAAGTTTATTGATGCCTAGTGAGTTCTATTTAACTCAATTGGTAAAAAAAAATTTCAAAACAAAAAAAATTAGTAAAATCTCTTATCATCGAATAAAAGATCTAAGATTCAAATCCCACCTACACTAAAAATTGATTGATGTCTTGATCTGATCATGAAGAGCAATAATCATGAAGTGGATACCATAAATTGAGATTCTATTATACCAAAAAAAAGAAAAAAGTTTATTACTACATTTTTATAATAGTTACAATATGTTGTTAACTCTGTAGCTTGAATTCTTTTCCTCCTAAATCTCAAACACTTTATAAATGAAGAGGTATCAATTATGACCTTTTACTTTAACCCACTTAAAGTAAAGAGAAAATAATATTTAAGTTTTATCTTGTCTAAGATGTAAAAGATAATTTTTTGTAAAAAAAATTATCTTTTATAAGGATACAAAAAATTATCTTTTATAAGGATAATTGGGCAATTTGTCCAATTTATCCTTGTAACCACTTTTTTGAATCTTACAACAAATAATAACGAATCTGAATATATTCTGACTACTGCAGGCTAAGATTGTTTAACAATCAATCACATCTCATGGTTTATTTTAAACCCAACAGGTTACTTTTATCCCCTTGTGTGGTGGACGTTGTTTATTCTTCTATTTTACCCAATATATTTAATGCTAAAATACGAAGCATGAGAGCCTACAAAGAAAATGAGGGTCAAATGTTAGCTACACCAAACCTGTTCAATATAATAAATTAATTATCATATGAAAGGAAAGGAGGTGAAAGTAGCGTACGAGCAAATAATTGTATTTCCAAATTTCCAACTATAGGAAGCATTTTCACATCATGAAAGGGAAAGCGCAATCAGTAGAAGCTACAAATTAAAGTTTCAACATATGGACAAGAGGTTCTAGTAACAATTATTGTACCACAATCATAAAGGCTTCACCCTCACAAATTCAACCTGAAAGACTAATTTTGTTGGTATGCACATGAAAAGAACATGAGATAAAGATAAAGATTGAGATAAAAGGTGCACTGTTTAGGCTATGGAACATCAAGTGGCTGTGGCAGTCTTTGTGCCACCAACAAAAAATGGAAAACTACGTATAAATAAAGACTAAAGAGTATGAGAATGAGACGTGCATTTAGCTTTATGAGGAATAATTGAAAACCATATATATTCTTTGTGGAAAGTTAAAATATAGTGTAATTTGTAGTTGAGATAGAGTTGAGATAATCCAATAAAAGTTTGAAAAAAAAAAAGAAGTTAACAAAAGACTTAAAACATTAGTTTATAAACTATTTTTATAAGCTTTTGATAAGAGAAGAAATATATATAAAAAGCTTTTGACAACTTTTTATATTTCTTACCAGGGAAATGTTAAAAAATGTCATAAAGTCATTTATTTAGAAACTAATTTTTAAAATATTTTATAGAAAAATGGTAAACAATTAATTTTGTTGACAGTTTTTTATATATATATATTTAAATTATGTCAATAAATTTCTATTTTGGTTTATTAACAATTGTTTTAAGGGTGGATTTCAGTTACTTCAACTGGTAGAGTCTCTGATAATTGTATAAGAAACCTGGGGTTCAATCCCCGCATATACCAAAAACTGATTGGTATTTTGGTCTGATGATAAAGAGCTATCATTAGAAGCAGACGTCATAGGTTGAAACTTTCTCAAAAAAAAAAATTTGCTTTAAGGTGGTATCAAAACTTTCTTAAATTATCTAAATGGGGTCAAAGAGAAGGTATTTTAGTATTAAATTAAATAATATAATGTTAGTGATATTAAAATTTAATAAGTGTGAGACAAAAATAACTACTTCACTAATAAATAAAAGACTTATTTTTATTTATTAAATTTTAATACTGATATACTTTTTCGGTGAAAAAACTTTCTTAACAGGATATATTAACATGGATTTTGCTAATGTGCGTCCTAAGGGCACACAATATAACTAACCAGTTTTGGAAAAAAATTTCTTGTGAATTGAAAAATTATTGACAATTTTTTCAATTTTCAAAAAAATATTTCTATAAATTGATGATTTAATGTGTGTCTTAAGGACACACATTAACCAGACCCTGTTAACATTTATGTTACCGATATCGTTAACCCAACCTATTGACCAATTCTCTAAAAGCAAGCGGACCAATAAAAGTTTACCATCCGACACAATATGACACAAGATGATTAGAATCATTAAAAAGCCTTCCTTAACAATTTACGCCACCACCTTGTGATCCCACGTTCTCAATTATTGGGCTCTCTCTCTTTCTCTTTCTCTTTCTCTGGAAATTGTCTTTTCAGTGAGACAAAACTGATCAGATAAGACTGAGAGAGAGAGACTGGAAAACAACTCGCTGCCTATAATTGTTACGTGTCTTTACGCTGACATGTTTGCTGACAAAGATGACATTGTCTTTGGATCTCAACGCATTCAAGACTCGAGAAACAAAAGATAAGCATTACTTTAGAAATGGAGTGTTACTCCAACCATGTACCAATTCTACCTTGCCCACCAACAATGTTTAATCATTGCTTCAAGCACTACGTCACTCTTTTTAGTTGTCATTATTATGATCTTGTTGTAACAATTTTCATCGTAATGTCGATGTTAACATTTCTTTATACCCACCATATGAGATAAGATACTTCCCCATAAATATTTATTGTGGTTCCGGTAGGGTTTTATTATTAATTATATAGATATTTATATTTTTTTTAGTGTAGGCGTTAAATAGATACAACCACACATTCTAATAAAAGTTATAATGAATAGTCATTTAGAAATAATAATAAAATTATTGATAAAATAACAAAAATACTAAAACTTGTTTTTTCCTTAATAGAGGAAGAAGGCTCTATAATTTTGATCATAAAGACTCTCACTAGATGATGCATGATACTTTAGAAATATATTATCTTTTATCTAAATTTTTTTCTCAAACCTTATATTTATTTAATCTTAGTGGTTTAAATTTACATGTAGAAGCAATCACTCTAATTCATGTTGTAAATCATATAAAATATTATATGTATTTTCATTGATAAAATCTTTTACAACTATTTCTATAGAAAGAAAATTTTCAAAGAACAAAAATGATAAAATCAATATGTAATATTGATTGTGTCACAAGAAAAGTTGTGGATTACCCATATTATCTTCTTCTTTTTTTTGGATAATTTGATAGTACGGAGTGAAGGAATTTGGACATTGTATGTCTCTATTGAAAACACTAAAATATACCAACCAATTGAGCTATAAGACCCTTACAAATTACCCATATTTTGAATTAAAGATAAGATGTTGTCAAAAATTTAATATAAAAAATCACTTAAGTAATAATATTCATCTAAAAAAGAGAGAAAATTAGATTTCAAAGTAATAAAATAAAATTACAGAATATTAAATATTTTATTTAATTGATATTTGGATATAAGAAAATGCTCAATTTAAAATTGTAATCTTTTACCTCAAATTTTAAAGAATCAGCCATGGAATTTAAAACTAAGATTAAAAATGGAGAGAGTTATTAACATAGTCTTAACAAGTTGCGTAGGGATGACAATTTTGCCCCGTCTCACTTGACCTGCCCCTCCCTGCTTCGCTCTGTGCAGGTTTTTCCCGCTCCGCAAAGGTAGTGGGGTGGGGATGGAACGAGATTTTAGACTCACACCACGGGGCAGGGCAGGGATGGGTTTACACTTTTTAAACCCACCCCGCCCCGCCCCGAACCATCCCTGCCCCGCCCCGCATTAATAAGGGTTAAATTATAATTTTTTTCATACCCTAAAACCCTACTATTTAAACAAAAATATCATTAGTTTATTTTATTCTACCTAACGTGGCTCTATACCTCTTTTTTCTCTCTAGCAAAGTTAGAAATAAGGTACCAATTTTAACGTTTTCTTTTGTTTTTGTTAGAAACAAATTTATATACTATTGAATTACTGATTTCATTCATGATTCATATGTCTTTCTCAACTTACTTTTCATTATGAACATAATATAATTATTTTTTAATGAGGTACGGGTCTGAGGCTCTAAATATTTGTGTCTATGTCATTGTTTTTGTGTGGGCATTTGGCTGTTATAAAAAATAAGGTATGCCGTCACAATCACATTCATAGGCAATCAAGTACGCGGTCGTTCTGTTACCCAGTTACACACACCCCCTTTTCTCTTAACACTTGGAATTCCCATTGGGATTTCACTTTGCTTAACAACATTGCTTATTTATGCTTGTCAAAATCCATATCTATTTTACGAGCTGGGTTCTTGTTTTTGAATTTTCATGTTAGAAATATGAGGTGGTGGATGGAGAACGAGATGATAAGGAATATGTTTCCCTATTGGTTTGATTGCCGATATGATGGCATCAATCATGTATTAGCTCTAGCTGATTGTAGGGCGGGTCTTCGCGGGGCCTTAAGGGGCAGGGATGGGGTAAGAAATTTTTCCCGTCATGTGAGGCGGGGCAGGGATGGGGCAAGAAAAATCCAGGCGAGGCGGGGGTGAAGATCCCATCCTTCAGCCACGCCCCGCCCCCATTGCCATCTCTATTAGTTGCATACTTGAAGAAATCTCTCAAAAAATTATGTAATAAGTGTGGATCTCTCTTAGAATTTTTTTTTTTTTTTTTTTTTGTTTTGGGATGCAAAACAGTAGCTCTCTTCTAGACCTTTGAACAATCATAATTAGTCAATTTCTTAATGTTTAGTTGTTTTCCAACTTCTTACACTCCATTAATTATTCCAACTAATCTTATCATATTTATTTTCTTTGTGTATATATAATCAATCTTCATCTAAATATTATTATATTTAACATCTAACCGATAACACAAAAATTCATCCAAAAATATTTATAAAAAATGAAAATATAATAATAGTAATTGTAATAGATACTAATATGATAAATTTTAAATTTACAGGGTATTACTTTTTTAACATTAAGTCAAGACATTAATAGATTTATTTTTTTCCTTAAATTTTTTTTTTTTTTTACGAATATCAAAATCCTTAATTGATAATAATGAATAAAATATTTTACAAATTGATATTCCACGTTTTCTACTTGATTAATACGTAATTCTAAGTTGAACTTAGAAAAGTATAAAAACAAATAGGATGTAGTTGCCACATGTCAGCCACGGTGAGCGAGTACCAAAGGACTTAGGGAGAGCTGCGACTACAAACCAGGTGCCCTCTCGGATCCTCCAATGTGGGTTGTAGTAAAATGATTGTTTTTGACCCATATATTATAAAAAACAAAGACAGCACTGCGTGGCGTCGCTGTCGCCTCAAGCAATTGAGCAATGAGATACCGTGGCACATTTCACGTGGATTCAGATGAAACGTCCACAGGCTGCCACGCCATTCTCCCAGCTGTCTCCAGCTACGTATAGGATCTGGCCACGTTGAAAATGTCCGCCCACCTTATTTACCACCCAAAAAGTCTATTCACATGTGCAATCTTGTACACGCTTTGCCAAAACTAGTCCACATGTCAAATAATAATTGAATAGTAATTCTAGAACTACACTCTTATTATGTTATTTTTCATAACTATCATATATAGTAGATGATTCTCAAAAAAAAATCATATATAGTAGATTGTAATCGAATTGACTATTACTTTCACATAAATTTTTTTATTAATAATGGTGTATCAGTATGTACGTGATGTAATTTAATTAAATATCTATAAATGTGCAAATTATGTCAAATGTGTGTCCATAGAAGAACTCGAACTATGACCCAAGTTTCACAAAATATATAACCGTACGATTGACATAATCACGGCTTATAAATCGTAATCACTCTATTGTTTCCTAAAGTAATTTTCTTCTACTTATGAAGGTAAAGACAAGGTCAAGTACAATTGCATATATGGAAGGTCATGGAAGATACAGCTACCATGTTAGGGACTTTAATTTCTAGAACCACACGCTTATCACATTATTTTTTACAACTATCATATATGGTAGATTGTGATCAAATTGACTATTACTTTCATATTAACTCTTTATTAATTGTGGTGTAACAATGTAAGTGATGTAATTTAATTATATATCTATAAATGTGCAAATTGTGTCAAATTTGCATCCATAGAAAAACTCAGACTCTGACCCAAGTTTCACAAAATCTATAGCCGTACGATTGGCATAATCACGGCTTGTAAATCGTAATCACTCTCTACTATTTCCTAAAATAATTTTCTTATACTTTTGAAGATAAAGACAAGGTCAAGTCCATGTGCATGTGGAAGGTCATGGAAGATACAGCTACCATATTAGGGACTTTAATTTCTTTCTTCTACTTATATGGGCTACCTCAATCCTCAATTATGTTTCCCTCTAATTGCAACAAAGTTTTGATAACAAAAATATTATATATACCAAAAAAAGTTTTTCTAATTTATTAATTTTTTATTAGAAAATAATTCATTATCAACCTTACAAGACTTTTTGACAAATAAATTATAAACTTATAAAAAGTAATATTACACAACTTGTTGAAAAGTTATATTATAAGCATTGCTCAAATTAACACGAGTCATGGTGGATGTCAGTTATATATATATATAAATATATATATATATATATATATATATTATGAGTAAAGTAACCCTTTTAAGATTTGGGGGTGGGTTTGGACTTCACATTGATGAACCTGGTCCACTTTTCCACATTGTTTTCTTATTCTTTTTCTTTTTGGTGATAAGTAGGTTGTATGTCTAATCTATTTCGTCTTTGTATGGTTTGGCAAGCAAAACATTACTGATTTTATAATGGCGGTACCCTACTTGCTATAATGCTTCTCCAACTCCACGTTAAAAATGTGCAAATAATTATAACACGGATATAAGATTTTTCTTGGATCGACTGGCAAAGAAAAGGTCTACTAATAACCTTTTTTTTTTTTAATGTTCACAAAGTTGCCAAATCTTTGAAAGATAAAGCTACACAGAGAGTGTATTGCACATGTGCAAATTAATCTACGTGAATATCAGAGAATAAAGCAAGAAAAAGGAAAATAACTTTTTTTTTTTGGGGGAGAAAGTTGCCTTAGGAGAAAGTATACAAAATGCAATAAAAAAACTTCTTGATGAATTAAATAAAGTTTAAAATTTGGAGGAAAAAAAAATTAAACACATAACATATTAAAGTTGGTGAACAAGTGAAATACTTATTTTTATTCTATAAAATGAACTTAAAAAGAAAAAAAAATCAAAATGGACCTAATTTTCATAGACCATGCCAAAAAAGAAAAGGAAAGATATGATAATGGAGCATGTAATATATCGTACGACTTATGCTTATGAATATTGCTTTGCAAGGAATTTTTAGACAGTTCATACAAGCCACATAATGACGAAGCAAATCCCATAACGCAAACTCTTTATTGCATTTATTTCCCTCTATTAGGCCATGCCTTCTGTACTGGCTCTCAATTGGTACATTTTGAGCATCACGTGGCAGACAAACTCAACAAAGCAACCCCACCTGAAATTAGTTTCTTGCTATATTAATTGAAGTTTGAGAGAGAAAAATGGAGAGTGTTCATACCTCTTCCACCAAATTGTACAACCATATGTGATATGTCCCTTATCATTAAGTAACGGAAAATAGGAACTCTCGATAGTTTCAGCAAGGTTCTGGTGGTATACGTGGTATTACTCATTATTGTCACGTGACGTGGAGTTAATGAGTTCACACCGGAAACCCCTTTTTTATTTAGCAAAAATAGTAATGGAAAATTGGTTACAATCTAATTGAATTTGAGAGAGAAAAAATGAACGGTATTGTCTCTTCTAGCAATTCACATGTGACATGTCCTTCTATCTAGTAATATTAAAGTTTTTATATTACGCAAATTAAAACTATCACTTTAATAAATTGTGAAAAAAGATGGTAAAACTTTTAGTGTCTTCAATATACATACCATTGTTTGCCAATTGTTTTTTTTTTTTTTTTAATTTTTTTAAAGAATGGAAATTGAAAGACCTTGATTGTTGATAAAGTCAATGAATTGCATGTATGCATTCACATTGTCAAAAGAGAAAAATACAAACTTTACGCTATAAATAGCTTTAAAAAAACAAAATATAACATTAAGTCTTTAACTATACAAGAATGTATTATCTAAAATTCTTAATTCTATCTCGTTCAAGGAGTCATCATCTAATTAAAGGATCATGCGTGACGATGTACACATGGCAATATTGAGGAACCGTAGAATAATACATGTTGATTTCTATGGAGTTGTAAAAACAATTTGGCTAATTAGCATGACTGTTGTGAAATGATGGAAATATATATAAAACAAAGTAAAATAAACAAGAAATATATATTGATAAACTCTTATATTCAAGTGGTCATCCATAATTCTTTTGATCTCTCTTAGATATATTCAATAATAGTAAAGTAATCCCACATATATATAAGACCTTAGAATGTTTGTAGAGTTTATAGGATAAGGTTGTAATAATGAGTACACTTATGGATATACATCTCCCCTATAGGCTTTATACATTTCACCATTTACACATTCCAAGTAACCTTTTCATTGCCCAAAGTTTACACATTCCAATTAGACTTTATTTCTAACACTCCCCCTTGGATGACCACTTTTTAAGAATATGCCTCGTTAAAACCTTGCCAAATAAAAACCCTGTGGGAAAAAATTTAGGTAAGGAAAAAGAGTACAATATTCTTGTATAACTTCTAGTACCTTAGGATTGCCTCATTAAAATCTTGCAAAGGAAAACCCAGTGGGAAAAAACCTTAGCGAAGGAAAAAAAGTACAATCAGCACATATCCTTTAGAAAATTTACTCCCCCTCATGAGTACATAGAATTTCCATTGTTCATGGTAAAAATATCCTTAAGTCGACGCATACCAATGTTGTGCACAATCTTCTTAAAATTTGCAGTTGGTAATGGCTTAGTGAACATATAGCCAAATTATCACATGATCGTATTTGCTTGACATCAATATCACCACTCTTCTGGAGCTCATGTGTATAAAAAAAATTAGTGCAATATGCTTGGTTCTATCACCTTTGATATAGCCTCCCCTAATTTGAGTGATACGAGCGGCATTATTTTCGTATATTATAGTTTGACTATTTATGATTAATGATAATCCATAGTTCTCACGAATATATTGAATTACTGATCTCAACCAAACACAATCACGACTCGCTTCATGAATTGCGATAATCTCTACATGATTTAAGGAAGTAGCATAAATTGTTTGCTTAACAGATTTCCATGAAATAGTAGTATTTTTATAAGTAAATAAATTTCTTGTTTGTGATCGGCCTTTGTGTGGATTAGAAAGGTAACCTGCATCAACATATCCAACTAACTGTGGTTTTGATCCATTTGGATAAAATAGTCCCAAATTAGTAGTCCGACAAAGATAATGTAAAATATGCTTAATTCCATTCCAATGTCTTTGAATTGGTGCAGAACTAAACCTTGCTAGTAAGTTAATTGCAAATGCTATATCAAGTCGTGTGTAATTTGCAAGATACATCAAAGCACCAATTGCACTAAGATCTTCATCATCTTCTTATGGTCGAAATGGATCTTTCTTGACATCAAGTGACTGACCTACCATTGGAGTGCTCAAAGGATGAAATTTATCCATGTAAAATTGCTTCAGGACTTTTTCTATGTACATTGATTGATGAACAAGAATTTTATTTGGAAGATGTTCAATTTGCAGGCCAAGAAAAAATTTTGTCTTACCAAGATCTTTAATCTCAAATTCATTCTTTTAACAATTTGCTCCTTTTCGTTAATTCTTCTGGAGTCCTTACAAGATTTAAATCATCAACATATACTGCAACAATAGCAAATTCGGATTCTGATTTTTTGATAAAAACACATGGACAAATTGGATTATTCTCAAATCCTTCTTTCAAAAGATATTCACTGAGGCGATTATACGACATGCGTCCGGATTACTTTAATCCATATAAGGATCTTTGTAACTTGATAGAATACATACTTTGAGATGTAGAATTATATGTTTCAGACATTTTATATCCTTTAGGGATTTTCATGTAGATATCATTATCTAATGATCCATACAGATATGTTGTAACAACATCCATTAATCGCATATTCAAATTTTCTTTTACTACCAAGCTAATTAAAAATCTAAATGTAATTGCATCCATTACAGAAGCATATGTTTCTTCATAATCAATATTAGGTCTCTGCAAGAAACCTTGTGCTACAAGTCGCGCTTTGTACCTTATAATTTCATTTTTCTCATTTCGTTTACATACAAATACCCATTTATATCCAACAGGTATTATACCTTTAGGTGTTCGAACTATAGGTCCAAAAACTTCACGTTTACTTAGTGAATTTAATTCTGCTTGAATTGCCTCTTTCCACATTGGCTAATCATTTCTACATTGACATTCATCAACGGTTTGTGGTTCATATTCATTATCATTACTTTTGGTAATATCAAGAGCAACTTTATATGAAAATATGTTGTTGACAACGATTTTATTTCTATCCCATATTTCTCCTGTATGTACATAATGTATCAAGATCTCGTTATTTTTAGCTACCTAATCCTTTTTAGGGGATAACTCTTCAAGAGGTTTATTTTTAGGAAATTTTTGTTCAAAAGTTTTAGATAGATCAATTATTTCTGTAACTTGTTCCTTGGGTATAGCCTCTTTATAGGTTGCAACTTGTTTTTTTTGTACTTTTCTCTTCCAGGGAATTTTATCTTTAACACCGACAAGTTTTCCATGCTTCAAGTGTGGCTTTGATTCATTTGCTGCGGTATTAACTGATTGTTCTACAGGGACTTCAATATGTGCTGGAGTATTAGCAGCTGGAATGTGAGATTTCACTATTTTCTTATTGTCGGTGAATACATCCGGTAATTGATTTGCAATTCCTTGCAAATGAATAATCTTTTGAACTTCCAGTTTACATTGATTTGTACTAGGATCAAGATAAGATAACGTCAAAACATTCCAAGTAATCTCACGTCGTGCTTTAGGCAACGATTTTTCTCCCCCTAATGGTGGGAAGATTGTTTCATTAAAATGACAATCCTCAAAACGTGTCTTAAAAACATCACCAGTTAAAGGTTCAAGATATCTAATGATAGATGGTGAATCAAAACCCATATAAATTCCAAGTCTACATTCAGGCCCATCTTAATGCATTGTGGGGGTGCAATAGTTACATATACAGGACAACCAAATGTGTGCAAGTGAAAAATATTTGGTTGTTGGCCAAGTACAAGTTGCAATGGTGAGAGTTTGTGATAAGCAGTTGGCCTAATGCGAACTAATGATGCAACATGTAAAATAGCATGACCCCAAGTAGAAACTAGTAATTTTGATTTCATAAGCAATAATTTGAAGTCTCTTGTTAAGTGATTTAGCTAAACCATTTTGAGTATGTGTATGGGCAACAGGATGTTCAACATCAATTCCAATTGACATGCAATAGTCATTAAAAACTTGAGATGTGAATTCACTAACATTATCTAAACGAATTTTCCTAAATCGATAATTAGGAAATTGTGCTCGCAACCTAATTATTTGAGCAAGAAGCCTAGCAAATGTAACATTTATAGTAGAAAGTAAACATACATGTGACTATTTGGTTGATGCATCAATTGAAACCATAAAATACTCAAATAGACCACAAGATGGGTGTATTGGTCCACATATATAATTCTGAATTCTTTCTAAGAAAGATGGACACTCAACAACAATCTTTTAATGTGATGGTTTGGTAATTAATTTACCTTGAGAACATGCACTACATGAATAATCACTAGGTAAAAGAATTTTCTGCTTCTTTAAGGGATGTCTGTGGGAGTTTTCAATAATTCGACGCATCATTATTGATCCTAGATGACCAAGATGATCATGCCAAAGTATAAAAACCTTTGGGTCTGAACACTTCTGGTGTATTGCAATATTTGTTTCAACTGTTCTCATTGTAGTATAATATAACATAGAAGAGAAAATGGACAGTTTTTCTAATGTGAGCTTTTGGCCTGATACTATTGAAGTAATATAAAGAAATTCTTCACTACCTTCGTTATTGGTTTCAATATAATAACCATTATAACATATATCTTTAAAACTAAGTAAATTTCTACTTGATTTAGAAGAATACAAAGCATCATCAATACAAAGTTTTGTGCTCTTTGGCAACATGATAATTGCTCTTCCAGAGCCTTCAATTAAGTTCAATGAACTTGATATGGTATTGAAATTGGCTTTGCATAATAATAAACTTTGAAAATATTTCTTATTTTTAAGGATCGTATGAGTTGTTACATTATCTGCTAGACAAAAATCTTCACTAGTCATCTTGGAATTAATTTTTTACCTGTAAGACTCATGATACTTCATATATGCAAAACATAAATTAAAGTTTATTATTTTAAACATAAATAAAAAATTATAAAAGTAAACATACTTATTACAATGCAATAATATAATAAAAGAAAACAATTAACTGGTATTGAGATTTCCATCACTAATCTAATTATCAAATTTTCCATTAATGACATATCAAGATGAGTCATATCCACTCCATTTGAAAAAATCAAGATAATTCATAGGATCTTTAAGATCATTATGATTAGCAAAGTTCGTTTCAAATCCCTTTTCATTTTCTTTTATGGAGGCTTGGTACAAATCTACCAAATGTTTAGGAGTACTACAGGTACATGACCAATGACCTTCCATACCACACTTATAACACTTAATTTCATGACCCTTCGATGGTTTTTAGCAATAGCTCATTATTTTGTTTAGCCATTAGAAGATTAAACATTAGTTCATAACACTTTATGAACATATAAATTCGATATTGCTACTGCAGGAGCACATTCGAAACATGATATATGTGTCTTCCATTTTAATTGTGGGCTAATTTTAAAGTGCCAGATTAATTCACTTGTACCTTTAGTTTATTGCAACTTTAGTCATATTGAGCTTTTAGGATGATCAAGTTTTTCTAGAACTTGTGATTCTCCTAAGGGGTCTTTTATTGTAAAGTACTCAGTTTTTATGTAAATAATAACAAATAAAAGTTATTACTTTTGAACGATCCTTCTGGGGTACTCTGTTACCATCCATAATAATATCTTCAGGGTTTATTACATCAACATAGATCTCATCAAGATTCATTGCTTCCAGATAAATCTTAGTATCATGGATCCATGATAAGAAATTAAGGGCAACAAATTTAAGCTTTGTAAGGTTTGACATCTATATAAAATATATAATTACATAAGAAATTCAATAACTAAATATATATATATATATATATATATATTTTTTTTTTTTCATACAAAATTTTAATGAAACAATACTATACATGCATATACAAAAGTTGATTGTAATGAAACAATACATACATATTCAAAGTCTGTTAATACACATTACATATAACTATAGGTATGATTGAGTTGTTTTATCACTAACCATTTTTAACAATATATTTTTAATCAATTAAATGTGAATCTCATAACAATATCTAACAATAGGATAACGTGAATCTCATAATTTTTTTTTAATCAATTAAAAATTGATAAAAATATAAGCATAAAATGTAATGACAAATAAATAGGATAATTACTAATTCCTTAGAAAGAAAACTTACGGTGAGTTGAGAGAACTACGCAAATAATCTTTGATGTTTGAAGAATAATGGGATTACAACTTCCTTTCGAAATTGGGTAGAGACTCGTGCTGATAATGTGTTGTGAAATGATGGAAATATATATAAAACAAAGTAAAATAAACAACAAATATATATTGATAAACTTTTATATTCAAGTGGTCATCCACAATTCTTTTGATCTCTCTTAGATATATACAATAATAGTAAAGTAATCCCACATATATATATATATATATATATATATATATATACAATAATAGTAAAGTAATCCCACACACACACACACACACACACATATATATATATAAGACCTTAGAATGCTTGTAGAGTTTATGAGATAAGGTTGTGATAATGAGTATACTTATGGATATACATCTCCCCTATAGGCTTTATACATTTCACCCTTTACACATCCCAAGTAATCTTTTCATTGCCCAAAGTTTATACATTCCAATCAGACTTTATTTCTGTAAAGTTGTAATTTACAACTAGTTTATGTTGGCTTTAATTCCGTTCCAAATTTGATTGTAATTATGTTCAATCTTATGTAACCTATATTTTATGTGAGTTTTATTTGTAAGGGTTGTGTATGAGAGAAAGAGAGTGTGAAGATTCAAGACTAATTGAAGACTGAAGCTATTTTCGCGGGTAGCTCGCGAGTAAACTTCCCGCGAAGTGATGCATGTGCTCTACACATGACTGGAATGCAAAGAGTCAGGATAGGATGAAGACAGCTGGTTTTCACAAATGTCTCGCGAGTAAGGCCTTCCTACGAGACACCAAATAAGCATTCTGTTTTGCCAGATTGTCATTTTTGATACACTCTATCCTTACCTACACTATATATACCCCTATTATCCACATAGGTTGAGGAGTGCTTCTAAGAGAAAACCCTAGCCACAAACATTGAGAGTTAGAGATTATTAAATCCACAATTCTCTACATAATTACTTGTGGGTTTTCCTTAACTCCTACCTCTCCATTTCCATACCATTGAGAGGTTGATAGCCCAAACACTTACCACACCCTTTTAGAGTGTTAAGTGAGGTTTTGGTGCTGCTTGAAAGCATTGGAAGAAGCCAAGCTTTGGTGGATGTAATCGAGCGTATTACAGGATCCGGAGAGCTAAACAAGACATGGTTCCGAGAAGTCTTGTTGGAGTAGGAGTTTGGAGGGCTTAGGTGCATTGGGTAGACTAGATTTGGAGGGTCTCTTGCTATTTGTATATCCTAACTGATTGTCTAGTGGATCGATTACCACTTGGAGGGTAGCAGAGAGGTTTTACGTTGAGTACTTCGGTTTTCTCTTCGATAACACATCGGCGTGTTATCTTGTATTTGCATTCTTCTTCTCTATTCTTTTATCTTTCATTTTACTACTGCGTTATAATGATTATGGGTTAGAGTAGTTTGTTTGTTTATTCACTCACATTTATTCTTTTCTGCACTTTATATAAATTAGAGTAAAATCAATCGAGTCGTAATCTTTAATTTGAGGGTCTAAACAGCTCTTGTGTTTTAACACATTTTTGAGCTTTCAATTTCTAACACTAATTATTATGCCCATTTATTGCACAAAGCAAGGGAAATAAAAAGGTCATAGCAATGATATAACATGGCGATATTAAAGAGACTATGGAATTACATAATGATTTTTTATTAGTTACAAATGCAATTTACCATACCACTAATTTGTTAAATATTATGTCATATATATTAAGAAAAGAATATATATATATATATATATATATATATGTATGTATAAAAATAGCATCAGGCGCATTAGTAGTGCCGCCACTTAGCATATTAAGACATATGTAGTAGTTTTGCAAGAAAGAGACACTATATTTTTCAATTCAATTAATCAACAACGTTGACATCATTAGCTATTATTAATTAATTTCAAGTTTGTGTAATTTTCAATTGTTGATATGAGGTTGATATCTTATTGCTATTTCTTGATTAACATGAAGATTAAGACCATTTTCTATCTTCAAAGTTTCAACCACCAAATAGGTGAATAGCTAAATTTATTGCTAATTTTTTTTGTGGATTATTAAATCAAAATCAATTTATAAAAAATTGTGGTGCTTATGTGGACTAGAACCCTTTAAAATTTTTAAGGATAACTGCGCTAAGAAGTTATTAAAATATGATATAACAAAATTTAATCCATTCATTTCAAATTAATAGATAAGAACATGAAAAAATATACAAAATTGAGTTCATAAATCACCTTTAATTCCAAGATCCAGAAAAAATATGTTCTAAAACTTTTAAAAGGGGAGAAAAAGCATAATAAAAAGAACAACCGTAATGAAGTGTGTGCATCTACTTACCTATGACAAATTATCAAGAAATTATTAAAACAGTGATTTAAAAGAAGGAAGAGAGAGAAAGACCGCTACTAGAGCAATGGCAATTAGAATAACCACGATCGTTACTATAACTACTCTACTAAGGGCTTGTTTGGATTGAGAGGGGAGAGAGGAGGAGTAGAAATGAGTAGAGTAGAGTTAGTTGAAAATGGACTAATTTTTGGCCAATTCTTATCTATTCTACTTTACTCCCCCTAAATCCAAATGGACAATAAGTGGTGAGTCAAAGATTGTTGTCACTGACAGTAGCAATGAGATCGAAAGCTATTGTTGGTTGTCGCCGTTTGCCAGTGGAGGGTTGTTTTGAGTGGTTGGTAGTGGGGGTATTTGGCCGTTTTCTTTTTTACTTGTTGTTTGAGTAGTATTTAATTTGTTGAATTAATTCTTTTTTTTTTCATTGTAAAATAGTTTACACATTTTATCATGTTTGTTATGCTGTAAAATGGTTGGTCAAAGATATCTTTTTTCAGTCAAATGTAAAACCTAAGGCAAAAATGCGTAAAATGTTTTACGCGTGAATTTTCAATAAAATAATTTACATTTCTCCACGCCCAACATCTCTCGCACAGACCAAACCAGCACTTTCACAGTCTCACTCTCAACATTACTCTCACAAGCCAGACCATGGAAAGCACCATCAACGGCACCACCTATCTTCGCCTCCACTCATCATCAACGAGTGGCCCAAGGCAATGGGTCTTATGATCAAGTGTGGTAGGCACTGGTGACACAAGTTAATCTCTTGGGAAGGTAATCGTGAAACAAAAAAACGACGTCAAACTTAAATTTTGAATCAACTTCTCCTTTCTCGGTACTGTAGTGAGGGATTGAACAACAATTCGACACTTGAAAATAATTTATTGAGTATTTTCAAGTGCAAAACCCAACACCGTAAAATGTAAATGTTTTTGATAAAAATTTTTCAAAGTAAAAATATTTTACTTTGAAACAAATGAAGCGTAATACACATACCTCTTTTTTATTGGGTGGAAGGACCACTAGATACTACTTATCTAGTCATTTTGAATAACTAAATAATTTTTCCAAATTATTGTACAAATTTTTTTAATTTCAACCCATTAGCCCCCAAATTATATAAAAGGTCCATATTCTTGTGATGGTGGAGTTTAGAATTCCAGCATAATAATCTCTACTAATCTACAATTAATTAAAATATATGAGATGTTCTTCCAAACAAGATGCGCAGCATAAGGTATATTAGTATATTCTCATTCTCGATAGGATCATATCAATATTTTGTTTCCAATTTAATAATATATTCCCCATTAGAAGTGAATGGCTATTAATCACCACCCCTCGATCATGGTAATCACAGAAACAAGAGTTGGTGGAGATAGGGCTGCTAAAATTATTGAAGATTTACCTTTTGATGGAAGCATAGTTACTGAGACCATTGGCTATGCAGGGGGTTTGTGGCTTTTGTGGAAAACAGATGATGTTGATGTACTGCTCTTGTCTACAACAGAACAGGAGATTCATGCGACTGTTAAGGTGCGTAACTCTGACCCTATCTGGCTTATTTCTGCTATATATGCTAGACCTAGGTTGTCTGAGAGAAGAATTTTATGGGATAATCTTAAAGTTGTTGCCCAGCTCCACAATTTGCCTTGGCTTATGCTTGGAGATTTTAATGAAGTTTTGTGTAGTGAAGATAAATTTGGAGGGAATCAGGTGAATTTAAATAGGGCTCTCCAATTTAAAGATTGTTTAGATGTTTGTAACATGTTGGACCTAGGATTTGTTGGGCCTAAATATACTTGGACGAATCGTAGGCCCATTTCTGATCTTATTCTTGAGAGGATTGATAGGTGTTTTGCCAACCCTTCGTGGAGAGTCCTGTACCCTGAAGCTATAGTGACTCATTTGACTAGGACCTATTCGGATCACTGTCCAGTTTTAATTGAACTATTTGGCTCTACCGTTGCTGGTCAAAACAAACCTTTTCGTTTCCACACTATGTGGCTCCTACATCCTGGGTTTCCAAATATTGTTCAGGAGGCTTGGACTGCGGGCAGAGATCTTCAAGAATCTATTATGGATTTTGTTGGTAAAGCCAAGCATTGGAATTATAATGTCTTTGGAAATTTATTTGCTAAAAAGAAAAGAGTTTTGGCCAGAATTAATGGTACCCAAAAAGCTTTGGCAAACAGACCAAGTGACTTCCTCTTGAACTTGGAGAAACAACTCATTGAGGAGTATTCTATAATTTTACTCCAGGAAGAGGAATATTGGGCACTTAAGTCAAGATTAAATGCTGCAATGTTCGGAGACCGTAATACAAATTTTTTCCATGTCTCCACACTGGTTAGGCGGCACAGGAATAAAATCCGTTGTTTAAAGGATTCCTTGGGGAACTGGATCACAGATGAGATTGAGATAAAGAGACATATAAATTATGGTTTTGAAAAGCTTTACACTTCAGAGCTTTGTATGTCTCCCATGTTTTCAGCAGTTACTTCCTTTTCGTGTTGTTTTCTATCTGCTGAGAATTGCTTGAGTATTAGTAGTGGTATCACTGATGAAGAAATCAGAGCTGCACTATGGTCCCTTAAGCCATTTAAGGCTCCTGGGCCTGATGGCCTTCATGCGGGATTCTTTCAACACTTTTGGCCAGAAGTGGGCAGATCTATTTGCGCAGAAGTTAAGAAAGTTTTTGATACAAGAGTAGTTCCTAAGTTCCTTAATGAGACATTAATTATGCTTGTGCCCAAATGCCAAAATCCTGTTTCATTAAGTAACTATAGGCCTATCAGTCTGTGTAATTCCGTATACAAGATTGTCTCAAAAATCATTGTGGCGCGCATCCGTCCCTTTCTGAGCAATTTGATATCTCCTATGCAGACTGCTTTTGTGCCTGGGCGTAGAGGAGCAGATAATGTTATCATTGCCCAGGAGCTTATCTACACTCTGGATAGGAAAAAAGGGGCAACGGGTTATATGGCAATTAAACTAGACCTGGAGAAAGCCTATGACAGACTTGAGTGGAGCTTTATTCACAAAGTATTACATGCTTTTCATTTTCCCTCAAATCTAATCAAAGTAATCATGGGTTGTGTGTCTACTACTAGTATCTCGGTGATGGTGAATGGGGGGGTTTTGGACTCTTTCAACCCCTCGAGGGGTATTAGGCAGGGTGACCCCCTGTCACCCTATTTATTCATATTGTGTATGGAGTATTTGAGTCATTTGATCGAGCTTAAGTGTAGGGATGGCTCTTGGACTCCTTTGACAGCATCTCGGGGTAATGTGGGAATATCCCATTTATTATTTGCGGATGATATAATTCTGTTCAGTAAAGTGGACTCTAAGGCATGTAATGCCATTGCTGAAGTTTTGGAGAAGTTCTGTAAGGAGTCTGGACAGAAAATCAGTCAAGATAAGTCCCATGTCTACTTCTCTCCTAATGTTAGTGAGGAGATGAAGGAGGAGGTATGGGAGAAATTGGGGTTCAATGAAACTCGAAATATAGGAAAATATCTTGGATTTCCTATTCTACACAAGGGCGCAAATCGGAGACAATATAATGATATTGTGGAGAGAGTTATGAATAAACTGTCAGGGTGGAAAGCAAAATTCTTATCCTTTGCTGGTCGATCTGTTTTGATCAAGTCTGTCATGGCTGCCATGCCTAATCATGTGATGCAAGGTGCTGCCCTTCCAGCTCACATCTGTGATAAACTGGATAAAATTAATAGAGATTTTTTATGGGGCTCCACTAGTGATAGGCAGAAGATGCATCTGGTGGGTTGGAATAAAATTGTTCAACCTAAGGAAGAAGGAGGACTGGGGATCCAAGCAGCTAGAGCAAAGAATATTGCTTTGCTTTCAAAATTAAACTGGAGGATGTATCATGAACAGGATGCTCATTGGGCCAAAATTATGCTAAAAAAATACTGTACTGGTCCAAGAGCTAGAGCAAGTAATCCGGATAGTCTCCCTTCTTCTCCCAATTGGAGAGCCATTAAAGTGGGGTTTCCTGTATTTATGAAAGGTGTTTGTTGGGGTTTGGGAGATGGGTCGAGAGTGAAAATTTGGACAGATAACTGGATAAGGGGTGAGTCCTTAAGAGAGTTAATTGAGGGCCCCCTTAATCAAGGTGATCTTAACCTTACTGTTGCGGATTTGAGGCATGAAGGAATATGGAATTGGGATGGTTTTTCGTTTGTTATTCCTGAAGGCATTAAAGATAAAATTAGAGCCATCCCATTTCGGAATTGTGATGGGGCAAGTGATTTTATAATGTGGAAGTTTTCAAAAGATGGGGAATTCTCTGTAAAATCTGCCTATCAAGTGGCTAGACAGGAGGAAAATGATGGAATTTCATTTCAAGGTTCTTGGATTTGGAAATTGGATATTTTACCCAAAATCATACATTTCCTATGGCTGACTTTTCATTGTAGCATACCTGTACATAGTGTTTTGGCTTCAAGAGGGATAAATTGTGATAAGTGTTGTCCCCTGTGTAAATATAGTGAGGAAACTATTCCTCATCTGTTACGGGATTGCAATCTAACCCGTGAATTTTGGAGGAAGCTAGAACCACCACCAGCCCTTATTAGTACCTTTAATGACAGTTTTGAGGAGTGGTTGAAAGTTAACAGTACAAGTACTATTTTGCACAATTCCAAAGTGCATTGGGGTACTGTGTTTCTTTTTGCTATTTGGTCTTTATGGAAGAACAGAAACAAGGTTGTATTTGAAAATTCTATTCCTAATCCTAATCTTTATAAGGCTTGTATCCACCAGGCAAGAGAATATTTTTATTGTGTAAGCAAAACTTGTCAGGCAGCAAGGAAAGTTGCTATCCAGGTTTGGTGGAATAAACCACCGAAGGGTGGTTTAAACTCAATACTGATGGGGCATCTCAAGGAAATCCTGGGAAGGCAGGGGGCGGTGGAATCATTAGAAATAGCCATGGGGTGTGGATTAAAGGGTATTCAAGGTCAATAGGTTATACTACCAGTGTTGTTGCTGAATGGTGGGCTTTAAGGGATGGTCTTACTTTAGCTATCCAGTTAGGATGCCAGCATTTGGAGGTTGAATTAGATGCCAAGGTGATTGTGGAGCTTTTGAAGTCTAACAGTACTCCTAATAGAAACTATTCTCCTCTTTTGCATGATTGCAGGATGTTGTTAGACCAACTACAGGAAGTCAGAGTAGTGCACGTTTTTAGAGAGGCCAACATGTGTGCAGATTTTCTGGCTAAATGGGGCTGCTGTATGCAAGATGATTTTGTCATTTTTGATCAGCCTCCTACTGTAGAATTTCTTCTTATTTTGTATGCAGATATGTATGGTGTGTCATGTTGTAGGCTGACAAGCCCATCTTTTGTGGCTGTAAACATTTAGTTGTTTATAATATAACCCTTTTAACCAAAAAAAAAAAAAAAAAAATTGGCCCACCATAATAGTGGAATTAAAAATAATAATAAAAAGTCAAAAAGATAAAATTCCCTCCAAAAAGAGAGAGGAGAGAACCCCTCAAAAATAATACAGAACCCGATTCAACTCAGAATTCAACTGAGTCACTCTCGGTCCACTTTAACCATGCTTGTATGGCAGTATTAACTATATTAAGTGTATTTACACTTCTCAAAAAAAGAAAAAGAAAAAGAAAAAGAAAGTGCATTTACACATTTTCAAGCCATCTAATATAACAATTAAACATTTTTTTATATATAAAAGAATAATAATTAAACATTGGAGAGTGCCATTCTTATACACATCATTTGTTAAAGTTAATAAGTTGTTCTTCCATTTAAAAAAAAAAAATTAATAAGTTGTTTACATTTCAAAGATTCCAAAGGTTGTTTTATTTTTATTTTTATTTTTATAATTACAACAAAAGAGAGGAGAAAAAACCATAGTTAAAAGACTATATATCACATTCACATACCTACCAGGCTCCTGACACTCCAAAGTATATTCATTTGTACCAAATAAATGTGATTATTGCTAATATATATGTATCACTAATTACTAATAATCTTCAAAAAAAAAAAAAAAAAACTAATAATCTCGTCCCACACATGCATTATACAAATTACAAAAGTTTATTACCTTGCGTGTATAGTGTTTCATGCATTTATTAGTTTAGAAACTTTTATATTTATCTTGAAAGAATATAGTCTTTTTTTTTTTTTTTTTTTTTTGAGAAGACTATATTCCTTACAAAGAACATTAATTTTCACTATCCAAAGGCCTTGTACAAAGTGCTTGAAGGGTCTAGGGGGAAAATGGTTCGACCTATAGGATTAGCAGCATGTTGTAATGTACAATTTTTCACCTCTCTCTCTCTCTCTCTCTCTCTCTCTCTCTCTCTATGTATGTATGTAAATATATAGGTTTTTTTTTTCCAGAATTTAAATATATAAAGTCTAAATAAATCTCAAATAAAATAGTATAAAATCGAGTTATAAATGATTTAAATGACGTAACACTATATATAAATTTAAAATTGATGAAAAAATAACTAAATTGCTATTTTTTTTGGTAATATAATTTGATAGTTTTTTAAATTTAAAGTTATGATGTCCGTTTTATGATGATTACTCTTTATCATTAGGTTGGGACACCGATGTGTTTATTTTTAGTGTATGCGAGTTTCGAACCTTTATATATCCTATTCACGAGTAAGAGATTCTAGAGTAAGAGACTCAACAAATTAAGTTGCTGGAACCCTATATAATATTTTGAATTGAATTGGGTCGAGTTGAGAACATGAAATGATAATTCATTTAGTAGCACGTCTAAACTTATTGTCAAGCAGTATTACTATTTTTTTAAGAGATAATTACAATATATTGCTAACCTTGTAGTTTGAATAATTTCTCCTCTAAAATCTAGAGCACTTTGTGCATGAAAATGTACTAATTTTGTTACAAAACTCTTGGCAACGGGAAGTATTACTATTACCCTCATAAAAGTGGAAACAAATACAAAATTGAATCCTTACGCTTTATATTATTGTGACAACAAAAAACCTCATTCCTTTCCATTAAGTTATATGCCATAAATCTAACACAAATGTACACAAAAGAATGCCATTTTATTTAACCAGTATAACCTATTATTTCGTTTCCTTACATTTAGTAGGAGATAAGAAAACTTTACCAAAAAAAGGCAACGAGTTATACAAAAACTTTTACGCTTATCTGTTTTAGAGTTCAACAGAAAAAACTACCTTTGCTTTCAAAAAACAAAATTGTGATATTTTAAATGGGACTGATGATTTTGATTTTCACATGAAAAAAATAGAGTAGAATTTAAATTAACACAATTTAAGTATAAGATTTAATTTGTTACACCTAAAAAATTACATTTTATTTTTTGGTTTGTATTTTTACTTAAATATAATAACTAAAGAAAAAAAAAATTCAGAGATCAGGTGAAGCAAAATATATAATATATATGTTTTTTTTGGACACTCTATATATATATATAAATGTTAGAAAAGAAAATGAGATATATATTTTTATTTTTTATTTTGTGTGGATGCAGTCACCGAAGCTCCGTGGCTTTGCCTCTCTTTCTTTCTTTCTCCCCCTGTGCCTCTTCCTTCACAATCTAGAAAAGACTTCCTCTCTTTTTGTCTCTCAGCTTAGATTTCAATAACTTTGCTTCAATAACTTTGCTTTGTTTTTTATTTGGTCTGTTGTCTCATTGTATATGTATACGTTGTAAGAACTAAGATTGAATCTTGTGTTGATAAAGTTTGTTCCTTTTGGAAGTGAAGGACTTGTTTTTGTTATTGTTTCTTGTGTTTTTCTGTGTTTGTTGTTCTGGGTCATTTTTTTTTTTTTTTGGTTGTTTTTGTTGTTTGTGTGTGTTTTTGAGATTATAGAGTGAAAGACCCGAGCTTTATTAGGCTCGGGGGATCCAGATCATGGCTTCAGTGAAAGAAAAAGAGCTCCATCAATGGATTGCAGGAGAACCAGACTCCAACTCTTGCTACTTGCAGAAGTTCAGACTCTACGAGACCCGCTCGGTATGTATAATACATATATGTTTGATTTGTTTTCTACTGCTTAGTTGGTCAAATTGGTGTTCATATTTGAATTTTTTCCTTCTGGATTTGGTAGTTTTGGTTTTTTTTTTTTTTTTTTTTTTTTTTTTTTTTTTTTTTCCTTCACTAGACTTGAATTTGAATTGTTTGCTGAGATTTGTTATAATTGTTGTTTGATTGTGTGATTGGATTTGTATAGGTAATAATTATTGAAAGAATTTTGGTTTAGTGACCTCTGATGAGAGGTTGGCATTTGAGCATGATTTGGAATGGTGTGTAGATTTGGATTTCGAGTATAATGGGGGAATATTTTGGAAGTGATTTTTTTTTTTTTTTTTTTTTTTTTTTTGGAGGGGAAGGGGATTTGATTTATACAATTGACACTTATTGTGTTTTAGTCCAAGTTCATGTTTGATTGTTGTCTGCCTCCTGTTTTGTTTTACATTTTAGCTTGCTAATTAATGCATTTTGGTATTTGATGTTTTGGAGTTCATATCATGTGTTGTTTTACTGGAAACTTGCAGAGATATGTAGCAATGACACTGTTGTGAATTTAAAATATTGACATGGATTTGTTAAAATGCTTGATCATGAATTTGGGCATACATCACTTGTAGAATGGTTTTCAAAAGTTTTGTTCTTTATTTGTTTCTTTGTATAAAGTGATCTATCTATGCAGCTATGCCAGTTGATGTTTTTCTTATCAAACTATAATAATGCAATATTGATATGCGTTCTATATGC
Organism: Quercus lobata; assembly: GCF_001633185.2. Lineage (NCBI taxonomy): Eukaryota > Viridiplantae > Streptophyta > Magnoliopsida > Fagales > Fagaceae > Quercus > Quercus lobata. The sequence goes on from NC_044908.1 coordinate 1,887,045, forward strand.
AACAGAAATTTTATATGATTGGAAGAGATAAGAACAGGACTTTTTGGCGGGTGCTAAAGATTGACAGATTGGAGCTTTCTGAGTTAAACATTCTTGAAGACCCTACAAAATACTCAGAAATCGAATGCTATGACTTGCTAAGGAGGATTCATGAAGGAAACAAGCGTACGGGTGGACTTAAATTTGTCACCACTTGTTATGGAATCATTGGTATGTTATATCTTTCTCATTTAATAAGAAAAACATTTGTTCAGTGTCTGTCTGTATTTGAGAACTCATGGTGTTTTCTTTTGATTATAGGGTTCATCAAATTTTTAGGACCTTATTACATGCTGCTTATTACAAAAAGAAGAAAGATCGGTGCAATATGTGGGCATGCAATTTATTCCATTGCCAAGAGCGAGATAATTCCAATTCCAAATTCTACTGTGCAGTCCGAAATGGCTAATTCTAAGAACGAGAACAGGTCTTTTGTCCATTTTGCATGTAAATGTAATATGTCCTTAGTACTTCTAAGGAGACCTAAGAGAGTAGCAATCAGAATTATAGATTGTCCATATGTACTTGAATGAGGATTTTGTTATTGTGTTGTTCTTTTATCTTAGTTTCAATTAATTCTTTCTGGGGGAAGGTATTCTTTTTAGGTTTCATCTTTTAATAGTAGGCAACTTCTACATTTTCGAGGTAATCTTTGTACTACCCTTGTATTCACCCTGCAGTTTGAAATCAATGATGTGAGCTTCCTCGATTCAAACTTGTCTTGTGTTCCTCTGTTAGTGTGTAGTTTGTCTTCTTATATTGTGACAAATGACGCATCTTCCATACTTTTTAAAATTAAATAGTGTTGAATGTTGTTGTTGGATCCTTCTTCATCTACCATAGAGGTTATTGCTGGTTCGTTTCCTGCAAATTCAGGGGCAAAACTTCATTGCTGTTGTGATGTAAATATAACATGTTGAATGAGACAAGGTATCATCAGGGTTTTGTGGGGATAATCACTTTCTTTCCTTTATGTTTTATATATATTTTTTATATATAATATTTCCTGGTTGCTTCATTAACATTATTTCCTCTATGTTCATATTATTAGATGTAATAATGATATTGATATTTGTTGCATTTCTTTTCCTGGTGGACATAGATACAAGAAGCTCCTATGCACAGTGGATCTGACGAAGGACTTCGTTTTCAGCTACTCCTACCATGTCATGCGTAGTCTTCAAAAGAACTTATGTGATAATAAGGCAGAAGAATTACTTTATGAAACAATGTTTGTATGGAATGAGTACTTAACTCGTGGAATCCGAAATAACCTCAAAAATACTCTCTGGACCGTTGCCTTAGTGTATGGCTTCTTTAAACAGGTATGGAACGTGGATCTTGATTAATTTATATAGGTTTTCTTTGTCTTTATAACTTTATTGAGCCACCACCATGTAGGATGCAGCCAGAATGGAACTTCTAGGAAACTTTAAGTCCCCTGCTTCTCGTATTTTGTCATTTGGTTTTATTAATTTCTTACCTGATATCTTCTTTATGTAGTCCATTTCTTAATGTATATATCTAGAGTGAGAATGACTTGGTTAAGAAATTCCGTTAGTTTGGTAGCTTTAAGATTATTAGCATGTTAGATGTTTCTTAAGTTGGGAGAATATGTAGTTTTTCAATATTTAGTTTGGAATATTTTGTTTTTCCTCTTGATTGAAGCAGCCTACTTGTGACAAAACTTGGAAAGTTTGGTGATTCATGCAGGCTTGCAACCTTCACAATTATTTTTCCTAGATATATACATATTATTATGTACTAGAATGAAAACATTGAAAAGTTTGATATTATTTAACTATTTCATGCTTTGTTTTTTCAGGTCAAACTTTCTGTATCTGGTAGGGACTTCAACTTGACCCTAATTGCTAGACGATCACGTCATTATGCTGGCACCAGGTTTGGGGACTGCTCAAACATGCTTCATAGTTATTTGCTTAAGTTGCACTCATTTGATACTACATGTGGTATACCTGGCTTTTTACCTCTTTTCATATCTATGCACCTTATAGTGGTCTACACAGGCCACATGACCCTTTATAACTGCTTCTTCATGATTTCAAATTGACTTAAAGACTCTTAACTTCTGATCTTTGCTCCTTCTGGATGTTGCAATTTTTATAGTATGACACTGAAGATGATCACTCTGCAGATCTTTTGCTTCCCATTTGGTAGAATAAACTTTCCTCTCTAGACATGACTCTCACTTTGTCTTTCCATCTTCTGGTGCAGATATTTAAAACGAGGTGTCAATGAGAAGGGTAGAGTAGCTAATGATGTTGAGACAGAACAGATTATTTATGAAGATTCTCCAGAAGGATACTCTAGGCAAATAAGTTCTGTTGTGCAGAACCGGGGATCGATACCCCTTTTCTGGTCCCAGGAAACTTCTCGATTGAATCTCAAACCTGACATTATATGTATGACTTGGGCACACTTTATTCTCATTGTAGCTTTTTTTGTTCAGTTTATATTTTGCTGATATCTTTTTTTTTTGTAGTATCGAGGAAGGACCCTAATTACGAAGCCACAAGACTTCATTTTGAAAATCTTGCCAAGAGATATGGAAATCCCATACTTATATTGAATTTAATTAAGGTAGGTCTTTCTGCATTTATTGAGAAATGAATTCTGTCCATGCTATTGCTTTGGGTCTTGTATCTGAAGTTTAGTGAATTCAATGTGTGTTCTCTTAAACTGTTTTCTTGGTTTTTTTTTTTTTTTGGTGGTTATAATGGTTGGTGATCAACAGACACGTGAGAGGAAACCTCGAGAAACTGTTCTTCGTGCTGAGTTTGCAAATGCTATCAGATTTATTAATAAAGATTTAAGTGTTGAGAATCGCCTTAGGTTTCTTCACTGGGATCTACATAGACACTCTACAAGGTGCTTTGGCTTTTGCATGCTTGTATAAAAACTTTTAGTTTTCTAGTCTTTTAAGGCATGATTGATGTGAATACTTGTGTCTATATGTATATATAAAGGCATGATTGACATGAATAGAGCCTGTTTATTTGCAGCAAAGCTACCAATGTGTTGACTCAGCTAGGAAAAGTGGCTGCATATGCTTTGAACATAACCGGCATCTTCTATTGTCAAGTAACACCAAATTTAAGGCCAGAGGGATTATTGAATTGTTCCTGGTTTGAGTAAGTTTCGACAATGGATGCTACTTCCTCAAATTATTCATCATTTATTTTTATAATTCAAATATCATGAATTGATGTGCCTGAATTTCCGTCTCTAACTACTTTATGGATTGAATGCTAATAACTTTCCTCAATCCCCATGCATAAGTTTAATTTTCTGTAATAGTACAATCCAGAAGATTAATAGAATTCCATTTTGGCCCATTTCTTCATACATTTATATGGTTTTCACATGCTCATATTCAAAAAAGTATTTGGGGTTTGTTCAGAGAATTTTCTTTATGGTTTACCTGTGGTTCATCTAATTGAATAAATATGTTCCTATGTGTATGTATAGGATCGGCTTACTATATAAAATACCATAGCTTGTTCTGGGACATTCTTTTTGAGGCTTCATTGCTTAGGATTTGTTATTACTCCTGATGAAAGATACTTCCTAGTCAACACATGGCTGACAGTTCCATTTTTTATGCAGGAAAAGTAATAGTGGGGACTGCTCTCTGGAGAACTTTTCCAGCAGGAATGAAGATTCTGATAACCCGGAGAAAGAAGTCAGCAATAGTAGTGGTAGTAATGATGCAAGTGGAGACTATCATGTCAAGCACCCAATGTTTCAAAAAGGAGTTCTAAGAACCAATTGCATAGACTGTTTAGATCGCACAAATGTTGCACAATATGCCTATGGGCTAGTTGCCCTCGGACGTCAGTTGCACGCTTTAGGATTTTTAGATTCCCCAAATATTGATCTAGATAACCCTCTGGCAGAGGAATTAATGCGAGTTTATGAAACTATGGGTGACACACTTGCATTGCAATATGGTGGTTCTGCAGCACATAATAAGGTGATCCTTCTAAATTTTGGTGTTTGGAAAATTTTAAATCAATATTGGATCCATTATGATTTAAAAAATAGTGTGATGAATGTAATCAAACAAACTAAAAATTAAGGACTACAATTTCTTGTATGTCCTTTTAAGCTAGACAGCAAGTGAAGCTTAAAGTTGTTTCTTAGTTGTTATTACCCTTGTCCCTCACCTTGTGACAATTCTTAATAAAGTCTTCATTAAATATTTCGATCCCTTTGTGTTTTTTTTTTTAAGTTTTATTTATTTATTTTTTTAAGATTTTAACCTGTCCTTCATTAGTTTCAAACTTCTTGTACATGCCTTCTTAACCATGTTCCCATACCCTTGGCTTGACAACTTCTAGTTTCAGATTTTTAAATAGGTCATCTAAAACCTCTCATTCTCTTAGAAGCTGTCCCTTCTCAATGGTCTATAGCATTGCAGTTGATTCTTATCTGTTTTATTCAAGCTAGAAACTATTTTAATTCCTAATTAAATTTCAGTATCTTGTCACTCAATAATTTTGCAATGGTTATGCTTAATAGATATTTTCCGAGAGACGAGGCCAGTGGAAAGCAGCAACTCAGTCGCAGGAGTTCTTTAGAACCTTACAACGGTTTTACAGTAATACCTGTATGGATCCTGAGAAGCAGAATGCCATTAATGTGTAAGTCAAGTAATCCACTTCATTAGTTAGAATTGGCTTAGAGTTTTAACATACAATTTGACTTAATGGTTGTACAGGTTCCTGGGTTACTTCCAGCCACAACCGGGTAAAGCAGAGCTGTGGGAACTGGATTCAGACCAGCATTACAATGCTGGGAGGCGTAGCCCTAATTTTGCCGATGAGAATATTAGGTATAATTTTTGTTTTTTCCTTTTCAGTCATTCCAAATTGATGAAACTTTTGGGAGAGAATTTGTATTGCTGTTGAACAATAAAATTAAAATACTTTTTACTAAAGAAGGGAGAATGTGTCTGTTCAATATTCTTCTAAGTCAGAAATTTCTTTGAATATAGGATTTTGTCCATGCTATCTGAACTGGTAGCTAACTTTTCCAAATATTCTTTCAGGAAGTATGGAAAATTCATGAGAAGCGTGTTTGTTGTTAATTTATTACAGTTATCTTTATTGATTTCAAGTATTTTTTAATGATAATTCATATACGTTTCTCACAAGTGATTTTGTTTCTAAAGTTAGAGCTTTATCTAGCTTTAGCAGGACTCTTTTGCAGACTTTCTTGTTAAACTTCATTTGCAGAAGTTTTGATCATCTTTCTTGCCATTGCTCTTTGTTGGTTCAAGTTCTAAATTTAACAGTGTATAAAATCGCACAATTTTCTTCTGGATTTTCTTCTTTTTCACTTCTTGAGAATCAAAAGGTTGTGTACATTGGTTTGTGTGTTATATTCCTTTTTGTCTTGGTCTTATATGACTGTTGGAGAGACACTAAACAAAAAAGGGGTTTTCCTCTCTTCAGATGAAACCCAAAATCTTATTGTGTTATCAACTTAAAAGAGTTTTTGTGAGATTTGGAGTGGGTTAGATAGATCACTTGTCTCCACTTTGATGATCTTATGGGAAGGAGTGCTATTCTGATTTTTTTTTTTTTTTTTTTTTTTGTGGTGGGGGAATGGGAAATAAATTCACAGCTTTTGTCCTTTTGATGATTAAAGTTCATTTAGGGAAAACAATGTGGCTGCTTCTACAAATAGCTTATTATTATTATGATTTTTTTAATTGTAGGTCATTTATTAAAAGATCACTATCGGATGGAAATATTGACTCACCTGTGGTGGGCACAGACATTGGACATAACGAGCCTTTGTCTGAAAAAGGGCAAGGACGTAACACAGGTCTTTCAGAGTCCACGCCAGAGATCTCAACTTGTGAAAGTGATATATCTTATTGCAGGTCTGATCATTTACATTTTCTGTATTCTCTGCCTCGAGAACTTGCTTTAATAAATTTAGGTTTCAACTCCTGAACTTTTCTGCTTTTCCTTCAGTCTTCCTCCAGTACTTTTGTTTCTTTATATCAAGTATTATATCATCCTTAGTAAAAAGAAGTAAAAAGGTTGCATGCATGCAATTTTTAGTAGAATATTTAGATTTTTTGTTTCTTTCTCTTTCTTTTGTTCCTATGGGCCTTCATCTAAATTTCTTCTCATATGTTTTGACTGTCTTTCGTAGGTTTACTCCTTCAATGTCTCGCAGGCAGCTCTTTAGAGATATGCTAGAGGACCAATGTTCTGAAAGCAATTACATTTGTTATGACAACCATGGGGATGCATGTACATGCTCAAATTATCTTGATGTGGACTGGCTTTCTTCGTCTGGAAATTCTTGTGAAGAAGAAATATATGAAAGGTAGTTCTCATGAATCTATTATGCCTTACACTGTCAAAAGGATGTAAAGATCAAATCAAATATATTTCATTGTTGGCATCTCATAAGCACATTTGTTATAGCCATTGGATTGACCTTGAAGTGAAAAATGAAGAAGCTAAAGCTTTATTTTGATATTACAATGTAAGAAAAGAAAAATTTCTTGCTCTGTTCGTCTTGTTCCTGTGGCACATGATGTCCCTCACCTAAGACTATTTTTTGGGGGAGAAGTCAACTCATCAGGCTGGAATTTGGTGGTGACTGGAGGAAGAGGATGCTGTTTGTTGAAGCATGAAGAATATAAAAGTCTACCCCCACCCATCCCCATGGGGTGAGGCTAATGCCAATACTGTGCACTCCTTTTGGATAACCAAAGGCCAATGATTTTGGTGGTGATCTGGGAAGTAAGATCATTCGACTTTATATCCTCATCTGAACCAATTTCTTGAATTTGGAATCTTTATGAGAATGAAGTTCGTAAAGATGAGAAATTTGCTTTTATTTGGGGTAGAGTCTGATAATGCTAAACTCTCTGTGGTAGTCTATTAGGTGGACCCTAGGCTTATATATTCTCTGCCTCACCATAGGACTTAAGTTGGGCAGTTGCAAGACAAGATTGTTCAGCTGTTATAGTCTGATTACTGACCACTTCTTCTTTTATAATTATAATTTAATTTAATTTCTTTTTATTGGTAAGTTACACAAGCATCCAATAGGTCTGAAACCTACGATTTCACCATCCACCTTTTTCTTAAACAAGGGAGTGATTTGATTTAAGAGATCATTGGCAAATGTCCACTGGTTTATTTGGCTGCAGGTCTATGACCAGCCTTTCATCGGAAAATTTTGCGGATGGGCTTAAGATTGACACAACCACATCTGCAAGTGAGTCTAGAAGTAGCATGAAGGTCAGTATTTATTATTTTGCTGCTGGCATCTTTATGAAATGATGTATATTTTGAATGTATTAAGGAAGACTTTATAGGACAGAATTCTCCCCATGCCTTGAAACAGATAATCAATTCCATTGGTACTTCTTTAGGAAAGGCAGCAGTCTGGAATGGAGATCATGAATGATGATGTCTCTGCTGGATTTTCCGGAAATTTTGCAGAGTGGGTAACTCATGGCGAGATGCTGTTCCGCTAAAGTTCACTTAAAAGGTTTTTTCTTGTCATTACATTTATTCTCACCATCATCTGATTCAACCCGTCCGAAGGATTTGGGTTCCCCGTATAGAATAAATGGTAAGATACCAATCAAAAGAGAATACCATTGGCATTTGGTGGTGGCTATATTCTTCCAGACAATTAATTCTCAAAGTCATGTAAGATTTGCAGCATTTATTCGATATCGAAATCCTCCATGTGGGCATGATATCGAAGTACAATAAGTAAAATACCAATAGCTAATTCTTTCTGGAGCATCAACTCCATTTCATCATCTAGGTTCGAAACTTGCAAAGATTTTTACTTTGTAAATATGATATGAAGAGCTCTTAACTCCGCCGATTCCCCTAGATTTTAGACTGAAAGTTCTCGACCTTGTAAATATCTATAATAATGCTTCAATTTTAAATCTCAGACATTCAGTTCTAGTTATGATAGTGCTTCAATATAAAATTTCAAGACTCTTTTTCACAACTATTGACGGAGCCTGTTGTGATTACTGTATTAATACAAGCGGTATCAATGATTAGCCCATATGAAAGTAATGTTCTAATCATGACCATCTTAACAAGTGAAAAAGGTTTTGAAAACTTAGTGTTTCTAGAATTGTTTAGTATTTAACCAATAATGCAGTGCAGTCCTGTATGGTCTTGCAGGTGAATCCTTTTCACTTGCCTTGACTCATCCAACAAACACAAATAGTAATATGTAAACTCCCTGTCTGTTTAGGTTACAAGATGATTTGGAACCGTGGTGGGTGGCACGGCTTCTATGCCAAACCCAAATGAACGTTACTGGCCTTTTGTTTTGTGTTTTTCTTAACAATCATTTTTATTTCACAAAAATACCCAAAAGGCCAGGTCCATCTCTCTCTGCTAACTCCAAAACAGAGGAGGGTAGAGAAGATAGGCAAATTGGCCCATCAGTACAAGAGGACATGGCCCAAGCAGCCACACTATCGGCCAAAACATGGACGAAGTCCAAGCCAACAAAATTAGAGAGGAGTTGTTCCTTAAAAAAAAAAAAAAAAAAAAAAAAAAAAAAAAAAAAAAAAAAAAATTTAGAGAGGAGTTTTGATATCATTTACAATACTAAGAGCTTGTTTGGGATGAGCTATAAGATTTGAGTTTTTAATTTTTATGTACTATTCATGGATTTTATTGCACTTTTTGGTACTATTCATAGGTACCATTGTAATATTTAGTTAACTTTTAATTTTATTTTCTACATTTTCAACAAAAAGTTTTCAGTTTCAACTAAATAAACTGTTTTTAAATGGACCCTAAGATAGAACCAAAATGCATAGACAGCTTAACAACAATAGCCGAATCACATTCACAAATGCCAAAGCTAGAACCGAAATCAAGAGCGACATCAATTGCAGTTGCCCCTTTTTGATGAGTGATCAGATCCTACTTATGTTCTTCCAAACCCACAAGCTAGTATTTGATATTGGAACTTGCGTAAACCTCAGGCCTTACAAGTACTTGAGACATTAATCAAACTACTATAGATCAATTTAATCAAAATTAACACTATACTATGTGATAGGTATATGAAAACACATATTTAGTTATATTCATCTATTATAATAACTAGATACAAAAACTTATGCGATGCATAAGAATAAATAATTATTTTGTATTGTATTAAAAAAAAAAAATTGTATTGTAATATAATGTATAATTTTTTTCTTTAACTTTTTTTGAAGGTAATTTGTTCTCCCTAAAAATTAAACAATTTCTATTCAGTTCAATTAAGTCTACTTTGGTCTTATTTGGTCCGATTAGGTCTATTTTGGTCCAATTTGGTCTACTCGATCTAATTTGGTCCACTCAGTCAATTTCGATCCCCCTTTAGTCCCTTTTAGACTAAATGAGCATTAATTGATTCTTTTTGTAAGTTTTATTTTCAATTTTAGCTCAAAAATTCATTTTTTTTTCTTAATTTTTGGGTTGAAAAGTATGAAATTTTATTATATTTGGACTAAACTTTTTTGTTTTGAGTTAAAAAATACAAAGAAAATATTAAAATAAACATTAGAAATTAAAAATATGAGCCCTAAAAATGCAATATAAATGATAAATATTCAAAAGTCTTATTCAGTCCATTCCGTTCTCTTTGATCCAATTTAGTCCTATTCGGTCTATTTGGTCCTATTTAGTCCATTCTGTCAACTAAAGTTCTATTTGGTCCAAGTCCGTCTATTCAGTCCATATTAGCTTTACTCGGTCCACATTAGTCCTCTTCTGTCCACTTCGGTCCTATTCGGTCTATTCTGTGCACTTTAGTTCTATTCAGTCCATTCTACCTACTTTGGTTCTATTTGGCCCATATTGGTCCTATTCGGTCCATTCTGTCCACTTTGCTCCACTTCAGTTCAATATGTGCCATTCGGTCTACTTTGCTCCTATTTAGCTGATTTTATCCACTTTAGTTCTATTCGGTCCATTCTCTACACTTCGGTCCTATTCAGTTCACATTGGTCCTATTAGGTCCACTTCAATCTAGTTTGTCCACTTCGGTTCTATTTGGTCCGATTTGGTCCTGTTCGGTCTGTCCACTTCGGTCCATTGGTTCTTATTCGGTCCTATTTGGTCTAGCTTTGTTCCTATTAAGTCAATTTGGTCCACTTAATTCCATTTGGTCCAATTCGGTCTATTCAGATAACTTTGGTTCATTTTGGTCCACTTTGATATGTTTTTGAGCACTTACATAATGAGAAAAGACATGTTTGAGTTAAAAACACCTAATCTAAATCAATATTTATTAAAAAAATATATAAGTCTTAAACTTGTAATATCTAAAATCTTAAGCATAGCATTTATTATTACTACACTTTTGTCGAGCCACATTAAAGTAGCATTTCAGTTCACTTTGATAAGGCTAAATTTAAGTGAAAATAGTTCTAAACATAAAGGCTATGAATACACAAATATAATCTTTATGGAAGTTATTCATTTGTTTTAACGTCGTTACTTTTAAATGAATTGCATGAGATTGATTATATATTTAAGCAAAATAAATAAATAAATAAATAAATATATATATATATGTATGTATAATTTTTATTTTAAATAAATTATTCAAATCATTCATTCTTTTCAAAGAGATTATCATGATAATCAAAATTCATATCAAATTTATATTGAATATGTATAATTTATTATCTAAATTTTATTGGGGAGAGAGAGAGAGGGAGAGAGAGAGAGAGAGAGAGAGATAGAGAGAGAGAGAGTACTTGTGATGGGGAACTAAAAAATACAACACCAAAATGTATGAATCCAAAATAGAGTTTTAAAAATCATAATGATTCATCAATATAAAGTAGAGTTGTAAGAAAGAATAAAAATTCAAGAGAAAGAGAATAACTATTTTTTCAAGAGAAAATGTGAGAGAGAATAATAAGAAATTTATCGAAAATAAGATGAGAAGAAAAAAAGTAAAAATAAAAAATATAGTAATAAACACCAAATTATCCAAGTCATGTTTTATAATAAAATAATATTATATTCTTATATACTATATTTATAATGCAATATGATAACATCTATGAAACCAAAGAGAATAAAAAAGATAACAACTGAAAAATACAAAATTTAATCACATCAACCCAAAGTAGAGTTCCAAATAATACAAAAATTCATCAATCTAAAGTAGAGATTCAAGAAAAATATAAAAAAACCTACCAAAAATGAAAAAAAAAAAAATGAGAGAAAGAAAGAGAGAGAGAAATAACCTTTTGTGTGGAAAATAAGAGAGAGAGAGAGAGAGATATTTAGTCAATTTAACAATAAGTGATATGATTTTTTCTTTTTTGGAACTAAATATAAACTTTCAAAAGTAGAAGTTAATAAAACAAATAACTTGTTAGGAAGATTAATATCTTCATATTTTTTTTATGAGTAATCATGTTATTTCAACTGTTTCACTTAATTGAAGAGAGACTAATCTCTTATATTATCCCCAAGCTTAATGCACATTTTATTTTCACCTCTTTCGCTTACTCTTCCAAAGAAATTTTTTTTGGCTACATTCTTGGACATAAAAACTGATAGCCTATCACTTGACTTTGAGTGGTGATACTGTTGGACCTATCATTTATTTAAAAACTTACTAATAATAACAAACTTAGATTAGCAAAGAAAGAAACTGTCTTCACAATCCTCCACGTAACTTAGATTAGCAAACCAAATAGATTAAAAAAAAGGGTTTGGTATCCAAAACCAAACCAAACCTTTTGTAAATTACTAGCATTATATATACCCAAAATTACGAAACAACAACAATAGTCAACATTTCATTGTTTTTCCATGCAAGATGGGTAAGGAGATAACCTAACAACAGGAAAGCTAATTAGGGCATAGTGTCTGCCAAATACCAATCACCAACCTTGCATCATTCTACACACGCAACCCTTTTAGACATATTCCAACTAGCTATATAAACCCCAAGCATGGCCTTTGATTCTACCATCAAAACCAAAGAGAATTCCTTGCTTTCCCATTTCAAAACCTAGTGAAATACTTCTTTTTCCATCATGGCATCTAGCAAGTGGTTCATCTTGGCTTTCTTTGTTGTTTTCAACATATTATCCAGCATTAACCTCAGCTTAGCAGTTCGCAATCTTTTACAAACCACTACACCTTCTATACCAACAGTGCCAGTGGTGCCTACTTTGCCTAAACCAACACCATTGCCACCTTTGCCTACACTGCCAGTGCCCACCACTCAGCCATCACTGCCCAATCCTGCACAGCGGCCTCCACTTCCCAACTTGCCCACCATCCCATCAATCCCACAGTTTAACTTGCCTCCACTTCCAAACATTCCCTCACTCCCAACTATTCCAACTACAATTCCTTCCATCCCATTCTTCTCACCACCACCATCTACTACCACTACTAGCCCTTGATCTATGTTCATCTCATGAAAACCAGTATACAGGACAGACACTTTCAATAGCATGGAATAATTGGAGGCATTTATTTACTGTTTAGTTTTCTATGGATATGTTATGTTGTATGTTTATTTGAAATACTATTATTTATTGCTGTAAAAGTTACGTGTGTGAGCAGTTCTTGTATTGCTAGATTTCATTGTATTGAAATTACTTCTGTTTTATAGATATATTTCTATGTAATTTTACTGTCATTTACTCTGTCTTTCTTACTTCTTTATTCCTTTTTCCTTGGGCCATTTATATTGAACTTATTTAAGTTTTAAGAAATACAAGTTAATTTGTAGCTAAAGACTGTGACTTACAGGGTTTGATCATCCAGTGATGATGGGAAAAATGATAATTAAAATGTTGGAAATGCTATTCTACAAGAGTACAAGAAATCATGGAATTGCTATTATATATATACAAGACTACAGGGAAATCAAATTATCATTTGCACGTGTGGCATAATAAGATGAATTAAATAATTTAAGCAAGTCACAGTGTCACACAATGAAATATGCCTGATAGCATACGTCATAACTATTAAATAAGTTCCGTAACTCGAAACATATGTGGATGATAATTTAAAATGCCATATAAGGAAATGAATGAATTTCTCTCTAAACTAGTTTATAAAAAAATCTTGTTCTTTGTAAAAAGATAGTGTATGTGATCATAACAAACGAGTTTTAAAATATAGGGCTTTAGGGGCATTACAATAACTAAAACCTCGGTTTAGAATACATGGAATATGTTTTTAATTCTTAAGAGAATGTTTATGTTTGGAATGAAATGAAAATGCACAAAACTACCTTATCTCTAAACTCCGGAAGTCCGATCATAACAAACGAGTTTTAAAATATAGGGCTTTAGGGGCATTACAATAACCTCGGTTTAGAATACATGGAATATGTTCTTAATTCTTAAGAGAATGTTTATGTTTGGAATGAAATGAAAATGCACAAAACTACCTTATCTCTAAACTCCGGAAGTCCGAAGACTTTTTTTTTGGTGGGGGGGGGGGGGGGTGGGTGGAACCTATAGAAACTGAGAATGCCTTTCAAACTAGTGGTGTTTATCTGGAGAACTTGCAGCAATGCATTTCATAGGAATATACTCTCTTAAGGTCTGCGTAATGAAAAGGAGACAACAGACCACTTGTTTCAGCATTGTAATGTCGCTAAAGCACGGTTTGATTGTAACATAGGGTCTGTTTGGATTGAAATTATTGTTGCTGAAACTGAAAACTGAAAACTGAAAATACTGTAGCAAAATAATTTTTAAATGTGTGAATAGTATTGTGGGACCTATTTTTAATATTTTTTAGTACGTGAACAGTGCTGTGAATAGTAATGAACAGTGCGTAAACAGTGATTTTTGTCCCCTGCACAGTGAACCCATGTGAGGTTACTGTTCACGTGCAGGAAAAAAAAAAAAAAAAAGTGGAAAACGTGAAACGCAGAAACGCTGGACGCAGACTCAGTTCCCAAACACTCACATTGAGGACAGAGTATATCATACTAGGATCTATCAAAAGTTGGTTATTTTTTTTTTTTTTTTGGCTTGGAACTTACATGGACACTTTAAAACCCCTAGTGTGTCCATATCAAACACACCAATGACATTTCTTCATTTCTGTCTTCATTATGTTGGACATAAAAAATCTATTGAAAATTTTATCTTTGATTTTAGATATGATTAAAGGCCCGTTAAGCACAATTTTTTATAAGGTTGTCGAGGCAGAAACCCAAAGGGAATTTAGAGAGAAAATCCTAACCTCTACCTGTTGAGCCTATGAGTTCCAAAAGAGAATAAAGATGTTAACATATATTATGTTATGGGCTTTAGGCCCAGCTAGGTTACTTGTATAGCACACTTGTACTTGTACTACACTTTACTTGTACCGCACACATATGCCCCCTATATAAAGGCACTGATGTATATTCTTTGATTGGTGTGAAATACAATACTATTGCATTCAGTATTTCTAACATGGTATCAAAGCCATCGTTCTGACTTTTTCTTTGCAGTCTTGTCTCTCATTGGTGTTATTCCAGACTCACAATTGCTTCCGCTGTTACAATTGCTGTTACAGCCATTCGTCGTTAAACCTCTGACGCATTTCAGTCATTGTCTCTGGTTCCGGATCTGCAGCTGCCGTCGTTCAGAGTCTCGAGACCACTGCCATACCGTCACCGCTGTGATCCTTGCCCCGATTGTGTTTTTGCAGGTACCAATAAGATCTTCCTTCGCTGATCTACCACCTCGTGGAAACCTAACCACCATTGGAGCTCACACGTGCCGTCACGCGCCACCTACGATTCTGCGCCAAAGCTCACGCACCTCCACGCTCCGAAAGCCTTCCGCACGCGCCTCCACGTGATTCCACCTGTTGACATCATTCTTCACGCGCCAGATCTGTGTTTGCTGACGTCAGCCATAGGTGATGTCATCACTGCCACGTCACCTGCTGACATCATCGCCCAATCTGCTGACGTCACCCGCCACGTCAACTGACATCGTTGTTGATTGACTGTTGACTTGCGTTGACTTTTTGTTGACTTTGACCGTTGATTTTGACTAAGGGTTGACTTTTTTGCCAGAGTTGACTTTTGCAGTCGAGGTGCTCCTTACCCAGTTTTTCGTGTAGATTTCATTTTTGCATATTTTGCTTCTAAATGAAGAATAAGGACAAGTCTTCTTCCTTTTACAACAATCGTCGTCGACGATCCAGCAATCGTTTTTGCAATTTATGTAAATGATTTGGCCACAGTATTGAGACTTGCTATCATTGCAACAAATCAGCTGTTTCAATTTCTGCTGCTACTGTTGCTAACACTAAGAGTGACCAACCAATGGCTCCGGTCTTTGCACAGTCTCGGTCTTCTGGATCCACTTTCACCATTTCCAGAGATGACCTTATAAACATCATCGCTAATGTCATTCGTATGGTTGGTAATGCATCTTATTCCTCTTTTTTCTCAACTTTATCTGGTATGTCTCCTACCTCTTGGCTTATGGATTCTGCTTGTTGCAATAACATGATACCTCATTCGTCTTTATTTTCTGAACTTAAACCTGCACCACACCCTCTTAATATTCGCACAGCAAATGGTTCCACAATGTCTGGTCATAATATAGGCTCTGTTTCGACCTCTAACCTCTCGGTTCTTAGAGTCTTTAATGTTCATGACCTTTCTTACAATTTATTTTCTGTGTGACAATTAGCTAAGTTGGATTATCGCATTATTTTTTATTATTCTGGGTGTATTGTGCAGGATCCAAGGACGGGACAGGAGTTTGGGGTCGGTCCCAGAGTTGGGCGTATGTTTCCCGTGGACAACCTTCGTCTTCCACTTGTTGCTCCTGTTTCTGTTGCTACAGCTACTGTAGTTTCTTCTGTTCCTTCCCTTGCACTTTGGCATGCTCGACTTGGTCACGCATCTTCCTCTCGAGTATAACAATTGGCTTCTAGAGGTTTGTTAGGTTTAGTGTCTACCGGAAATTTTGATTGTGTCTCATGTCAGTTAGGAAAACAACCAGCTTTTCCCTTCAATACTAGTGAATCAATATCCACTGATATCTTTGACCTTATTCATTCTGATGTTTAGGGGCCTTCCTCTGTCTCTAGTATTGGTGGGTCTCGATATTTTGTTGTCTTTGTTGATGATTACTTTCGCTATAGCTGAATTTTTAATATGAAACATCGTTCTAAATTATTGCAAGTATATTTTAATTTTGCAAAAATGATTGAAACTCAGTTTTCCAAACGCATCAAAATTTTTCGATCTGATAATGCTCTTGAGTACACTCAATATGCTTTTCAAACTGTTTTACATTCCTATGGCACTGTTCATCAACTAACTTGTCCTAGTAGCTCTCAGCAAAATGGTAGAGCCGAACGAAAATTTTGTCATATTCTTGACACTGTTCGTGCTCTCCTTCTCTCTGCCAAAGTTCTTGCTCCTTTTTGGGGCGAAGCTACTCTTCAGGCTGTTCATACTATTAATCGTATTCCAAGTCCTGTTATCCAAAATCAAACTCCATATGAGCGCCTTTTTGGGTCACCTCCAGACTATCACCACCTTCGCTCCTTCGATTCTGCTTGTTTCGTTCTTCTTCAGCCATATGAGCATAACAAACTTGAGCCTCGGTCAAGACTTTGTTGTTTTCTTGGCTATGACGAAACTCAAAAGGGGTATAGGTGTTATGATCCTGTCTTTCATCGTCTTCGTTTCTCCTATAATGTTGTCTTTTGGGAACATCGCCTCTTTGTCGAACTCTCTCACTTCCGTGCCTCCCTATCTTCCTCCTCTGTCTTAGATCTTTTTTCAAATGAGGCACATATTCCTTCTGTAGTTGATCCTGATCCTCCTGTAGTTGCTCCTGATTCTCTTGTAGACTTCTTTGTCCAACCACTAGATATCATTGATCCCTTTCCTAGTTCACCCTTTAATGAACATGTGGAAGATGAACAGGTCGAAGACGAGCTACTTAACCCCAACCCTAAGCTTGGGTCCCCTGCTCCTGCTCCGCCTGAAGATCTTGCATAAGACATTCTACCTCGTCACTCAACTCAAGTAAGATCCATTCCTGCACATTTACTTGACTATCATTATTACACTGCCCTTGCTATACTACACGAGCCTCACACCTATCGTGAGGCTTCCACTGACCCTTTATGGTAGATTGCAATGAAAGAGGAACTTGATACATTATCTAAAAACCATACTTGGGATTTGGTGATACTTCCTTCTGGGAAATCTATGGTTGGTTGTAAGTGGATCTACAAGATTAAGACTCGCTCTAATGGGTCCATTGAGCGCTATAAAGTTCGTCTCGTTGTAAAAGGTTTTACACAGGAGTATGTAATTGATTATGAAGAGACCTTTGTTCCGGTTGCTCGTATCTCATCTATTCGAACTCTCTTAGCTATTGCTGCTGCCAGAAAATGGGACATTTTTCAGATGGATGTCAAAAATGCATTCCTTAATGGAGATTTAAGTGAAGAAGTTTATATGCAACCTCCTCCTGGTCTCTCTGTTGAATCAAATAAGGTTTGTTACCTTCGGCGTACTCTTTATGGCCTTAAACAAGCTCCACGAACTTGGTTTGCCAAATTCAGCTCTACCATCTCTCGCTTAGGTTACATGGCCAGTCATTATGAATCTGCCTTATTTCTTCGTCGCACTGACAAAGGCACTATTTTACTTCTCTTGTATGTGAATGATATGATCATAACTGGTGATGACCTCAGTGGCATTCAAGAACTCAAGGATTTTCTTAGTCAGCAGTTTGAGATGAAAGATCTTGGACATCTCAGCTATTTCTTGGGTCTTGAAATCACTTATTCTACAGATGGACTTTATATTACTCAAGCCAAGTATGCCTCTGAACTATTGTTTCGAGTTGGACTCACTGATAGCAAGATTGTTGACACTCTAGTTGAGCTTAATGCGCATCTGACTCCGTCAGGGGGGAAACCGTTGTCTAATCCCTCTCTTTACAGACACTTGGTTGGCAGTCTAGTTTATCTCACTGTTACTCGTCCAGACATTTCCTATGTTGTTCACCAGGTGAGTCAATAAACTATGCTACTGTTCTACACATTCTTCGATACCTAAAAGGCACTCTCTTACATGGTCTTTTCTACTCTGCTCAGTCTCCTCTTATTCTCCGTGCATTTTCTGATGCTGATTGGGCAGGAGATCCCATTGATTGCAGGTCCACTATTGGTTATTGCTTTCTCCTTGGTTCTTCTTTGATTTCTTGGCGAAGTAAGAAACAAACTTTTGTAGCCCGCTTCAGTACTGAAGCAGAATATCGTGCCCTTGCTGATACCACATCTGAGCTCCTTTGGCTACGATGGCTTCTTACGGATTTGGGTGTGTCCACATCTTCTGCTACTCCCCTTTATTGTGACAACCAGAGTGTCATTCATATTGCTTACAATGATGTCTTCCATGAACGGACTAAACACATCAAGATTGATTGTCATTTTATTCGTTATCATCTTGTCTATGGTGCTCTCCAACTTTTCTCTGTCTCCTCCAAAGATCAACTTGCAAATATTTTCACCAAGTCACTTCCTAAAGGACGCACTCGTGATTTAGTTGACAACCTCAAGCTGGTCTCACATCCACCTTGAGTTTGAGGGGGGCTATTAACGTATATTATGTTATGGACTTTAGGCTCAGTTAGGTTACTTGTACAGCACACTTATACTTGTACTACACTTTACTTGTACCACACACATATGCCTCCTATATAAAGGCACTGATGTATATTCTTTGATTGGTGTGAAATACAATACTATTGCATTCAGTATTTCTAACAAAGGAGATATTATAATTTTGTGACTTTTGTACATCAAGGATTTTGCACCAAGCATCGTCTCTGGCACCATATTGAAGAAGTATTGTTGTGGTGTTAGACACAAATTGAATATCCGTGCATCAAAGAGATCCACCAAGTAGAAGAGTCCAACTGGTTTGGAGCTACACCTGGGTAGTGTTAGTAAGTTTTAGTATAGGTAGCAACTTTGGGGTCATGTATATTCCTTATTGTTGTAACTTCCATTATATTACAGTGGATTTTCAAGTTGGTGGTGACCTTCAAACCACCCGTTGGTTTTTTCTAGCAAGAGTTTTCCACCATGACTTGATTGCTTGTGTTCAAATTTATTTATCATTGCATTTAATTTTGGTGAAATGGATGTACCCATCACATGTAAAATTGGATCATTGCATAATTTGAATAATTAATTAATTGTAATTGATTAAAATAATTCGAAGTCTAAATTTCCCAACACATAATTTTGGGCTAAAGACCCAAAAGAAATCCCAACAAGCCCAAAGTTAAGCCCAACTTGAAGCCCAGATCTGCCCAACCAACAACCTAAACCACCACGGTCTGACCTGACTATTCGGTTGATAGCGGGTCCATGACCCATTCACTTGATTTAATTGGGTTGAGTGTCAACTCCAAACCTGATCTGAGCCGACTTATGGACAATCCTATTCTCTATTAGGATTTGCTTTCAAATATATATGTTTTTGGCTTAGTTCATGGTTTCATAAATTGATAGACTACCACTTGACGTTGATCGGTAATATTCATGGACGGAACCTGAACTTTATAAATTTAGTTTAAGGGACCAACCGCCAAAGCATGAACCAAAGAATTTTAGAATCCAAGAATAAAAAATATGCTAAAATTAAAAATTAAATATACTATGAAAAATAAAACTAGCATCCATTCTTAATACATTTTAATGGTTAAAATTTGGATATAAACTTTGTTGCACCCTAAGGGTCCGTTTGGTTGGAGAAGTGGAAAAGTGGGAGGATAAAAAAGATTTGGTTTTCCCTCATGTGTGCTTGGTTGAAGGGGTAGAAAAGTAGGAGGGTGGAAAACTTTTTTGTTTGGTTGGAGAGAAAAAGAGGAGGATGGAAAATGTAGTTTATATAAATTGACTATTATATTCTTGTTATATACTATATAAGAAATAGATATATTTACACTCATTAAATAATATAAAAATTAACACAAATACATGTAAATTTATATTAATTATTTTATTATTATAATAATTTAAAATTTATGGCTCCTGCTTACTACCTGGGAAGACAATTTCAAAAAAAAAAAAAAAAAAAAAAAAACCAGAATGACATAACAAACAACTTATTGGCTTGCACTTTTTGTGTCTATTGTTTAGTTATATTATATACGTGCTATGTGAAGACCTCTGAGAATAATTGAAAAAAAAAAAATAATCATTCACAGATGAGATGAATAAAGTGAGGGGTAGGTGAGATGAATAAAGTGAGAGTATTTGTGTAAAATACATCATTAAGCACTTTTTCCTTCCCATTTTCCTCCTAATTGGGAGGATAAAAAAATGTGGGCCCGAAGGGAAAATTTTCCTCTCCATTTTCTATCTCTCTTGTTTTCTATTCTAAGCCAAACACTAGAAAATGTCATTTTCCATCCTATTTTCCTCTCCCTATTTTCCATCCTCCCTGTTTTCACCCCAACCAAACATACTCTAAGGTTACAAGTTTACTCAATATATATATATATATATATTTATTTATTTATTGAATATGAATTTTGACAAATTCACCATTAGATTACATTTCTTCTTAAATCCTCCATGGTTGCAAAATTTTTAGAATATAAAATATCAATAGTTATGTCATCAATCAATTGTTTAAATTTCAATTTTTTGTAGTTTAAAATTAAACATAAATTATAAGTTTATGAATCATATGACAAATAATATCTAATTGATACAAAATTTGATATGTTTGTTAAAAGCGTAAAAAACATGAAATTCAATTGTTAAATTTTCAAAATATATAGTAATGTTAATTTTTTTTAAAAGGAATTTGTAGTTTTATATTACAACCAATTTTTTTAAAAAGGAATTTGTAGTTTTATACTACAACCAAGTTTATAATCAAATTTTGTTCCATTTTTAATCAATTATTTATTAAAACAGAATTTAACATTCTTTTAAATCCTGAAAATAATCTATGACTGATTTTGTATTAAATTTGCAGAAATTTTCTTTTCAATGTACAAAGCCAAATATTCTTTTAGAAAACCATATTCATTTTTATTGTGAAGCCTAATTTTAACAATTTATATTATTGAAAATGCTTATGTTGTAACTGCAGTAAAAATAGAATAGTAAATACAAACAACAATCGCTCTATATACGATATTGGCAGGTTGTTGATATCAATTCCTGTCAACAATTAGACGCAATTAAGAAAGAAATGATGATGAATGAATGAAAAAAAATGCATGTTTTGGAAAATGTGTGTACACACACAAACTGGTAAAAAAAATAGTTTAATATGTAGAAACAAAAAGAGTAATCATACTTAAAGAATAATCTTTGTCTCTTAAATATTTTGTTGATTTAGAAAATATTTTTCTCTCTAAAGGATTTTGCTAACACAAAAAGAAAGAAAAAACCTTAAAAATCAAAATTTAAAAAATGTTGTCATTTGTTGAATAACTTGAAGTAAGTAAGTAAGTAAGTAATAATAATAATAATAATAATAATAACCGTTTTACCACTATTCTAACAAAAGAGTAAAGCTAAAGATATAAATTATTTTACAAAAAAAATTTACAAATTGTTGATGTGGTGATTGATTATTGGTAAATGAAAAAGTGATGTTAATAGTGGGTCTAGATGAAAAACAGTAAGAAGTTGACCACAATATCATCAGTTTGTAAAAATATTGTAAAATAGTTTATGTAATATTACTCTTCTAACACTACTTTCTTCTTGTCTGTGATGAGATTCTGGTACTATTAAACAATTAAGTACATTGGTTTGATTGGTGAGTTTACGAAGAAACCTTGGCTTCACAAGCCCCACGTAACTCAGATTAATTAGCTAACCAAACAGACAGCAAAAAGAGTTTAGTATTCTGTCAAAAAAACAAAAGGTTTGGTGTCCAAAGCCAAACCAAACCTTTGTGAATTATTAGCATTAATTTAACTCAAAAAAGTACTAAACCACAACAATAGTCAACATTTTTCATTGATTTTCCATGCAAGATGGTTAAGGAGATAGCCTAACAACAGGAAAGCTCGTGAGGGCAAAGTATATGCCAAAATAGTGAAAATACCAATCACCAACCTTGCATCATACACAACCCTTTAGACATATTCCACCTTGCTATATAAACCCCGAGCATGGTCATTGTTTCTATCATCAAAACCAAAGAGAATTCCTTGCTTTCTCAATTTCAAAACCTTGTAAAACATTTATTTTTCTATCATGGCATCTAACAAGTTTTTCATCTTGGCTTTCTTTGTGGTTTTCAACGTATTATCAAGCCTCAATCTCAGCTTAGCAGCTCGCAATCTCTTACAAACCACTACACCCTCTATACCAACCGTGCCAGTGGTGCCTACTTTGCCTAAACCGACACCATTGCCACCTTTGCCTACACTACCATTGCCAACCACTCAGCCATCACTGCCCAACTTGCCCACCATCCCATCAATCCCACAATTTAACTTTCCTCAAATTCCAAAGATTCCCTCACTCCCAACTATTCCAACTACAATTCCTTCCTTCCCATTCTTCTCACCACCACCATCTGCTACCAGTACTACTAAGCCTTGAATTATGTTTTATCTCATGCCAACCAGTATACAGAACAGACACACATTCAATGGCATGGAATTATTGGGGGCGCTTATTTTCTGTTTAGTTTTCTATGGATAATTTATGTTGTCTGTTTATCTGAAGTATTGTTATTTATTGCTTTAAAAGTTGTGTGTGAGCTGTGTCAGCTCTTGTATTGCTAGATTTCATTGTATGGAAATTACTTGGTGTTTTTATAGATATATTTCTATGTAATTTTACTTTCATTTACTCTGTCTCTCTTACTTATTTTTATTTTTTTCCTTTTTCCTTGGGCCCTTTATGTTGAAGCTCATTTAAGTTTTAAGAAATACATTTTTGTACCTAAAGACTTTAACATTATTGTACCTAAAATTATAGTAAAAATAATGGAATTGCTATTCTACAGTACTCAAAGAAATCAAAACGACTATTGGCAATGGCACATACCTAATAACAAACACTACTAAATTATTGAAGTCACGTGATGATTTTAATATAAGTCATATAATTAGAAGAGCACGTTTTGATAATAATTTATATAGTCACATGATGCATTGAAAGAAAAAACAGAGCCAAGAATTTCAATTTGGAAGGCTCACTTAAGATATTGATACACCAATAAAAAAAAAACACGTATATACATACAGTAACAATTATTTTTAATGATAATTTGTCATCTTTATAAAGGTTCATGAATAAATATATATAATATTTAATTTGCTATAGATATGTAAAAAAAATCACAATTATTTTATTGTCTTTTTTATTATTTATTATTTTAATCTTTCTTATTTTTCAAATGCTATCATTGTAAAATTAAATTAAACTCCTATGTTTTTCTATTTCTTTAAGTATTATAATGAATTTGATATCTTGAGTTTTAGAATCAAACATTAAAAACATTTGAAAAAACGTAACAAAGAAAAATATATTTACAATTCCATATATTATACAATTGTAAATCCAACTTATTACTTATAACTCATAGCAATGATAGAAAATTCTATTAGATCCAATCAAGTCCTCAGTTACCAATGATTAGAAGTTAAAATGAATAAAAGAAATTTTTTTTTTATATTAAAAAATCGCTCATTAGATTTAATCAAGAATAACTAATTCACTAGACAAGATAGGAAAAAGCTAAAAAGGAGAAATACTATTCTAGCATTATTCTTATTTTTTTTTTCCGAAAACTATATTTCAAGGAGGAATAATTTTTTTTTTTTTTTTTGAGGGAGCCATTTGAAAATTATACCATTGATATCATTTTTTTTATCTACTAACAACAATTAACCACCTTGATAGGTATGGAATTATTTGTAAGATGTATTAATTTTTTTGGAACCATTGGGCTAATCAATTGTTTTGTCTTCGTGCTTGTCACCTTGGTACTAAATTGACTTCAATAAAAGTCTAGGGGGATATAAGGGTCACTATATCAAAGTTCAAGGGGTGTTGGATTTTTCCCTCGAACCATACGTCATGACTATTAGATAAGTCATGTTACTCTAAGCACACATGAATAAACATTTGACTAGCTTCATAAGAGAATGAAGGAATTTTCCTCAAAACAAGTTTGAAGAACAATTACCTTCTTTATAAAAAGAAAAGCGTATGTGATCAAATAAGTTAGGTCCACCAAATTTTGCTTCGATCCAATTGGGTACGGGTTAAATGAAGTTCGGGTTGGAAACTTATCAAATTAAAACAAGTTGTAAAAGTTATGACACTTTAACATTTACGCAGATTTTGATGGGTCAAATCAACCAAAAATGACCCAAAAAAATAATAATAAGTAAAAAATTAAACGCAAATATATATATATATATATATATAAATATATATATATATATATATTTTTTTTTTGTCTCTCTTTTAATACAAAAAAGAGAACAACGAAAAAAACCAAGGGTTAGGCAATAAATTCTTAAGTTTTCAATCCAAAGGTTTCCAACTTAATAATTTCATAAAAGAATGAACAAAAAATCATATTCCATTACCAAATATAAACCTAAGGTGCACCTATTGTAATATGTGAAATATGGTTGACAGAGCAATAACAAGCATTTTAAATTTAATCCAGAAATACATAATAAATTAATTAAAAATTTACAAGTGAATGAGAAATATATATATATAGATAGTGAAAAATATGTTGAGGTACACGGCTGCACCAAGAGTCCAGCCCAATTAGGAATGCAAGCACATAAAAATCCTATTTCAATAAGAAATAGGTGAAAGTGGTCTACATGAGTAAAACTTCTATTCCTAATGTAATTAGAAATTGGTGAAAGTGGTCTACATGAGTAAAACTTCTATTCCTAATGTAATTAGGAGAGTGGCAGGCGGTGGCAGGAACTTTTATATAAAGCTTGGGACGTGTATTTCATATATAAAGAGATATAGTGAAAAAGAAGAAAAGTGGTGTGTGCCGCATAAGAAAAAGAAAGGGTGCTGCACAAAAAAAAAGGAAAAAAGAAAAAGAGATAATTAGTGTGCATGTGAGAGCAAAGAAAAATGAGAGAGATTTTTCTCATTTTTCTTTAGCAGTGAGACATACACAATAATTATTGTAATTGATTTGATAATAATAAAATTATTCGGAGTTTGTCCCGTGGGTTTTCCTTTAGAGAGAAAGGGTTTTTTCATGTAAATATTTGTGTTCTTATGTGTGATTGCTATTTTGGATTGCTAATATTTGTGTTAATATTATTTGGGATCCAACAAGTGGTATTAGAGCCAAGTTAGAGTGGAAGTGATGGCTGGAGAAGACGGCAAGGGTTCAGGAATTGAGAAATTTGATGGAAGACTTCACGTATTTGAGGATGTAGATTGAAGATTATCTTTATGGGAAGAAATTGCATCTGCCTCCTTTGGGGGCGAAACCTGAAACTATGAAGGATGAAAACTGGAACCTTCTTGATAGACAGGTATTGGGAGTTATTCAATTAACTCTCTCAAGATCAGTTACGCACAATGTTGTGAAAGAAAAGACCACAGTGGATTTTGATGAAGGCTTTGTCTAGCATGTATGAAAAGCCGTCGGCTAACAACAAGGTGTATCTGATGAAGAAGTTATTTAATCTGAGGAAGGCAGAAGGCACTCCTGTAGCGCAGTATCTGAATGAGTTCAATACAATCACTAATCAATTATCCACGGTGGGAATTGAATTTGATGATGAGAGGTTCGTGCATTGATATTTTTGGCTTCTTTACCAAACAGTTGGGAAGCCATGAGAATGGCGGTGAGTAATTTTGCAGGGAAAAACAAACTTAAATATGATGATATTTGAGATTTGATTTTAAGTTAAGAGGTTCGCAGGAGAGATGCAAATATAGACAATGCACAAGATCAAGCTTTTGTCACGAAGAACAAGAGTAGAGGTAGAAGTAGAAGACCTAATGATCGGAAATTCAATGGTAGGTCACAATCAAGAGATAGATCACAGTTCAAGGAAAGTAGAGAATGCTTCCATTGTGGGAAAAAGGGTCACTTAAGAAGAGATTGTTGGCATTGGAATAAGGAACAAAATAAAGGAAAATATGAAAAGAATGATAGGAAGAAAAATACTATAGCTACTGTGATTGATGAGGATGTTGTGATGCTCTCCATTGAAGAGCAAAAATGTGAGCATGTTGTTAATAATGATGTTGAGTGGGTTGTTGATTCTGCAACCCCCCACCATATTATCCCTACGAAGGGGTTGTTTACCATGTACAAAGAAGGAGACTTTGGTACAGTGAAGATGGGTAATTCTAGTTACTCAAAAATGTGGAAATTCGTGATGTGTGCATTGAAACCAATGTTGGTAGCACTATGATGTTGAAGGATGTGCGACATGTTCCAGATTTAAGGATGAATGTGTTTTTTACATTGGCTATGGATCGAGTAGGTTATTGTAACTACCTTGGTAATGGAAGATGGAAACTTACTAAGGGGCCATTGGTTGTTGCAAGAGGACATGCATGTTGCGATTTGTATAGGACTCATGTGAAGACCTGTAAGAAGAAGTTCAATGAGATTAAAAATTTTAAGAAAACTCCAAAGATGAGTGTTGGGATTAATGGTGTTGAAACCAAGAGGGTGAAATTCTCATTGCCTAATAGTGCTTCAGAAGAGGAAGTGGTAGGTGATGAAGAATATGAAGATGCTAAGGCTACATGAGATGATGATGAAGTGAAAGATCCCTAGAGGTCTTGAGCAAGGGGAGCAATATCCTCCACTAGAGATTGTTGAACCTTATGAGAAGAGGACTGCTGGAGAACATCGAACTGTTAGCTTCAAGAATAATTGGGCTTTTGATGAGGGGGAACCAATGGATTGGATTAAATAAATCCAAGATAAGATCAATTATTTGAGAATGAAAGGGATTGACGTTGATGAGGTGTTCTTAGTATTGGTGAAGATAATGAAGAAGGTCAAGCCTTGTGTTGGCTTGACTAACATAAAATTGAATTGAAGAGATGGAATGAAGATCTCTTTCCTCAATGGACTGGAGGGGGAGATTGTTGAGATGCATGATTGCACCAAGAGTCCAGCCTAATTAGGAATGCAAGCACATAAAAATCCTATTTCAATAAGAAATAGGTGAAAGTGGTTTACATGAATAAAACTTCTATTCCTAATGTAATTAGGAGAGTGGCAGGTGGTGGCAGGAGCTTTTATATAAAGCTTGGGACGTGTATTTCATATATATATATATATATAGAGAGAGAGAGTTATAGTGAAAAAGAAGAAAAGTGGTGTGCCCCACATAAGAAAAAGAAAGGGAGAAAGGGTGCTGCACAGTGAAAAAAAAGAAAAAGAGATAATTAGTGTGTGTGAGAGCAAAGAAAAATGAGAGAGATTTTTCTTTAGCCGTGAGACATATATAATAATTATTGTAATTGATTTGATAATTATGAAATTATTCGAAATTTATCCCGTGGTTTTTCCCTTCAAAGAGAGAGTTTTCCACTTAAATAATTGTGGTCTTGTGTGTGATTGCTATTTTATATTGCTAATATTTGTGATAATATTATTGCGACCCAACAAAATAAATATGTAGAATTTATATATAAATGATGAGTGGCATAATGAGGGTGCATTTTGTTACCCCAAGCCCTTTTTTGGTTGTGGATTGAAGTATGCATGATGTTAGAGATATATTAGCCCATTAGCATAGGCCCAAGTCTAATTCTACTTTGTGTGCAAGCCAAGTCTCCTACTTGTACTAGAAGTCTATTAGTCTAGGATTTAGTCTACTATATATACACATGTTATGATTTATTGTAACACAGGATTTGTACTACACTCTAATATATTATTGATGTAACCCTTTAGGTTTCCTCCGTGGATGTAGGTCATTAGGCTGAACCACGTAACTCTCCTGTATTACTGTGTTCTATATTTTATGCTTTCGCTTCCGCATCCATACTAGCATATTCAATATGGTGTATCAATGCTAATATTTAACACATGAGACACTTCCAAAATGGTTTAGAGGCGCCAGTTAAAATGGTTTTTATTTAAATTTTTTATTTTTTAATAATTTTCCCTTTTTATTTCTCCGAAGATTTTATTTTTTAATAATACGGAGGTGGTGGTGGTCTATTAGAGTTAAACTGAAATTGTATAATCTGTTATAAATTATAATACCAAAAAGTCGATCAACACAAACAAATAATAGAAACTAGAAAAGCAAAACACACTTCGTTCCTCGATCATTGAAAAAATTAGGTTCTTCCATTGTTCAAACTTGAAATTTGAAATTAAATTCCAAGGTCGGTTAATTATGTATTAAGTAAATTTGTTCTTCTTTTTTAATTTTTTTTCTCTCTCTATTGACTATTATGACTCAAAGCAAAAGTCCTTGTCGCTTTTTGTGGCAGTTCCGTCGGTTTTCTGTGACAACAGTTTGGAGAAGCGTAGAAAGCAATGGTAATATTCTCTATTATCATATATTCTTTTGAATGTGCTTCTGATTTTGATACCTTTTTATAGTTAAAAGATTTGCTGCTTATGCATGCTGTGATTTACGTAATTTCTATTAAAACTTTTTTTCCTTTTTTAATCACCCAAAAATAATGATAACTATTACATCTCACACGGGATGGCAATTACAAATCGGATAAATCTTCAAATTTTTTATTTTTTTAATCTTGATTATCTTAGTTGGAAACATCAAGAAGTGCCACAAGAACTATAAAACTCTTAGCAACTTAGGATAAATAGGATAAAGTTACAAAGGGTACTTCTTTCTTTCTAGGAAACTTGATTAAATTATTATACCTCTATGCAAAATCTTCTAGTACATTGTATGAATTTACTACTAGTTTGAATTTAATTCGTGAGGAAACTAATATATGTGTATTGTATTTAATTAAGTTTTACAATTTTTTTAACAATTAATAATTTTTATTATTTTGAAAAATTAACTAAACATCAGCAATTTCTTTGAGGTTACGGAGAAATTGCCATTGAATTTCATAGTAGGTTGAGGTTGCGGAGAAATTGCCAAGGTTTCCCATTTTTTTCATCTGAAAATAGTCAAAATACGCTACGTTTAATTGTTGGGGTCAGCCGAGATTTCCAATGTTTATGTTGGTTGTTAAATAAATAAATGAAACTTATAGTACTAGTTGGTAAGGATAAGGACGAATACTTTTCTCCATATCAATTTAATATTAATTTTCTATTAGCTACCGTACGATTCTTGCACTATCTTAACAAACTTTATATTAACCTCTTGCATATATATATATATATATATATATATTTGACAAATATATCTATATATATTAAATTTGAGTAAAATCAGAAATTCAATCCTCATTTTTTTTTCGAGAAAGAATCCTTGTTCTTATTAGAAAATAAATGTTCAAAATATAAATCACTTGGAGAAATTTAAATATCTTCAGGTTTTGTAGAATCATTAGAAAGAAGGATTAGTAATAACAAAAAAGTCATAAAACCAAGATGTTCATTAATGTTCTCTTGTTGTGCTAAAAAAATCAAATAAGTTCACTCATAATTAAAGAAAATCCACAAAGCTTAAGAATTTTTTTTTTTTAATATATATTCACTTGTTAAGACGAATTGACTCTTAGTAACATTTTTTTTAAAGAACCAAAATAACTTTTGAAGTCATAGCTTTGTGCTTTGAGGCAATTTAAAAATATATATATATATATATATATATTTCACATAAAATTTCAAGATATGAAAAAAAAAATTAAAAAAAATAAAAATCCATGAAAAAAAAAAAGGTATATATATATATATATGTTTTGTATATGTAAACTTATGCATTATATTATGATTTATGTGCATATTTGTATATATGTATCTATATAACGCTAAGGAAAAAAAAAAAAAAAAACCTATATCAATGATAGCTAGTGTTACAAGACTTTGACCGAATACTTTGGCAACAAATACAGCTCATAGGGAGAAGCTTTCTGTATTTGCCGCCTTATAAAAAGGAAGAAACAGAATGATATCAGAGTTCTTTTACAGAAAGACTTATAAGTTTATCCTTTAACCCGTAGTCCAAAATTCACACTCAAAAAAGATACGTATGGATAAAAGCCAAGCAAGCAAGCAAACAATAAAAGCCTAAACCTCTATATGGATCATATCATTATCATTCTTCTTGTTGTTTTAGCCTCTGAAAGTTGTGGTTTCTGCCTCCGCCATAATCTGATTATCGCTTTGTTTGGAAACAGAAAAAAGCACAAGGATAAAGTTTCATCAACTGGGTATGGCCTCGTTTTAACTTTCTTTCTTCTCAATCTTAGTCTCGTATTATTCTTTCTCATAATATTACACACTTGTGTCACATTTTATGTATATATAACATATGTTTTTGGGCTGTATATGGGTGTGCATGTGTGAAGATTGATATTGGAAGGTTTATTGTGCAGTGATAAAGCGCTTGGTAGTAACGAGGTTTTAGTGTTCTATCATGGGTTCAGAGTCATCTGAGAGCTGCTTGCAAAGTTTCAGGCTCTATGAGACTTTTTCGGTAAATATATTTCATAGAGAAATAAGCAATTTCTGTCTCTATATGTTTTGTGTGTGTTTTTCTTTAGTTTATATGTTATGATTATAGTTTTTTTTTTCACTGTATTTTGTTGGTTGCTTTCTTTTTGATCAGCTTATATATAAAGATCAATTTGGGTTTGTTTCGTGTTGATTATATATAGTTTTTTTTTTTTTTCCCTGTATTTTCTTGGTTGCTTTCTTTTTGGTTAGCGTCTTTATATATACGATAAAGATTAAGCTTTGAATTTTGGGTTTGTTTCGTGTTGATTATAATATATATAATCATTATAATTGAGTTTCCAGATTGAACGTGGTGCGCATATATTTAGACTTTGTCTTTTGAGAGGCGATTGCGTGCAGATTCATACTAAAATAATTGATTGACTCCTGAACATTACAAATTTTGATATGATCTCCGTCTAAAGGTGATCTTGTTGTTAAATGATCCGCGTAAACAATTAACGAAAAACCAAATTGTTTGCCTTGAATTTCTTTTTTATTTTTACTGATTAAAATGGATTCTATTTATTTTTTAGTTTGTCATTTAAAGAGTGGAAAGTTTGGTTTTACCATGTGATGCATTATTTGAGATTCTCTTTATTGCATTTATATTCATTGAATTAACTAATGAAAGTAATGCATATAAATATTATCTATAGTTCTGCGTTGGCTATTTATATTAAAATAATTTATATGATTATTTTTAAAAAAATTATAAATATTACAAAAAAAATGTTTTTATTTGAAATAATATTATATATTCTTACTGTAGTAACAATAATAATAATAATAATAATAATAATAATATATTTAGAAAAAGGATATTCTTCATTTTAATTGCTTTAATAATAATTGAGACAAAAGCCATCAAAATTAGAATTTTCTAAACAAAAATTAATTTAACCATTTAGATTCTTGACTTCTTATAGTGAAATGTAATACACACACACATTTATTTTGATGTATTAATTATTTACTTATAATGAAATTTTGATGTCATTTTTCTAAGATTTAAATGATAAATAATTGATTTGAAATATTATATTTTGCTCAAATTTAGTTGCTTTTGCAACAATCGAAACAAAGTCTAATAAAAAAATTAATAATAACACACAATCAAGAATGTAACAAAATAATTGAAGGATATTTGAAATTTTATTTGATCAAAACAATATTTGCATTCTTGATCTTGAGTAGGCATAAAACATGCTTGTTGATGTAAGTCAGTATATCATGCAATTTTTAAATTTGTAAACTCATATAGTGTGATCAAATCACTACACCACCCTTATTATCTTTCAATTTTGTCTATAAATTAGAACATTATATATTACAATTTTTTACAAGAAAATTTATTAAAATATTGGAGGAAACTAATAACATTTAGAAGTTTTGATCAAGAAAATAGAAGAGATTGGCTACGCTTTCTAACCTTGAAGCCTCTCTCACGTATATTTCTTAGATATGTTTATATTTATTTTGAATTTTATTTTCTTCCCCTTCTTTTTAATTTATGTTTTCTAAGTTTAGATATCAAATTCTATAATTGTAGATAGTCATTTATTTTTGTAAGTAAGAATATGTTTCAAAAAAGGATATAATTTGATGCAAAGTATAGGTTACATTGTGATATCTATAATATTAGATTTCATTTGTTACTTATTTTCATTGGTTTATTTTTGTTTAAAGAATAAACTAGATGAAAATTATAATTATATTTTAAAAAAAATGAGTTTTTAAGAATATATATATATATAAAAGTAAATAAGCTAAATAAAACCCCAAAAAACAAATCAAACAATTACATAAGTAAAATTCTTTCTAATTAACACTCAAAATATACCATTCCAATAAAATGTTTTAAACAATATTGTCTTAATTAACATTAGAAATTTTGTTTCATTACATAGATTAAAATGTTTTCTATAAGGATCCGATTTGGGTCCCTAGCCCAAAAGATGGATGGACTTAGGCCCAAAAAGTCCAAAACAATGAATTTGTAAAGAGTGGGTTGGAAAACTGAGTTGAAATGAGTTGGAAAAAAAATAAAGTAGTCTCAATTGACAAGAACAGGAAAATAGATTGAATTAAACCAAAGAAAATCATTTTCGGCACAGTCCGAGGAGATCAGTTCTTATATATTTCTCAAAAGTTTGATTACAAAGTTGGTTTTTGATTGCTACAGTATTTTTCTCTTGATTTCTCGATCTCATTCTTTCACTACCTCCTTCCCCTTTTATACTCTTTTCCTCTTTCATCCTTACCCTCCACGTGCAGGCCAGATTGTTGGTCTTTGATCCTTATCCCATCAGCACCTTCTTAAAATCTTCATGTGGTAGCTGTAAGGCTAAAAACCACTATTCATGTATCATTTTCACATTAATGCGGCTAGAGAGTTAGTTGCAGAGTATTTAATGCGGTGGTAGCAACTTTTTCCTTAGATATTTTAAGACTCCCCTTTGTCTTTTGTTTCTGAAATACTTACCCGTACCAACAGAACTTTTTGGAACATTCCCTTGTACGGCAGACCACCTCTACGGACCTCGGCTTGAGCTGGCCGAAGAGGCATTCATCCTTGGCCCAGCCTCTTAGGCCATTATGGTCAAAGTTGACCTCTTCATTTATTAACATGGGCTCCCCTGACAATGTTTACCCTTTTCAGATGACCCATTATCCTCGGCTTGAGTCTCAGGCCTAATATTAATATAGATAATGAGCTCTTGGGCCCAATGCCCCTATATTTTCTAACATAATTTCTATAATAATATATATAAAACGGAAGATATTTGAATTTTAATTGACATCATAATATTTTGTTATTTAAGTTTTTGAAGTTAACATGTCATGATTATAATATATGTGTATATATATATTTAATTGAATTTATATTCTATTTTATTTTTAAACACTTCTTTAGAATATTCTTTCATCATATTTTATTTAAATGGT
Source organism: Quercus lobata (assembly GCF_001633185.2). Lineage (NCBI taxonomy): Eukaryota > Viridiplantae > Streptophyta > Magnoliopsida > Fagales > Fagaceae > Quercus > Quercus lobata. The sequence continues at coordinate 1,920,711 of NC_044908.1, forward strand.
AGAGTCTAATTCTTTTACTCCTTAAAAGAAAATTATCCCACATTACTTAATAAACTGTATTGTATGTTACCGTATAAATTGTCTCATCATTCTTTAAAAATTAGAAAAGTGTCATGTCTCCACAACATTTTTACAAGTCTTTCATAACAAATCTTAGGAAGTAAGTTGTTATTAGTTTTAATTTGAACTCATCAATAAAATTATTATTATTTTTTTTTTTTTACTTACCAGTAATAGTCACTAACAACTTGTTACTTAGAATTTATTGTGAAAGTATTATGAAAATATTGTGAACATAACATTTCTCTAAAAGTTACTAGTATGAATTTAGAGTAGAGTATGTGTCCTAATAAATACTATTATTGAAATATTATATCAGTAACAACCATAATTATGAATTTTATATTTAAGGCAAACAAATAAAAGAAAGAATTTTTTTGTATTTTATTAGAATAGACAAACTCGTTTCATAAATAATAATAGGTAGGCAGCACACTTTTGCATTTTAGGACGATTTATAACTATCTTCTTAATGAATAATTCTTGAATGCTTTTCTGATTGCCTGATATGACTCATATCTACTTGGCAGTTTCTTGGTTTCTTTTTATAAATTGACTAATCTGTAATGCATTGACATTTTTATTAGTTGTAGATGCGATGCGTGAGAATATATAAATATAATATAATGAGGTGTAACACATAAAAAACGACAATTATTTCAAGTATTGTTTTTCTTTTATTATAAAGATCTCTACATGTATTTTTTTAATTTTATTTTATCATTACAAATATATCATTTTGTTATTTTTGGTGTGTTTGATTAATATTTTTTTAAGGTGAACCATTTTATTTTAACTTCTATTATAGTCTGTTATATTTACCTAATATACAATTAAAATTTATAAGTTTCATATTTATTATTAAAATTTCTCATCTCTTAACTATTAAGGAATAAAAAGATTGTCATGATAATCAAAACTCATCACAAAATAATAGTGTTATCTTAACCAAAATTAAAATAAAACCATAAGAATAAAGATAGACTTTAAAATGATTTACTACTCAAATAATTGGTAGGCACATTTGAATTCGTAATCATGTAAATTTTGTTTTGATATAAACTCAAATTCTTATTTCCTAAAAAACCTAAGTATTAACCCAAACCAAAATTCAACCAAAGCTCTATAAGAGGGAATTGTGATGGGAAATTTAAAAAACACCACTAAAACACATATTAAAGTTAAATAATAAAAAAAACCATCAACTTATAAATGATATCAAATTTATACAAAATAAGATGGAAAGAAGAAGAGCCAAAATATAACCAAAGAGAAAAGGATGAAGGAAATTTAACATTTAAATAAAGAGTAGTAGGGAGATAAAGAGGCAAAGAGGGAGGGAAAAAATTAGAAAAAGTGTAATAGTAGATGTGGACTAATAAAGAGAAGAGATTTTTTTTTTTTTTTTTTTTTTTTTTTTTAAAGAGAGAAGAAAAGTTTAAAAAGAGAAGAAAAAAAATTGTGGATAATATGGTACAATGATAGAGTAGCGAAATTTGTTGCATACATTAATATTTATATATATTTTTAAAAAAATTATGGAAAAAAAAATGATTATGTGACTGTTGATGTTAACATAAACGTAACAATAATAAATATTATGCTTCAACTTTTAGATATATATAAATATAGATTACATATTCATATCACTTTTATTTGCAACAGAATTATTATATCATAGGAAGAGATAAGAAGAAAACCTTTTGGAAGGTGTTAAAGATTGACAGGTTGGAGAGTTCTGAGTTAAAAATTTATGAAGATTCTACAACATACACTGAGAATGAGTGTGCTGACCTGTTAAAAAGGCTAGATGAAGGGAATAAAAAAACAGGTGGACTTAAACTAGTCACAGCTTGTTATGGAATCGTTGGTATGTTCTATGTGCAAGATTTTACCACCATGCAATCATACAAAAATGTATATATATTAAGTATTTTGGTCTTGTGTTTTCTTTCAGGGTTTGTCAAATTTCTGGAGCCTTATTACATGCTGCTTATAACAAAAAGAAGGAAAATTGGTGAAATTTGTGGTCATGCAATATATACTATTACAAAAAGCAAAATGATTCCAATTTCAAATCCTACTGTGCGGACCTTAATAGCTTATTCTAAGAATGAAAACAGGTATCACTTTACAATAAAGTATCATCCAAATTCATTGCCTATTTTGATAGTAGTAATTTGTCCAGGATAGATCCAATAATGTATCTTCTATATTTGACATAATTGAAGATATATTATTTTGTTTTACTTTTTTCTTTTTATTTTTTTATTTTTTTTCAAATTTGACATAATTGAAGTTATATTAATTTGTTTTACTTTTTTTCCCATATTTGACATAGGTATCAGAAGCTTCTTTGCACAGTGGACCTTACAAAGAACTTCTTTTTCAGCTACTCATACCATGTTATGCGTAGTCTTCAAAAGAATTTATGTGAATATAAGACTGGACAATGCATCTATAATAAAAAGTGTGTTTGGAATGCATTCTTAACAAGTGAAATCCGGAATACTCTAAAAAATACTCTCTGGACGGTTGCTTTAGTTCATGGCTTCTTTAAACAGGTATGGGATATTTAAATTTATTAAAATTGAAACTTTGTGCAAATTAAAATTTGAGTTCTTTTGTAAACTTTTTGCCAACTAGACTAATATTTTCATTATCAAAATCAATACCTTTGATTGCTATTAAATATGCAATGAGTTGCCTTTTCTTTCATCTTTTACTAGGGGCTACCCAGTTGGTATAGCTTATTTGAATTTTTTTTTTTTTTTTGAAAAAGTGAGGTTTTGAAAACGCATTACCAAAGGGGTAGGTGTTCATTTATGTAGAGTATATGTAATCCGTTTATGAATATCTATTTGAAGTAAGGTAATCTTTTTAGTAAGTTAAATAACTTAGCTGTAAGGTATCATCTATAATCTGATGATTTATGCATGGGTGTTTCCTAAATATCTCTAACTTTATTTAATAGAAGAAATAAAAGGTTTGAATGATATTGATGATTTGAATTTTTGTTATCCAGGTCAAACTTTCTATATCTGGCAGAGAATTTACATTAACCCTTATTGCTAGACGTTCTCGACTTTATGCTGGAACCAGGTATGGAGATGACTGCAATATACTTTTTAACTTTTTTTTTTCTTTTTTTTGAGAATCATATACTTTTTAACTTAGTTAAATAGTTAAACCCTTTTGTTGTACATTTGATATGCCTAAGTTTCTATTACTTTATTTTTCTATCTTCTGATGCAGATATTTGAAACGTGGTGTAAATAAGAGGGGTAGTGTAGCTAATGATGTCGAGACAGAACAGATTGTGTCTGAAGATGCTGCTAAAGGTCGCATGATGCGAATCAGTTCTGTTGTACAATATCGAGGTTCAGTCCCTCTGATTTGGTCGCAGAATATTTCAGGATTTCGTAAATTCAAACCTGAATTTTCTTGTATGACTCTAGCACAACCAATTTTTACATTCTCATTGATAACTTTTCATTATTCAACTGACTTTTCTTTTGGTTTACAGTAGCACCAGAACAACATAACTATGAAGCCACAAAACTTCATTTTGAGAACCTTGCCAAAAGATATGGAAAGCCAATAATTATATTGAGTTTATTGAAGGTATGCCTTTCTATTACCTTTCTATATTTAATAAGGAGATAGAGGCTGAGTTGGGACTATTATTCTTCGGAATGACAAGACAGTATAGTTGTAGCTAGTTCAAATTTGACAATGGTTCAAAAAATTGAAAATATAACTCAAGTAAACAAAGAAAATGTAAAGAGCATTCAGTTCATTGTATATATCTCTTATTAATACAAGCAAAGGTTTAAATGAGCATTTTCAAAAACCGGTCAAGTTTGTCTAAATGATTAAAAAATTTACTCTTCAAATTGAGCTAAATTTGGCAGTCCTTAACTTGCAGAAGAAAAACAAAAAAAGAAAAGAAAAACATAACAGGTGGAAAAATGAGTCCTGCAAAGTAGAATCTTGGCGCAACAATGAAGGATTTTAAAATGTCAGAATAGAAAGATACTATATTTGTATCCATAATAAAGAAAAAAAAAATGCTATCTTTGTCTGTGCTCATTGCTATAACCTCTTGCTTAGCCAAAATTATAATGTTTGTCATCACCTGTTTTTTGTCTTTCATTCTTTACCATCTACTGTGAGCTGTAAATATTAGTCTATCTTTTCCTAAAATATTTATAAGTAAATTTTTAAAAGACTCCTTTAGATGCCATTAAGAAATAGTGATGATAATGTGTGCAGATTTTGATTTGACTTTCATAACTCACTTCATTTAAGATTTGTACCCTACTTGGGGGCATAGATCATCTAAAATTGGGACTTTATGTAGACTTAATAGTCTACATACTTGTAGCAAAAGTAATTGTGGATCTGCTCCCTAATTTTATTCTCATTTTCTTCTCATTTGATCACAATTGTTTATTAACAGACACGTGGAAAGAAGCGTGCTGAAAAAAACCTAAGTGCAGCATATGCAAAAGCTATTACATCCATCATTGAGGATTTACCAGAAGAAAATCAGCTAAGGTTTTGTCGTTGGGATTTAAATACACACATGTACCACAGAAGGTAGTCCACCTTTCCCTTGTATATATATAATAACTATAGATTTCCTATTATTTAAAATATGATTGACATTAATATAAAGCATGATTGACATGAATCTTTTGCCGCAGAGCTATACAGGAATTGAAACAGCTAGGAGAATTTTTTGCTAATACATTGGACTTAACTGGCATCTTCTACTGTCATGTACCACAAAAATTGTGTTTGGAGGGATTTTTAAACTTATCCTACTTTGAGTAAGTCTGATACATAGTGGATACTATTTGTTTGATATGGTATCTCATGTCATTTAATTTCTTGTACATGATATGGATATGAATTTTCAGAATTGTAACTTGACATGTTTTTCCAGACCAACTTAGTTGTAGCTTGTAACTTGTTAAATCCTGATAACATTACCATGGAATAAAAATTGAATATTCCAGTTTGGCCTATTTTTCATATGTGTCTATATATATAAATATATATATATGTATATATGCTTGCAAGCAAATCATGTTGGATCAGCTTATAAGAAGCTACTTAGACTCTTCGGAGCCTTCACGGAATGGCTTTCTATTGCTTAGGCTTTAAGATACTTGCTAGTAGTTCAAAATTTTGACAATTTTGATGGTTTAGTTCAAATTTTTGACAGTTTCTTTTTGCTGCAGTGAGAATAATGGTCAATTCTATCTAGAGAATCTCAATGAAAATGAGGATGCTGATAACCTAGAAACAAAAGTTGATGATGGTGTTAGTAGTGGAGATGTATGTAGAAAATATGGTGTTAAATCCACAACATCTCAGAAAGGGATTCTAAGGACCAACTGCTTGGACTGCTTAGATCGCACAAACATTGCCCAATATATGTATGGGCTAGTTGCTCTTGGACGTCAGCTGCATGCTTTGGGATTTATAGAATCCCCAAATGTTGATTTGAAAAATCCTTTGGCAGAGGATTTAATGAAAGTTTATGAGGCTATGGGTGACACACTTGCACTACAATATGGTGGTTCCCCAGCACACAATAAGGTAATCCTTTGGTGTATTTAAAATATCTAAAATTTATTAAATGTGAATGGAAATGAAAATTCTTATGTGTTTGCTATCCAAAATAATTGTCACCTAGGATTGACTTCCAAGAAGGAATTTTAGGGTCTTAGAGTACTCAGATAGTTTTGTGCAGTGAGGAGAGAATACACTTTTGCTTACTCCTTGTGAAAATTTGGAGCTGAGACTCTAAATCATATGGTTGTATCCCTCTCCAAGGTCTTTTGAGATCTTAAATTGATCATGAATGGTCTGAAGCTCTAAGCAATCAATTTTTTCATAACCTTACTTAGCAGGTTCAATGCTCATAGCCAAGGCAACACTGGATTAAATTCTAAATTTGTGACATTATGCCAGTTAATTCTTATCTTCCTTTTTTTTTCCTAGCTTAGACGCATGTTTCAGATTCTTGTTTAAATTTCAACTCTCCCAACTATTCACAATTTTGCATTGGTGATGCTAAATAGATATTTGCTGAGATCAGAGGTCAATGGAGACCAGTAGCTGGTTACCAAGATCTTATGAAAACTGTACAAAGATTTTACTGCAATGCCTTCTCAGATTTTGAGAGACAAGATGCAATTAATGTGTAAGTCAATTACTTAATAATAGTTGACTCACTATGGAAGATTCATAAAGCCTGCAATATGTATTATTCAAATACTAAGTGCATCAACCAAGATAGTTGGAGGAAATCTAATTAATTATATGACTTGAAATTTGTCTAGGTTCTTGGGTTATTTTCGTCCACAACTGGGTAAGCTATCTCTGTGGGAATTGGATTCAGGCCAGCGTTTCAATGTTGGGAGGTAAGATTTTGATAAGCATGTTAGACACAGATTGTTGTGCTGCCTACATTTTGTCCTTTTCAATTCAATGCAACTTCTGTAATGATTAATGAAGCAAGTTAGGTAATAACTACGTATTTGCCAAGTATTCTTTTAACTCACAATAATCTGTAGGCAATTGTATTTTCTTCCATATTTTTTCAGGTTAGACTGTGGTTCTGAGACAATTTTAAGAATTAGTTTCCAACACAGGAAGAACTAAGAATACTAAAATGTTTTAGGAACACTTGGGAAATGTTTACATTGCTGATTTTCTTTGAACACTTTCGAAAGCATGTTTACTATGGCATTTACCTTATAGTTATCCTTTAGCCTTTTGTATAGTTCTTAAATGTTTCTGAGAAGTACCTTTTGGTCCTTAAGTTATCATCAAGGCTTTCCATTATTGTTCAGTGCCCCATATGGATGGTGTTGAAGTTTCTTGTCAAATTTCAGTTTGAATTTTCAGTTTTCCAGTGTTCTTAACTTCTTCCTATTTTACTGATGCGGGAAGCATAAAGAACTTTGATTTTTTGATATCAATTATATTTTTTTTGGTCAATTGGATTTTTTTTTAGGTCTTATTAGCTTAAGAATTTCCAAGGCATTTAGAATTAGGATTTCCTAAGTCAACTAGAATTTGGGCTTAGTAGTCTATATGCATAGTATTGAACTCCTATGGAGACATTTTACAGTTTTATTGATGGATACATTTATGGTCCGTTTGGATTGAGGGAGAGGGAGGGGAAGTAGAGCAGAGTAGATTTAACATAAAATTAGCTTATTTTTAGTCAACATTACTCTACTCCCCTCCACTCCCCCCTCCAACTAAACAGGCCATTACTGTGAAACGTATCCAATGATCACACCAACCAACCCTGGGTCTTAACTCCTATATGTTTTCTAACTCCTAGGTTATCTCTCCTCTATTTTTCTGTTTTTCAATTTCATTGTTGAATCATTTTAGTTTTGTCTTGCGTTACACTACGCTCGTCATCTGGCTCCATTTCCCTCTTTCTATATTTCTCTTTCAGCTATATCAACATTTCCTAAAAGATTAAACCATCTCAACAAACCAAATATCATTAAAAGAAAATAAGAAATTTTAAAGTAGCTACAATAAAGTATAGACAATTAGACATGCATAAACGCATGCAAAGATACACATAACTTTAAACACATAATTTTCTTTCCATGAAGCCCAAATTTTCAACTCTCTTGCTTTTGAACAGCTAATAAGATTTTTCAATCTTCTCTATGAATATAAAAAATAAGTCACCTCACATCTCTGATATCCAATTGAGAAATATTTAGACAAAGGTGCTATTAACAAAGTTTATGTGAATGTGAGGAGGGGAAATTAATTGATTATACAATTTCAAGATCCTTTTAATTTGTTAATAGTCTTTTTTTTTCAAGAACTTGTTAGGTTTTAATCTTGGCTAATTCCTATGAAAAGATTAAGAGTAAAAACGTATTGAAAGTAGTTGTACTTGAGTTAGATTAGAACTTTGTAAGAGTTAATTGAAGAAATTTGAAATTAGAGAATTTCGCTCAAGCAAAATTCAAATTCGCTCAAGCAAAACATTAATTCAGATAGAAACTTTGTGAGTACTTCACTTGATGTGCACTTGAGTGAAATTGTCATGATTTACAATCCAAGTTTGACTAGAAGATGTATTCTTGCTCATTGTTTACCGTACTTCATGCATCTATAATGATATCGACACATCTGATATAGCCAAATGTTTGAGAGTTCCTCTATTCAATCCTTTTAAATCACTTGATGCACGAATTTTTGAAAGGAGAATGGCTGTCATACCAGAGCAATATAGAGAAAACTTGATCCTTTCTTTCCCTTGAGCCAAACTGAAAATGAATTAGATTTTACCCACTCATTTTGTGATCTGAAGAGTGTGAGATTAGCTTGAAACCATAGAGATTTTATATAGCGAGTTCATTGCAGCAAATCTTTGAGGAGTTCATTGGAGTCGTAGAGGTTTTATTTCTATAAAAGGATTCCAAAGGTTTTAGGTCTAGTGTGGTAAGAAGGCAAGCGAGGGGTTTGCAAAGGCTACATTGAATAGGATTGGATCATAGACTATTGTAACTAATTTTTTTATGAGTAAGTCTGTTATCATAACTATTTCCACAACTTTGCCACAATTTGTTCATGTGTTGACTTGTAATTGGTGGAATTGTGGAGTCACTATTTTTTCCCACCACTTACAAGTCGCCACATAATCAAATTGTGGCCAAAGTTGTGAAAATTGTTGTGGTAGTAGACTTACTATTTTTTATAGTGGATTTTTTGATGGAATTGGATCCTTGAATTGGTTTTTCCCAGTAAAGAGGTTCTTCTCTAGGTTTCCAAGTGTACTTTACTGCTTTATCATTATTGCTTTAGATTTGATATTTGATTTTTATGATTGATATATTTGCTTGTGTATGACATCTATGATAATCTTGAGTATTAAACAACAATTCCATTGCTTAGGTAAGTAGAAGTCTTTATAGAATTTCAGAACTTGTAGTGAAATTTTTCATATTTGCAGGTCATCTACTAAAAGGTCATTTTCGGATAGTGATATTCACTCTAGGGGTGACTCAACTATGACGAGCACAGATTTAATACATTATCAGCCTTTGTCTAAAGAACTGCAAGGAGGCAGCATGAGTCTTCCAGATATCCCAACTCAGCCTTTGTCTGATGAAGCACAAGGAGATGACACAAGTATTTTAGAGTGCACGCCAGAGGTCTCAACTAGCATCAGGTTAAACCTTTTTTTTGGTGGACTGATCTTTAGCCTGATAGTTAAAAGTGAATATAATATAATAGATGTTGGTTTTCTTTGACATACTTAATGTCTGATAGGCAACTTATGCAAGTGGACCAAAGTCTCAGAAGTGATGACAATCATAACGTTGAAAATAGGGATGTATCTAACCACTCAAGTTTATTTGATATGGACTGGCATTCTTCATCTGGAAATTCTTTTGTTGAAGCAAATGACAGGTTATTATCAATTTATCTATTACACCTTTTAGTATGAATGTGAAAAGCAAATTGCTCGCGCAGTCGCGTTATACCATTAAGTTTTTTTTTTTTTTAAATTTATTTTATTGTCTTCTAAGTGGGACTGCAATGTCTTCTGACTGAGCACTGTTTTTTGTGAATATATACAGGTGCCCTGAGTGTAAGGATACGATAGATCAAATGAAGGTATGCATATTACTATCTCATTGCTGACTATGTTTTATAATGAAAAAAAAATATATATATATATATATATATATAAATATTTAGCCTTAAACTATGTAGCCAAACAGCCCCCTTTTCCAATTATGTAGCAAAATAACTCTACTTTGGAACTCAATATTGCTGATGTTGAGTTCTGCCTAGAAGTTCTATGCATATTTTGCCATTTAAAATGTTTTGAAAATTTTACACAGAACTCAACATTAGGAACTTTGAGTTCCACTTAAAAATATGTATAAAACTTGATATTGCTAATATCAAGTTTTAGGAAGAACTTGGTATCAAAAAAATTGAATTCAAAAACAAGGATATTCTGCTACATAGTTTGAAAAGGGAGCTGTGAGCTGTTTAGTAACATAGTTAAAAAATTAAGGCTAAATAGTCATTTTCTACTTATTAATGATGTATCTTGTCCGACAGAAACCCAAAAATTATGTCATGCTAATCCACAGAAAATACAATAGATGAGTTAGTGACACCATTCCACTGACCTGTAAAGACTATATGAGAAAATCTCTTCCAGGCATTTCTATCTTTGACCTTAATGGATAAAACTTAGACTGCTATGATCAAGCTTTCAACAAATATTCAAGCATATTTAAGCACACCACTTTATTCTTATTGTTCATGACTAGTAGCATAGGATGGATGCAATTTCTGCATCTAGCAATGCAGCAAGTCAGTCGGGCCATAACAATTTGTCTCTCTCCCCAGTAGACATCGAAGTCCTATGTTTAGTTTTTCAAGCCTCTCTGAAACATGGCCCTGAACTTATTACATGGACAAAATTGTCATCATCATTTGTCTTCTTTCAATGCAAGTGAAATGGCAACAAAGTTATCATGTTGCTTTGCTTTTTTCTGGTTGCTGTAATTAGAAAAAAAAATGCTTACTTCTTTTTCTACTGTTTTAGGGAAATTTTCTTGGTGAATATAGTATGAGCTTTTTGAACTGGGTTATTCATGGGGAGGCACTGTTCCACGGAAGTTGACAAAAGTTATTTAAATATAACACTAGAGCATTTGGATGTAGCTTTTTGCCAAAAGTTGGCTAAAGTTTAGCTGTACTTTTAAAAGGTGTACATAGATAAATAAGCTAAAAAGCTTGAAGAAAAACTGGTGAACAGATGGATGTAGAGTGCTGGACAGAAACAAGAAGGTTAGAGAGAAATTGAAAGTTGAAGACTATTGGCATTCAATACATTTCTTCAATTCCTATAATTTCTTTAGGGACATGATATAGGAAACACAAGTGTAAATATCTACTGCTGATTCTTTGATTCTCACATAGGCTTTGAATTGACACTGTATATTTACTATAACATAATTTTTTCACTTTTTTTCCATTATTTTGTGGGTGTATTCATTAAAAGGAGAATTTAGAAAGTTGGCCAGCCCTTTGGTTTTTTCTCTTGCTAGTCTTTTGGTTCTTCCAAGTTTATGATGATTACTTAACCTTTGTGCTCCCCTTTTTCCTTTTTGTTTTTCTTAATTGTGATTATGAGTAATTCATGAAACTGGGACTCTGTAACTTGTAAGTTTGTCAATCTTTTAGTTTCTCCTCAATTTTTCTCTTGCCAACCTTTTCTTTTTGTCAATTTAAGGAAATTCCTTGTTCTTTTTCTTATATCTTCGTTTGTATCATTCCTTTTGTCTCATTTTCTCTTTCCTTATTTCCAAACTCAAATGAAATCAAACCACAGATAATGCTCAAATCATAGATGACAGTCTTTTTCAAATGATAATTGATATCTTGAGATAATCATTGGCTATCATTCATATGACAAATCTAGACACACTATGCAATCACTCCCAATAACAATGAACAGGTTTCCAAAGTTAAATTAGGTAGACAAGGCAAATATTGAACAGTATCTTATTCTTGAAGAATGTATATCGCTCTCTAAGTGATCCCTGCCATCAGGTTAGTACTATTATATGTAACCCTCTACAATATTGATGTTTTAAAGTATTTTACCCTGCAACCAATTTTCTATGTCAATGCTTGACCCCTTACCTTTTTTTGTTTCTTAGTCCTACAACTTATGACAAATGCAAGAAGATCCCCTAATCTAATGGAGCAAGCCTTAGAAGAGCAAGGCATACCGTATATAACTCTTTAGTCTTTAGCTTGATGCTAGAATGCCCATAAAATAGCGAGCTTGATGAAGGAGCATAACCAGAAACTATCTCAATATTTTATTTTTTATTTTCATTGGATAATTTTATATTTTAATATTTTTATTTATTTAGTTTGAGTTATAATAGGGATTGAATTGCATATCCTTAGATAATGATTAGTTTAGTATTTGGATTAGTTTAGATTAGTATTTGAGTTTGATTAGGATTCGTTTTAGGATGTATGAATTCTAATCAAATTCAAATACTAATCTAAACTAATCATTATCTAAGGATATGCAATTTAATCCCTCTCATAACTTAAACTTTTTTTTTGGAGATTGTTTTAACCTATGACATCCGATCCTGATTATAGTTCTTTAACATCAGACCAAGACACCAATTGGTTTTCAACCATCAGAAACTTTACCAGTTAAACTAATTAGAACCCACCTATCATAACTCAAACTAAATAAATAAAAATATTAAAATCTAAAATTATCCAATAAAAATTAAAAATAAAATACTGAGGTAGTTCTAGTTATACTTCTACATCAAAGCTGCTGTTAGTACTCTAGGTTCTTTTCAAAATACTTGCCAATTTCCCCCGCTATCCAGATAGAATACTATATATTTAGATAAATATATCAAATATATTTTGACATGTAGTGAGTTGTTAGGTACCCAAAGGTAATTTGGCTATGTAAATATAGACAAATCATTATATATATATATATATAGAAGTAGGAACCTCCTTTGTGAGAGCATGAGGTTAATTTTACTATGTGGAGCATTTTTTGAGAATTATTAACCTCATCTTTTAATTAGTGTTATGCTGTCACTCTTTTACAAAAGGGAGATATAATGCATAAAATATGAGTTTATGGATCAAATGGTAAATTATATCCGTTTGGCATGGAAATTGGCAAGCATATTGAAAACATATAGAACATGTAATCCAACGATTGGTTTTCTAAATTATGAATTCAATAATAAGTTATTGGGTGGCAAATATATATATATATATATATATATTCATTTAACCTTCCATCTAAGCAAATATTTCAATGAATTATATAATTTTTATTATTTATTTATATTAAAAATAAATATTATATTTTCTTAGAATTTATAATTTTGATAAACATTTTAGGCAGCCACACTTAGCTGTGTGCATATATATCTTTCAAAACCCAACCCCCCCCCCCCCCAAAAAAAAATAATGGTATTATGCATCATAAATGGATTGCCAATGTGTAAATGCCAAGTATGATGCCAAGTATGTAAATTAATGTTTTGGTTGATCAACCTATGGCGTCCGCTTCTAATGATAGCTCTTTATCATCAGACCAAGACACCAATCGGTTTTTAGTGTAGGCAGAGATTGAACCTCAAATCTCTTATTCAACCATCAGAGACTTTATCAGTTGAGCTAACAAAAACTCACTTGTCCAATATATATAATTTCAACTTCCCAACTAAAATTTTTGCCCAACATATTTTGTTCCAAGCTACAATAATCTATTGCCATGTGGTGCATTCCTTGAAATGAAAATAGAACAATACTCTTCATTTAACCTTCCACCTCAACAAAAATTTGTGTCAATTATATAATTGTTTAAAGTACTTTTTTCTATTTAGCTAAAAATATTAGTGTCTTCTTTTATGTCAAAATGTTAATTTAATGTCATGTGTTTAATGAGGTACATGTAGTCATTTTTAAGTATTAATTTTTTTATAGGTGAAGTGTAATAGTTATTAATATATAAAGGGAACATATTTCATTCTCTCTCTTTTTTTTTTTTTTTTTTTTTTTTTTCTCACAATAAGTTGGGATGGAGGATTTAAATTCGGGTTCTTTTAGACAACACTCTTAAGACATAAAAGTTTTGGTAATTTATATGGTTATTTTTAAAAAGGTTTATATTAGAATATAATTGATTTTGAATATGATATTCTCTTACTTAAGTTTTAGTTGCTTTAGCTATAATTGAAAGAAAAACCTACAAAATATGGGGTGGACCTATGGGGTGTTAGTTACCCTGTGTTAGTTACCCTAGACTGTTTGGTACCTAAAGTTTTGCTTTAATATAATTTTCTATTCACCACCCCCCCCCCCCAAAAAAAAAACCAACAAAACACATAAACATATTTAATAATACACGCAATAAAAAATATAAAACATAAACATGTGGTTAAGTTACTCAAAAATAATTATATATCTGTGAGTTCGTGAAATTTTCGTTTCTCTAATACAAAAGGTTTATCTATTAAGAATTTCATATGGGAAAAGAGAAGGTTACCCATATTTTTTGATAATATGAAAAATTCTCTTTCAGCTTGAACAAAAATGGTGAACAAGTGAACAAGAACAAGAACAAGACAGCTTTGTTCTTTAGTAAATCCACACCGGAGAATGTACATCTTGCTATCAAAGGAAGTTTGGGATTGCAAGAAATAGCACAATATGAAAAGTACCTTGGACTAGCATCTCTGATTGGAAGGGGGAAAAAGAGAGTTTTAATTACATCAAAGAAAGAATATAGAGAAAATTACAAGGTTTTGAAGGGAAGTTATTATCACAAGTTGGTCATGAATTTTTGGTAAAATCAATTATCCAAGCCATTCCAACTTTCACTATGGGATGCTTCAAATTATCCATTGGCTTGTGCAATGATATTGAGACTTTGATTAGGAAATTTTGGTGGGGACATTGTAGAGATGGTAGGAAGATTCATTGGTTTCGGTGGGATGAGTTGACAAAATCCAAGTTTGTAGGGGGAATTGGTTTCTGGGATTTGGTGATGTTTAATGATTCTTTATTGGCAAAAAAAACTTGGAGATTGTTACACAACAAGAATTCACTCTTTTACAAAGTATTTACTATGCTTTTTCCCCAATTGTTCTATTATGGAGGCTAAAGACTCAAGGTCAGGATCGTATGCATGGTGAAATATTCTTAAAGGAAGGGATGTTATTCAAAAAGGTGCTCACTGGCGGATTGGGAATGGAAAAAACGTAAAAATATGGCAGCATCAGTGGCTTAACAGGAAGCACCCTCCATTAGTTTGTTCTCCCATGATTGCATCCTTGGAAGAGGCCACAATTGATCTGCTTATTGATGATAAAACTAGGTAGTAGAACAATGGTGTCATTGATGGGATATTTGCACCGGAGGAAGCTGATTTAGTCTAAAGAATCCCATTATCTAGAGTGGAATTTGAGGATACTCTGTTCTGGCCAATGATGCAGGATGGTTGCTATTCCTGTAATTTCGATTACCGGTTCTTGAAGGAGGAAGCAGAGCTTGAGGTTAGGGACATGGAGGACAATCAGGGAAAGGGTTTGTGAAAAAGTATTTGGTCTTTGCAGGTGTTGAATAAAGTGAAGAATTTTGTTTGGAGGGCCTATCGAAACTCACTGCCCATAAAAGATGAATTTAGTTTGTCGTATGATCATTGAATCTCCCACATGCGATCGTTGCCAGGTTTGTCCAGAAATGGTGCTTCATGCTTTCTGGTCATGCCGAGAAGTTGATGTTGTTTGGTCCGATGTGGAGCTCTTGTTAGTGACGGAACTCGGCTTTATTCATGCTGTCTTGGAGGGGATTCTTTGACACTAATGTCATCTCTGAAACATGAATGTGAAATAATGTCACTTGATGGTCTGCTATTTTAAGATGCTCGTCGCTGTTCTAGTTCCTTTATCACGTTACTTTCATACTAAGAGAGAAGGTAATAAGGTTGCTTATTTTATTGCTCTATATGCTTTAAATATCTTTGACTTTGTTGTATAGATAGAAGATGTTCCATCACCGGTTTCTTTTTTACTTCAGGCTAATTTAGCCTATCATATTTAAGAAAAGCTAAGCAGTCTTCTACCAAAAAAAAAAAACTTGAACAGAAATGGCATACCAATTATAATGAAAAATTCTCTTTCAACTTGGAAAATAATGGCATACCAAAACATAGTTTCCAATAATGAGTTTTCAAAATAAGGCACACAATGTACAAAAGAAAGAGAAAAATAAAATAAAAATGTAAATGATAATAATGATATGTACATTTTTATTTATCACAATTATATTTGCTTTCTTGAGTAGGGATTAAATATGCTTATCTATATCAATTACTATGCTATAATCAGATTACTACATTGCATTTTTTCTCTATAAAATAGAATGATAAAGATTGCAAATTTTCTACAAAGAAACTAATTTAAGATATTGGAGAAAACTAATAACAAATCGATGATATTTGTGTTACTCGAACATTCTGATCATCCAAACACAAACTCTGAGAAATAACCAATACCCGTTAGTCAAAATTATACAAAAACCAAAATTCAAAACTCAAAATCCCTCATTTCTCACTTTCCCACTTACACTTTCTTATAATCCAACACACTACAATAGAACCAAACTGCCAAAATAGAGAGAGAATTGAGAACGTCCAGTAAAGAAGACTCTTAAGTCTGAGAAACAGGAAGCCTCTAACTCCGAAGGCTTTGTTTGGAAAGCAGACAAAGCCAACTTTATCCCAACGACATTAACCAAGGTGCATGCGAAGATGGAGAGAGATTCCTGTCCCAACAGTCTAGTTGATTTTAGGAACATCTGATTTGAGTTTGTCAACATTTGATTTGTAATTGGACATTTGATTGGTACTTTGAGGATTTGATGTCATATTATTAGGATTTAAGTCTCTATTTTTCATTTCTCCCAAAAAAAAAAAAAAAAAGTCTCTCTTCTTCATGGGAAAGTCTTTTGTGGAATTATAATCTTTGTTCATGATGTACCCCTTTTCTTTACTTCACAAATGAGATTTTTTCTTCTTCTTATATTTAGATATAAAAAAAAAAAAAAAAAAAAAAAAAAAAAAAAAAAAAAAAAAAACAAACAAACAAACAAACAAATTTGGAGGAAAACTAAAGTATATTCATCTCAAATTTAGAAGAAATATGCAATATGTACAAAATTAATTAAGGTTGTCTTCCGTAGATAAAGTTCAGACACTTTTCACCATTGGGCATATACATAAATGACATACTTGCCATATGCAAACTATAGTTTTCAAAAAACCAAACCAGCCAGTTCAATCGGAAATAGCTACCAATCCTGTTAGGTAAAAATTTCCATAATCGGTAAAAAACTCGGTAAAAACCGAGAACCGAGAGCTGTTCTAATTCTTTGACCTTACCGATATTTAAAACCATGATGTAAACTTTACATTATTTGTAGTCTTTGAACTTCTAGTTATATTTTCTTGCCACATACTTTCATGCTTGCAAAAATTTAGTGCTTATTTTTCTGTAAAATTATAAACTAAAGAAATTATAATCACAAACTATGAGAGGAAAGTCTTACCTTAGCTGAACGAGATCTTATTTTACTAAACTATTTATTTTTTTATTAATAGGATAGTCACAACCAAAGTTTCTTTTTGAGATATTACCTACTTAAATTAGGTATTGATTTAGACCCCAAATTTTATTTATGATTAATCCAACAATTAATGCTCTATATACATGATTAACCAAGTTGACTAAGCATGGATACAAATAATTGCATGGATAGGCATATTGAACTTTTCAAAAAAGATAAAGGGCAATAAATAAAGAGAACCAAACCTAAGATAACACCAGATGTGTTATCAAAAAGGAAAATTGGGGTACTTGATGTAAAAATCTCTTTACAGCTAAACCGCCGAATGATCAACTAGAAAGAATAGTTGCAGGATAAGACAGGCAAAAAAACCCTACAAGCCTAGTGTTATCTATGACCCGAAACTGACAACCCTGATTGAGTCCTTTCTTCAATCTAGCTTCTTGGATCCCTCAACAAAACTCGGTTGCACCTTTAAGCCTTCAAGGTTGAAATTGGGCAAACTCCAATGGTTCCGAGCAATCAATTCACTCACAATACTTAATGAATGGTATGATTATGATTGGGATGATCTTCTTTCAAGGTTTGGCTATGGTCAAAGGGAAAAATATAGAGAAGTGATTGTGTTTGGGTCTCGTAACAACGGCTCCAATTCTCTCAACTCATATGTGGGTGATTAGGGTAAAAATAATGGGAAATGAGATGTATTTATATTGAGAAGGGGTTGGTACATCAAAGGATGTGTACATTGTTTGATTTTAAATTAGGCAAAAATTCCTTTTTGGCCTCTACATTTTGGGCTATTTTCCATTTTGGTCCCCAATTTTTTGAAGCACCTATTTTTGGTCCTTGAAATTGTTATCAATTTAGTCTCTGTCATTATCTCACTAATAAAAATGTCCAAATAAGGCAGATAGAGGTGCATTGTTGGCACGTTACATATTGGCTATTAAAATAATATTAAAAACAATTATTTGGCATTCAAAAAAATCACATCAGCATCCATTTCGGTTTCTAAATTTAAAATAATTCCTTCAATTTTATTTATTTTTTGATAAATTTTTTTATTTGTTTTTCATTTGCATTTTTTTTTCCTTAAAAAAAAAATAAATAAACACAACAAACCTAAAAAATAAAACCCCTAAACAACACCAAAATATCACAATTGAGTTAAGATTTATCTTTCAAACCACACTGCCACACACTTTCATTTTTCAATTTCGTGTCTCTCTCTCTCTCTCTCTCTCTTATCTGAAAATTTGTCTCTCTTTAGTCACACTCTCTCTATCTCTGTCTCTCTCTCTCTCTCGGTTGAGATCGGTTTGATCTCAGTTAGAAAGAGAGAGGTTGAGATTGATGATATGGTATTAGGTGGTGGTGATAGGTGGTTGCGAAAGGGAGGTTGAGATGGAGGGTCGTGGTGGTTGAAGACTCAGCTTTGTAGTTTTGTAATCTTAGATCTTCGGTTTTGATTTTGGTTTCATATGGGTTTGACTTCTCAGTTTCATGTGGATTTGGCTTGTAATGAGAAATTGAAAGAATCAGCTAGGTTTTTGCTTCTTGGGTTTGCTTTTTTAGGTTTGTAAATTTGATGAACGTGTGTAATGTTGAAGGTTTTCGTTTCGGTTTGATTTGCTGGGTTTTAAAAGAAATTAAAGGTAGACTGGCTTATACCGCCGCCTCACCAGTAATTGATTAGATGCTCTCTAGACTCTAGCTCATTCAGGAATTTAAAAAAAAAAAAAATGCTCACTTGCTCTGCTTTATATTATAGGCTAAAGAAGAAATCAATAACCAAGATTGGGGAATGATGCTTGCTTCTTTGTTCTACTTCTATTTCTGACCTAAAAATATGAAGCAAAATGGTGTGCTCAGACACCTTGGCACGTTGTGTTGTCAAATAATGGTGCACCGTTTTTTGATAGACGGTTACTATTTTATTGAAAACCAATTTTAAATTAACTATGATCTATTACTATTGTTTTCAGGTTACTTGAGATAAATCTCAAGATGCTGGTGCTAGCTCAAAGTAAAATTTTGATTTCATAGACTAGAGCCTGGAGTAGGGATGGCAATTTTTTCCCGCCCCGTTTAACTTGCTCCTCCCTACTTCGCTTCACGAGGGTTTTCCTTGCCGCGCAAAGGTGGTGGGCCAGGGATGGGACAAGATTTTAACCTTGCATCATGGGGCAGAGCGAGGATAGGTTTAAACTTTTTAGATCCACCTTGCCTCGCCCCTTCCTATCTCGCCTTGTCTCGTGTTGTAAAAGGTTATAATTGTAAATTTTTCATACCCTAAAACCCTACTATTTAAACAAACATATCAATATTAGCTTATTTTATTCTACCCAATGTGGTTCTCTGTCTTTATTTTGTTATGTGTTATACTATGAGATTTTTTAAATTTTTTTATTATTATTATTATTTTTTTTTTTTTATGATTGTCTTGTTAAACACCTAGATATATTATTCAATTTTTTCTAAAATTGATTTGATTTGATAGATTAAATTTAGTTGTAATTTCAAGTATAGTTTTATTAATGAAATAGGTTTCATTAAAAAAATTATACTAATTGTATGGCAAATTAATAAAAAGTAGAGTTTTACGGGATGGGGCACGACTTCATGGGGCCCTAAAGAGCAGGGATGAGGTGAGAAAGTTTTCCTCGTCATGCAGGGCAGGGCGGGAATGTGGCAAGACAAAACCATGTGGGGTGGGGACAAAGACCCATCTTTTGGCCCCATCCCGCCCTATTGCCATCCCTAGCCTAGAGTCTGAAAATGCTTAACTTGATAAGATTTTTTGAGAAATGCACTCATTAATCATGGAAATGAGAAATCCTAAGTGACTCCTATTGACTAAGTCGAACTACTTAATTTAAGTTACCATGCCTACTCGAAGTAAACTAAATTGAAGTGAGTTATCTCAAAATTGCATGAAACAAAAAGGATTACTCTAACACTACTGGATTACTCTAACACTAATTTGCCTTGAAATAAACATTAATAAAATCAAACTCCAACAAACAAGACAAATAATACCAATAGAACGAGAATGCAGAAACTGATCTATACAAGGAGGCATGTTATTGTCAATTTCATCCATGTTCAAGTAATAGGATGAAAAAGAACAGAAAAGAAAATAACTGATAAAAATTTTGTAAAACAATTTTTTTGGATAAATTGCAAATTTGGTTATTATCATTTACACCATTTTTTAATTTGGTCTCTAACCTTTTAATTGTGTCAATTTGGTCCCTAACATTTCAGTGCTGTGTCAATTTATTCCTTGTCGTTATCTTTTGGATAGAAATTGCTAACGTGACAAATGGCAAAAATAAAGAATTAGTTTATGTTGATGTGGCAATAAGCTAATTTTTTATTTTAGCTGTTTGCCATAACAACAATTTTCATTTAAGAGATAACGACATAAACTAAATTGATACAACACTGAAAGGTTGGTGATTAAATTGACACAATTGAAAGGTTAAAGATTAAATTGAAATATAATGTAAAAGATAGAGACCAAATATGTAGTTTATCCCCAATATTTTTTTCCCCAAAGTTATTGGTGTGGTATGTTAGGGTTGATGTAAATAAAATAGTGTCAACACTAGAAGTATGTGAAAGTAATGTTGCATTATTCACAATATATCATCTCGTGAAAATTGTGAATGAAGTTATGAAAATAGTTGTGTTACTACTTATCATCTCTACTTAGAACTAGATAGCCATATCTTCAGGGTAAAACCTCCATTTGGAAAGGGATGAATGAAAGACTTGGGGTTCCATTCATAGGACAGGTGAGAGTTCTTGTGGGGGTCAAAAACACTAGATAAGATAGGAGTACTTAACAAAAAATTTTGATCAACACAACTGATTTCTAAAATGTGGGAAAGGGTAATCCACAATGGGAAGACTAAGAAGATAGTTATAGACAATAGGTAACTGAATCATGCATTTATATATGAAGAAAAAGGTGTTCCTGTGGTACAAAAAAGGTATTCTAAGTGATGAATACAAGTGAAAAGTTCCAACTCTCTTTTTCTCTCTTGTTCTTGCTCCAGTCCTCTCATTTTTTTGGATCCCCTTTTCTTGTTGCTCTCTTCCTCCTTTTATAGCCATATTACTTCATCCTTTAGCTGTCCTACTCTTAACTGGATTTGAGGGGATACTTGTCCCATCAACCTTTTGCCTTGCCAGTTCTTGATCATAAATAAAGACTTTTGTATTTCTACTGTTCATGCCACTCATTCAGCACTTAATGTGGCTGACATTTGGTGGGAGAAATTCATTAATGTAGAGGTGACTGTTACATTGGGCTTTGCATTTTTTTCGACATGTTTCTCGAGAGAAGAGTGAGTGACAGGTTACCTCAAGTTAGGAGGAAGGTTGTTCCTCGGACAATCTTTGGGTCCACGAGAAAGTAGGGTTTTTGAAATTACCTTGGTAACGAGCCTTAATGGGCCTTGGGAAGAGCAAGTACCATGGTTTACCTAGATTGTGGGCCCAAATGGCATCTTCTTATCCGAAGTCCCTTTTATCTCTTGTTGGACTCTAGGCTAGGTACATTTCTCGAATTCACCTCTTGGGTTCAAGTCTCGGGGTGAATTTAGGTCCCCCCAACTCACCACAATTCTAAAAATAGAAGTGTTGAAATTTATTCTTAAAATATTTGGTTTTTTTTTTAAAAAAAATTTCTTTTAAAAAATTCTTTCAAAAGTTTATATTTTGTATGCAACAACTCCATTATAGATAGCACAGAGCAATTATAATTATCTTCTAAAAAAACCCTTTGCGTATAACTAGAGATGCCAATTTTACAGTCCTACAACCAAATGTTATTTTGGGCTAAAAGTAGGCAATATCATTTGCCTAGCCAGCTGTAGGCACAAAACGGACAATTTTGTTTTTGGCTAATCTTAGTTGATTTGTTTCAATTGCATTGGCATTATAGTTATAAGTTTTAAAATATGTCATATTTTGACAGTCTTATAAGAGTGCTGCTTAAATGATTGTTTGAGCAGCTTATCAAGTGGAGGAGATGATAATTTTACTCATTCATAAAGATATGATAATGCAAAGTCACAACATTTGCAATAGAAGAATATATGAGGAATAATTACTCTTGCAATAATGATTTTTAAAAGATTATTATGAAATATTAACATACATTTTAGAGATATATCATATATATTTGTAAAACATTGTTCTCTATAAAGTTCTTTTCTAGCATAATTACAATGTCCATTAAATAGTCCTCTGTTTCGAGTTTTATTTTTCATTAAGTGATTTTTCCTTTTTTTTATCATTTTTTTTTCTAAATAATCTAGGTAAATGCTATCATGTTTTTTTTTTCTAAATAATCTAGGTAAATGCTATCATGCAAAATGGCTACAATCATATATTATGAAATTTATTGACTGTTTCTTAGTGTATACGCAAAATTTTCCAACTAAGACTCCATTTGGATATAATTTATTTTTGTTAAAATTGAAAATTGAAAATACTGTAATAAAATAATTTTTAAATGTATAAATAATTCTGTGAGTCCCTATTTTTAATATTTTTTTTTCTAAATAAAGTGGGTGTGAGTCCCATAATAGTAAGTGAACAATATGTGAACAGTGATAAACAGTAAAACTTGTCTATAAAAGCTGAAAAGCGTGAAAGCAAAAAAAAAAAAAAAAAAAAAAGCAAAACGTAATCGCAAACGCAATAATAATTTCTATCCAAACACTCACTAAACCGAGACTAAATCATAATGATATGATGATTAAAAAAATCTGAAATTTATAGTAACATCTTAAACTACAAATAGAAAAGACATTCAACTGAAGAAGAATTCAAGTTTTTCTCAAAAGATACTAATGCATGGGTTTATGAGAATGAGTACATAAGGCTTGAAGGGGACTGAAAGGAAGCCAGAAATCAAACCAAAAACAAAATGAATTCCCCTGCCATAAGCATAAAATCCATTATAAATAATATCTAAATCAATTGATATCTTTTGAGAAAAACACTATTGCAATCATTCTCGAGAGCCCATGCATTAATATTCCCTCTTTTAAAAAATTCTTAAAAGAGTTAATCAGGTTGTAGAGAATTTAATTCTATGATAGTTCATAAAACATGTGTTACACAAATATTAAATCATAAAATATAAAGCATCCTCAACAAAGTCAAAAATCCCTGAAACTCAAATCTAAAACTAAGCTGTTCATTCCCCAACAGAAAATTGATAACACTTAAATATCTAACTCAAAATCCTGAATGCAAAGAGCATTTAAGTAAAAAAGCTGGCAAACTTCTTTTAATCCCAGCCAGTAGCAGGAGGAGCACCTTCAGTAACAGTAGAAGCCATTGGGGGTGGTGGAACAACATCCCATTCAGCAACAGGAGGAGCTGTAGTAGAACAACAAAAGGGTTTAGAAATATATTTAAAAACATGTCAGCAGCTCTAAAAGGACAGAATGACATCCATCATATGATTTTTAGAAGTAAACACAAACTATCAGCTTTGTAAGAAAAGCAACAAAACACTAACACAAAATGGGGGAGGGAAATTTAAGCCCAAACCCAAGTTATCATCCATGAGAGAATATGTATAAACAATGCCAATAAATCACAAGGCTCTTGGAAAATATGTATAAACAATCACATTATATATGCACAAAAATAATAGCTCAAGTCCATGCCAATAAAAATAGATAGACAATGTCAACAAGATAATAGCTTCCATTTTAACAAGCCAATGTATAAGAAAGTAATTTAGTTCTACCTGCTTCAGAGCCCCAGGTACCAGGAACTACTGGTGGCGGAACTTCAGTGCTCCACTGGGTATCAGCACCTTGAACAGGCCATTGGTCAGCAGCAAGGGGAGCAGCAGAATACTCAATTCCATAATCTGCAATCGCAGTTGGTTCTTCTTCTTCTTGTTGCTTAGCCTCCTCTGGCTCCCGATAGAAGAATAGATCCACCTAAACATACAAAGAATGTCCCATTTTTAAATTGGCAATTTAGCTTTCCAACAAAAAGCCACCAAACAAAGCATTCTAGTTTCCACATACCATCACTTCCCATTTAGAACCAACACGAATAGTACCACGCATCTGCAGAACCATCCTCGCCAAAAGCCAGAATAGACATCCTATGCTATGCTTCCCCTTGTTGTTAGCAGGGATCCCAATATCAACATACCGCATTGGTGAATCAGTATCACAAAAAGCAATGGTTGGGATATTTCCAAGAGCAGCTTCCTTAATGGGCTGCAGTCAACTTTTGGTAGTGAGTAAACATCGGTACAAACAAGAAGCAGCAAAAGCAAAAATAAAGCAAGAACATCAATAAAAATATAATCCTTAAAATTTAACATTCATAGTTCTCAATAGCATAGGCATCATGTTAATTGTGAACAGCAGTAATCACCTGGTGATCAGTCCTTGGATCGGTAAGGATGAGAAGACGGGGCTCACTGAATGATGTTTGTAGCTGATTGGTGAAGGTACCAGGAGTGTGCCTTCCAGCAATAGCATGGGCACCTGTGTACTGAGCAAACTTCAGAACCGCTCTCTGACCATAAGGCCTTGCAGACTGTACGATGATGTCCTGAGGATTCTCAATGGCAACAATTACCCGAGCTGCCAGCTGAAGCTTCTCCCAAGTCTTTCCCAGGTTGATAATGTAAATGCCTAAAGTCAAGAAAAAAGTTATCAAGTATTAGAAAATGTATATTGGTAATCAATACATACACATGCAATAGCAATTTGCACGTGCAATATCAAAGAACCCCAATTTGTGTGTATATATACACAAACAGACAAGAAAATGAAGCTCTTTATAGCATTTGTGTTATTGATTTACTTTCCCAGTAGACCACACAATTAAGAACTGCATTTTCAAGCCCAAATTTAAAAAAATTTCAATTGAATCAACACAATCTGCTTTTACGAGTTAGGAAAAAAAAAAAGAGAGAAATATGGAAGCTACAAGTATAAACTAGCCTTAAAACCTTGAATCTTAAACCTTCTATTTACAGATGAAATACAAAACAATATAATCTAAAATGCAAAATTTCACTTCTCATTCTGGAATTGATTGAAAACAGATGCTTTACACAAAAGATTGAAACAAGCATCCAGGCCGATCCTAGGGTATCTTCATTTTTGCAGAAATAAATCTCAAAATCATTACGCAAATTATGTTGTCTCCGAAGTCCAAATCCAATAAGATCAATTATACAAAGACACAACAGACAAACTGGCCAAGATTTGGAATCAATTGTATAAACAAGTCTTCACCAACTGACCACAATGTATAAAAACCTTCCTATTGCATCAGCATCCAAAGATGCAGAATGTGAAATATCAAGACAATTAAGTTCGTTAATCTTAATAATCATCAACGTACAAACAAATATACACACATCAACAAATAACAATAAGATCTCTAAAAAATAGTCAAAACCCAGAAACAAAAACTCACTAACTCTAATAAATAAGCTATACCCATTTCTCCAAAAGACACAAAAACCAAAACCCAGATCTCAAAATCCCTCCTTTCTCTCTCCCAAACTCACAATTTCTCACATTCCAAACATACTACTACACAACCAAAAACCACACCAACAAAAACAGAGAAAGATCTAAGAAAGTGATATAGAGGAAAAAAATAAATAAATACCATCGTTTCTCCTCTTGAAGATGTATCGCTCCATCTGGAAGTCACAATTCTTGGTTCCCAAGTGGACATCGGAGGCCAACATCATCTGAATATCAGACTCCTTTTGGGAGAGCTGGTGTGGCGGTGCTGCGGTGGTGTTTGCCATTTTTGCTTTGAAAAAGCTCTAAGCTTTGCAAGCTTGCCTGCCGTGCCTGAGCTTTCTGTGAATGGTAGAGGAAAATGAAAAGAGGGATTCGGGTAGGGTTTTGTACTGGTAGCTTATAAATGGGGTACACTGAAACCCTAGCTTCTTCTTAATGACTCAAATGCCCCCATCCCTACTACGCAATTTACATTTTACACTTTTTTATAAATATTTTATTTTTTTTATTTTTTTTATCCATTTTCAATTAAAATAATTCATACTCCAATCCAAAATTATTGTAAAAAGAATTTCTTTTATCCTTAAATTATTTATAAAAAATATCTGTTTAAAAATTTGGGATGAAAGAAAAACTTTTTAAGTGTGTTTAGGTACCTATAATTTACACTTTTTATAAATATTTTATTTTACTTTTATCAGTTTTCAATTAAAATAATTCATACTCCAATCCAAAATTATTGTAAATAGTACTTTTTTTATCCTTAAATTATTTATAATAAAAAATTGTATTAAAAAATTTATGATGAAAAAAAAAAATCTTTTGTGTGTGTGCTTAGGTACCTATAATTTCCTGATTTGTATATAGTAATTAAAAAATATATATAGTTTCTAATAGCATACTAAATATGTGACAAAAAATTAACTTAAAAAAAAAAGTTACTTTTGTTACCATTTTTTTAAATTATAAATGTAGGGACCGTTCAATCAGTAGGCGTATAAAGTTCAGAATTGATTCAGGATTGTTGGGCTCGTGGCCCATCCGAGGATACATATCCGTCCGAGGACACCCTACTCCTCGGCAGTATGCGTCCGAGGACGATCAGGACGTGGTCTTATTGCAACCAGACCTCAGAATTAGGTCACCGTAAATGATAGAATAACCGACCAAGGATGAAAGAGATAAGGCAAACAAATATCTATAACTACAGCTGCCTCCGCATTAATGACCTCTCAACCAACTCTCTGGCCGCATTAATGTGGAGGTGATAGCTGAACAGTAAGGAAGCAGCCTTACAGCTGCCCATAGGAAATTCCAGGAGGTGCTAGATGGGACAAAAAGAAATCCTCTGGACCCAACCTACACGTGTGCGGTAAGGATGGAACGCAAAGGGGGGTATATAAACTAAAAGAAGAGCATGAAGAAAAAGGATCGGAACAGAAAAAAAGAAAGAAAGGAGAAAGACATAAACAAAAAAGAAGAGAGCAAGAGTAGAGAAAAAGAATTACATTGATCACTAAAGAAAACGATTGTTGTACCAACTTTAAACCTTTAACATACTTGAGAGTGAATCTTTTTAAGGGAGACCACAGTTAACCTAGTTCTTTACACCCACGCTCTACAAATCATATTGTCTGGGCCTTTTTACGTGCGAACCCAACACTGTTACGGTTCGTTACAAAATCGCGTTCTTACAATAAAGAAGACAAAAATATAAAAGATAAAAGATAAAACTTTTAACCGAATAGAACTTTAAAGTTTAAAAGCGAAAAATTAAATTAATAATGATTTTAGAGATGAAAATAATATTTTATTTTAAAATAAAATAAAACCTTAATTTAGGGAAAAAATGTCATAAAATCCACTTCTCTATGGCCCGATCATTTACATCATTTCACACAAAAAGATTTATCTATTTTAGCATAAAAATTATTATTTTTATTTTATATACTTACTGTGGGGCCTGAAAATTGGAATCCCGGCCCACTTCACATTAAAGGCCCAAAGCTCAGGCCGAGGAGCCCTATTGTCAGGGACACACAATAAAAGCTCCTTGAAGGCCCAAGGATGTGGCCGAGGACGATTTTATGCCCGACATCTCACAAAACGCCAGAAGAAAAGGACAGATTCAGCACAGGAGCAGCACAAGGGAAAAGGCTGCCAGCACCTTAATGTGGAGCCCATCGCCTGACAAACCCATACTCATACCATGCTATCCAGCTCTTCCCCAACCACTCTGACGTGAGGGTTGACAAGACGAGTAACCACCAAAAATAAGGAGAAACTGACATGTATGTGAAGAACGGGAGAAAATACTAGTATAAAAAGGAGGGGGATGACTTCCCTAAAGGAGATTTTTGGGGGGGGGGGGGGGAGGAGGAATGGTGAGAAGATACTGCTCCTCGGACTAATTCCAAGGAGAGACCTTTCAAACCACATCCGTATAAGGCTTAGCTATACAGGCCAAATCCACCTTCGTATGGGCTTTCATGAAAATCCTGACTAAACCGTTGCCCAACGACCAAGGTCCAGCCTTTCCAAACCCACTCTCTACAAATCATATTGTTCGGGCCCTTTACACACGAGCCCAACACCATCCTTGGGTCGTAAAAATCGTGCCCTTACAATTGGCGCCGTCTGTGGGAAAGGCTTGCACGTTGGCGCAGGTGGCGATGAAGTCAACTCTCTAGCAAGCAGAGATTCGCGGGGTTTCCTCCATCTCTGGCGACATGCAGCTGTTGCTCCGACATAAACTTCTGCTAGGGGCTACGCCTTGCAGTGCCAATGGCGCGGGCAGCTCTAGGGGCTTTTGGCCTCAAGCCAGCTCTCCCCGCCCTGGTCTAGGGGCTTACGTTCGAAACATAAATAAGTGTAAAAAGAAATCTTACAAGTTTTGGACAGAACCAAGGCCTTGTATGGTCCTCGGACTCAAGCCTATGGGGAAACCAAGTACAAAAAAGAAATCTTACAAGTTTTGGACAGAACCAAGGCCTTGTATGGTCCTCGGACTCAAGCCTATGGGGAAACCAAGTACAAAAAAGAAATCTTACAAGTTTTGGACAGAATCAAGGCCTTGTATGGTCCTCGGACTCAAGCCTATAGGGAAACCAAGTACAAAAAAGAAATCTTACAAATTTTGGACAGAACCGAGGCCTTGTATGGTCCTCGGACTCAAGCCTATGGGGAAACCAAGTACAAAAAAGAAATCTTACAAGTTTTGGGCAGAACCGAGGTCTTGTATGGTCCTCGGACTCAAGCCTATGGGGAAACCAAGTACAAAAAAGAAATCTTACAAGTTTTGGACAGAACCGAGGCCTTGTATGGTCCTCGGACTCAAGCCTATGGGGAAACCAAGTACAAAAAAGAAATCTTACAAGTTTTGGACAGAACCAAGGCCTTGTATGGTCCTCGGACTCAAGCCTATGGGGAAACCAAGTACAAAAAAGAAATCTTACAAGTTTTGGACTGAACCAAGGCCTTGCCTGGTCCTCGGACTCAAGCCTGTGGGGAAACCAAGTACAAAAAAGAAATCTTACAAGTTTTGGACAGAACCAAGGCCTTGTATGGTCCTCGGACTCAAGCCTATGGGGAAACCAAGTACAAAAAAGAAATCTTACAAGTTTTGGACAGAACTAAGGCCTTGTATGGTCCTCGGACTCAAGCCTATGGGGAAACCAAGTACAAAAAATAAATCTTACAAGTTTTGGACGGAACTTAGGCCTTGTATGGTCCTCGGACTCAAGCCTATGGGGAAACCAAGTACAAAAAAGAAATCTTACAAGTTTTGGACGGAACCAAGGCCTTGCCTGGTCCTCGGACTCAAGCCTGTGGGGAAACCAACTACTTAAAAGAAAAACTATGTTACATGAACCTTAAAATCTATCCGAGGAGAACTCCCCGTTAACAGTTGGGTTAATCCCTAAACTGCACGGATTCTCCAGTCTACCCTCGGATCCCCAATACCAAAGGGATTGATGCAATATAGTGCAATATATTACCCAAAAACACAATCGAAGTCCCTCGCTACTCGACTACCCTCTCGGACGAATTATTTGGAGTTCATCGTTCTCGGACATTTGTTTTGCATGCATCGCACAGTGCTCGGCCGTTATTCCGGTTAGTTTCAAGAGTTTAATTAATTGAGAATTACCATTGTGATACTTGATAACATCGATAAGTTTAAACTAGTAGGAATTTGTTTTAAGACATTTTTCTGCTCCAAGTATTATTAAAGACGAGCGTATATTTGATGTTCATGCACAAAGTAGTTGTTGCAGAAAAGAAAAGTATTTAGAAAGAAATAAACTCATCTTTTATTAAGACAAAGAAACAGTACAGTGTACAATGAAAAGCTGGAATAAACTTATACTAAAGATAATTACGTAAGTGAAAAGAAAAAATACAAGAGAATGAAGATAAAGCCGAAGAAGAAGCACAGAGGAGAGGTTGGCTGCTGCTCCAAGATGTTGAGTAAGGGGACCATTCCTCAATACTTTTACATGCCCATAGCTCAGGCAGCAAAAGAACCCGACAAGGGGCCTGCACCGTTGAAGAAAAGGTGCAGAGAGCACCTGGCTTCGGGCTAGCGCCACTGAAGAAAAGGTGCAGGGAACCCAACTTGAGGCCTACACCGTTGTAGAAAAGGTGCAGGGAGCCGGAAGTTGAGGAGTCTCCGCGAAAATTTGCCTGCGACAAGGCAGACGGCACTGATGGCGGAAATTCCTTCTTCTGACACACCAAAAATCTGGCATGACCAGAACCTGTTTCGGATTTTGACTGAAAGAGGGAGAAATACCATCTTCCCCCTCTCTAAACGGGGGATTGGTTTGAATCTGTGCCATCCTTGTCCGTACCACATCACCTTGAGGATTCAGTGCCTCTGAAGCGTGCGAAGACCTTTCATCCCCATCCACGCCTCAAACATCTTGCTTTGAGGCAGAGTGGCGCTAGAAATGGAGATCGTGAATATGGAAGAAGAAGTATGATTCTGAAGGGAACGAGAGAGTTCATGTGCAGATGGAGTGACCCCCTACCCTATTTATACACAGAGCAAACCGGTGGCACTTAATTTATGCGAATTCCCAAGGAACGCTACGGACAAGGAAAATTTGGCTCAATTTCCAACCTCATCCTCAACCATAGGATCTGAAGATCCTCGTGAAGGCGCGCCTCGAGTACCGAAATATCAAGGGACTCTGCGTGAATAGAAAATAAAGGAGCGTCCCTTGTTTTGACACGACTCCCATGTAAATGGAAAAGCGTAAATAATAATAGAATACAGGATGTGAGTGAGTCACGAGGTGGGCTCAGCATCACCAAAACCCTCATTCCCAACTAAAAAGTCGGGAAGCAGGATTTTGAGGGGCTATTGTGGGGCCTGAAAATTGGAATCCCGGCCCACTTCACATTAAAGGCCCAAAGCCCAGGCCGAGGAGCCCTATTGTCAGGGACACACAATAAAAGCTCCTTGAAGGCCTAAGGATGTGGCCGAGGACGATTTTATACCCGACATCTCACAAAACGCTTGAAGAAAAGGACAGATTCAGCACAGGAGCAACACAAGGGAAAAGGCTGCCAGCACCTTAATGTGGAGCCCATCGCCTGACAAACCCATACTCATACCATGCTATCCAGCTCTTCCCCAACCACTCTGACGTGAGGGTTGACAAGACGAGTAACCACCCCAAATAAGGAGAAACTGACACGTATGTGAAGAACGAGAGAAAATACTAGTATAAAAAGGAGGGGGATGACTTCCCTAAAGGAGATTTTTTGGGGGGGGGGGGGGGAGGAATGGTGAGAAGATACTGCTCCTCGGACTAATTCCGAGGAGAGACCTTTCAAACCACATCTGTATAAGGCTTAGCTATATAGGCCAAATCCACCTTCGTATGGGCTTTCATGAAAATCCTGACTAAACCGTTGCCCAACGACCAAGGTCCAGCCTTTCCAAACCCACTCTCTACAAATCATATTGTTCGGGCCCTTTACACACGAGCCCAACGCCATCCTTGGGTCGTAAAAATCGTACCCTTACACTTACTTTTTAAAACACTTTATATTTGGTTATCTATTTTACATTATATTATATTAAAATATAAATTTTCATTGATTGTTTTAACCATATTTTTTTCTTCATACACAATAATCACTATTCATTTTATTTTTTCATTATCAAAATACATAAATAATGAATAAAAAACTAAATGTAAAGTAAATAGTATCAATATATATTTACATAATTAATATAATAACTTTATAAATTTACACATTTATCTAAACGGTGTCGAGGCTTAAATTTGTAAAATTTGATACATTTTTCTATTTTCGATTGTCTATGTAAATGATTCATGGAGCTCCAAAAGTCCAAAGTCCAACCCTAAACCCTTAGACCCGAGCCCACAATAACTGTGAGTTGGCCGATACCCAATAGGGCCGACAGTCCATAAGCACGACTTTGCATCGTTCACAAAAACTTCGAACTTTCTCACACCATCCCGTTTGAAAACCCTCACTGAACTACAAAGTACAAACCTTAAACCCTGTCTCCCTTTCCATCTCTCTCTCTCTCTCTCTCTCTCTCTCAGTTAGCTTTCATACATGCAACAATGGCTGGTTCATCAAAGTCCAAAAAACCTTCAAAAATCCCAGAAGACATAGACGCTATCAGATCCGACGTGGCCTCTTTTGCTTCTTCTCTTGGTCTCTCTTCCTCTCTCCCATCCTCCTCTTCTGGCTTCAACGATTCTGATTTTCTAAAAACTGGTCCTCTCAAACCAAAACCCAACAAGTCTCAAAAGCAAAAAAACCAGAAGATCAACAATACCAATGAAAACAATGAGAAATTCAAGCCTAATAAGGGGTTTGATAAACCAAAACCAAATCCTAAGTATACCCAGAAGCCAAAGTTTCAGAATTTCAATCCAAATGAGAGAGACAAGAATACCCAGAAGCCAAAAGACCAAGCTTTGAACACAAATGAGAAATTCAAGCCTAAACCACCTGTACTGGCAGTTGATGACAGTGATAAGCAAAGGGGTTTTGATAAGTTCAAGAATTTAACAAAGCTGCCATTGATGAAAGCTAGTGGGTTGGGAGTGTGGTATGTGGATGCTGCTGAATTGGAAGCAAGAGTTGTTGGAGAGGGGAAGAGAGTGGAGGCAAGAAATGTGCAGCAATGGAAGAGTGTGGTGGAGAAGAAGAGGGAGCTTGGGGAGCGGTTGATGGCACAGTATGCAAAGGATTATGAGGCCTCAAGAGGGCAGAGTGGGGATATTAAGATGTTGGCGGCCACACAGAGGTCGGGTACTGCAGCTGATAAGGTCTCGGCCTTTGCAGTTATGGTGGGAGATAATCCAATTGCCAATTTGCGGTCGCTCGATGCACTTTTAGGTAAGGTTGCTTTGGAATTGAAGGTTTGACTATTTTGAATTAATAGTTTCTACATTTGAATTATGAATGTGCAGTTTGCAGATTTTAAGTTGAAATTGATTTGTTAATGACTTTACTTCTGATGCTGAAATGTGGCGATCGTATAGAAGTTGAAGCAAAAGGGTGTTTTAGTGTCTAGTTTGGTTATTCTATAAAAGTTAATTTTTGTTTCTTGTGGATGCATATGCTCCGGTTGTTTGGGATCGCTTGGGTCATGCCAGGTTCAGTTGAGGACTTATTATTCTGTTGGTTTCATTGGCTTGGGAAGCATAGTTCTGATATATGGGAGTTGGTCCCAGGCTGTTTAATGTGGACTATTTGGTCTGAATGGAATCGGCGGGCCTTTGAGGATGAGGAAAAAACTGTGGTTCAGTTATTAGAGTTTTGCCAGAGGACCCTCTTCGATTGGTCTCATTGTTGGGGTTTCTCGGATTGTTCTACCCTTACGGATTTTATTTCTTCTATTAGAATAGTTTAGGGGCTGCTTTTTGTCTTGCTGTTTTGTTTTTCCATTGTTCACTACCGTGAACTCTTTGTGTTTCTCTCACTTTTCTTTTTTAATAATATTCTCTTCTTACTTATCAAAAAAAAAAAAAAAAAAGTTTACAGTCATGGTTAAAGAAGGTTGGTTAAGCTTGTGAAAAAGAATATTGTTGAGAGGATTTCTAAGCTTGTAAGAGTTATGTGACTTAGTAATATTGTGTAGTTGTAAAGAACATGTGAATGAGATAGACGTGGGGGTGGAACATGACTTTGTCTAGTTATTGTTGAATCCATGAGAAAGTTATGACTTATGAAATGTACAAGCTCCTCCTTGTAGAACTCTAATCATGCTTCTATTGATATTTATGGGACTAGGGAGAGTCAAGAGAGCGATTTCTGCATGTTGTATGCTCTTTTAGATATATTGGTATTGGGGATGGTATACACAATAGTGATCACTGGTCAAGCAGTATTTTTATGGATATGTTGTTCTTGGATTGTTTGCCATTATTATTAGCTTTTATCTAGAACACTACTTGAAAAGCATGTGTCCTTTGTTCCATGAATTCTTTGATAAGTTAAAGTGTTGTCTAATGAATGCTAGGTCTCTGTTTTTGTATGGCTTTGCTCTAGATGCTACTTCAATACTGATTCTTGGCTTGTTCACTATTTATCCTTATGGATAAATGTGCTAAAGGGAAACTACAATAATAGCCACACTTTGCTGGTGTTGTGTGTGTATATATATATATTGTATTTCAATGTGGTGTAAAATTGATGATCATTCTAGAAATGAAAGTTATTTGTGTCAAATTCTATGTACTTGAGTACTTCTTTTTTCGCAAGGGGGTTTAATGAGTAGTCTATTGGGTGATTGAGTTGCTTTTAATGGACGGATCATTTGTTGCAGGAATGGTAACATCAAAAGTTGGGAAGCGTCATGCACTGACTGGTTTTGATACTCTGAAAGAACTGTTTATTTCAAGGTTCTCTCTCTTGCTCTCTCTAATTTCATGAAATCTTATAACCTAAGAAATGACTAATCGGTGTTAGTTGCTTAATGGCCTCTCGGAGCATGAGTACTTGGTTGAGGTGTGTCCTAGGTTTTTGGCCTCTGCCTGTCATAGCCACTTTAATCACTGTTTTTAACTTTTTATAGTTTCTGGTTGTATTCAATTACTTTAGAGTTTCTTCATTTCAATTGTCAATTAATGTATGAGAACCTCCTGGTTCCTAGTTTGTCATGTATTATCTACATGTGTCTGAAAATTAGAAGCAGGTCCACTGTTAGTGTAGAATTTCATTGGCCTCAACATTTCTGTTTGTATCATGACTCTCATCCAACAATTCTCTACTTTGAATGTATGTAGATTACATGCTTCATTGCTGCGCTGACTGCCCTCTATTTTCCTTTTACCAGTTTACTACCTGATCGTAAGCTGAAGAGCCTCTTGCAGAGACCAGTAGATAATCTTCCCGAGACAAAGGATGGTTATTCCCTTCTACTTTTCTGGTATTGGGAGGACTGCTTAAAGCAGAGGTATGTGTTATATCTGTATCATTAAATGAACACTGCTGGTTCTACAATTATAAACATTTCTTTTTCAGGTATGAACGCTTTGTTATTGGACTTGAGGAAGCATCAAGAGATATGTTACCTGCACTAAAAAATAAGGCTTTGAAGGTTAGTTGATTCTTTATTTTCTCTCACTCTGACTATCCATTGATCTTACTCATGAGCATTTATAATTCACTTTTATAGATCACTTTCTGAAATGTTTTCCTAATTATAGATCTTGATTCCTCTTTAGAGAACTTGTAATAGTTATTTGTAACTTGGATGTATGATCTAAGTATCTTGCAGCTATTTAAGTTCTTGAATAAGCTTTTTTTTTTTTTTACACTGTATGTTGCAGTGAGGTTTAGCTCTTAATCAGATGTTGCATATAAATGTGAATGATAAAATCAAATATATAGTGGATTAGAACATAAATAATATAAATTTGATGTTGGCCAAAGTTTTTTGTGACATCAATTTCATATTTTGCAGACAATTTATGTGCTGCTGAAGAGTAAATCAGAACAAGAACGGAGGCTGCTCTCTGCATTAGTTAACAAAGTAAGTTCACGGTTCACATTGAATTTTGGCCTCATCTTATTGACCTATTTTGTCTAATTAAAGTTACTCCCACTTTTGAAACTGGTTTCTTGTCTGCTTCAAATTTTTGGTTACGTACAGCTGGGAGATCCTGAAAATAAGGCCGCATCCAATGCTGACTTTCACTTAGCAAACCTTCTGTCTGACCATCCAAATATGAAGGTAAGACAGACTCTGTGTTGTTGCTTCTAATTCTTTGCCATATATATGACATGGGAGCTTATGTGCTTGTTACACTGGCTTGTTTTAACCAATGACCCATAGAAATTGAAACTTCAAGAGTATAGGACATTGCATTCTATTCTGTAGTGAAAGGCTGTACCTAGGTTATAAGTCAAATCTAGCAAGATATGCCACTTTATACATGGACAGTTTTTAATTAGGACCACCCCCCCCCCCCCCCCCCCCCAAAAAAAAAAAAAAAAAATAGCGGCTATGAATCCTCAACACATTAGTTAGGGTTGGCTTACCCACTTTTCATTGCATTTGAGGTCTGATGCAGCGTTTCACTAGTTG
Source organism: Quercus lobata (assembly GCF_001633185.2). NCBI lineage: Eukaryota > Viridiplantae > Streptophyta > Magnoliopsida > Fagales > Fagaceae > Quercus > Quercus lobata. Next base: position 1,957,116 of record NC_044908.1, read on the forward strand.
GAGATGCTCCAATGAGTATCTATATTAGATCCATTCATAATAGTGACTAAATTATACACTGGCTGTCAACCTACTGCAACCCACCTCCTTTACCTGGGCTTGGGACCAGCTGTGAACTAAACATATGACACTAAGCACAAACACAAGCAGAATTAACAACACCCCCCCCCCCCCAAAAAAAAAAAAAAAAAAACCACACGCACACAACAAAACAAAACAAAGAAAAGGAATAGAAAACTACTGTTTTCTGGTTTTTTGGGTGAACATAGTAACATTCAGAGGAGCTATTCTGGATGCTGATGTTATCTGATTTGTGAGGTCCTCTTTACAGGCTGTGGTGATTGATGAGGTGGATTCTTTACTTTTTCGGCCGCATCTAGGATTTCGAGCAAAGTACCATTCTGTAAGTCCCTTTATATAAACTGCTGATTAATTTAATCACTGCCATGTAATTAGGAGAAACTGCATTTATAGAAAATGGTTTTTCCCATATGTTTTTATAATACTCTCCATATTTATTTCAATCTTGTACTTGGAAAAAGAATGGCTGCAGTCTTATATATAACATCTTATGATGGAGTTTTTAAGCTTGACAATCTAATGGCCACCACTGTCCTAGCAAAGTGGTGAGATATTTGGAGGAGTGTTTAGCATTTTGTTGCACCATAATCATGTTTACTAGGATTAACATTTAACAGATAAAACTGATTCGATCATGCGTGCTTGATAAGTCTGGTGCATTTTTCTATTCTTGTGTAGGCATTCATAGGTTCCCGAGGAACATATAAAATAAGAATATATGTATAATCTGGAATCTTATCATACTTAGGATATTTCTACCTTTCTACCCTCATGCCATTTGTCTTTCTGTAAATAAATTGCCTCTGTACATTAGTTCAACTGATTCCAGTCGCCTAGATAGTTTTGAGCTTGATTCAATGTATTATCCCTTTTCTTTCTGAATTATATATTCCTGAGCAAACACATATAGTATGACTATTTCATATTTGAAATCATATGAGCAGATGGCATGTTATTTCTTGTTTTGTGCCACTTGTTTTAATGTACTGAAACTGCATTGGTACATATAGTGAACTGATTCTGATTACCTAGATTTTAAATATTCCTTTAAACTATGTACTTCAACTTCCATCAATTACTCCAATTCTTTACACACACACACTAACCAATTCATTTTCATTTGTTTAACCTGCAAACATTTTAAATCTGTTGTGTACATTTGCAGGTTAACTTTTTGAGCCAAATTCGTCTCAATCATAGGGGAGATGGACCAAAGGTGGCAAAACGTTTAATAGATGTATATTTTGCACTTTTCAAGGTATGAGTACACTACTTTTTTAACTTTTTATCATTTCTAATGATATTTTTTCTTTCATGTTTAAATTAATTTTACAAATCCTCTACCTTACCAACTCAGGTTCTTTTGTCAGATGTGTAGTTCAATTACTACAATATTGAGTAGTCCTTTTGAATTACTAAGAATGTTAGAAAGTCCATTGATTATAATTCACCATTTCAGGTTCTGATTACCGAGGCTGAAGCTGATAAAAAGATAGATGAAAGTGGCAAAGCAGTGGATAGAAAAGCTTATGGTTCTAAGAAGGATGGCGAAGTGAAAAGTTCATCAGAAACTCATGTTGAATTGGATTCACGGCTTTTATCTGCTCTTCTAACGGTCAGTACAAAAGTTCGTTATATCTAAGTCGAGAATTACTCTGATAGGATTTTTTATCAGCTTCCCAATTGATATGGCCATGCTTTCTGAAAGGCTTTTTTCTGAATATTTTTGCTAATTACCTGTGCTTTCACTTTCATCCTCATAGGGAGTTAATAGAGCATTTCCGTTTGTCTCAAGCAATGAAGCTGATGACATTATTGAGGTCCAAACACCAACGCTTTTTAAATTGGTAAGTGTAATGGTTGATGTCAATTAATAGTGATAACTGGGTGAGAAGAAATCTTTGTTTTTGTATTGTCATATGGATGTTCATATCTCATGATTGCCTTTATAATATGCTAGATGTTAATATAAACCTTTTACCTTCAGGTTCATTCAAAGAATTTTAATGTAGGAGTTCAAGCATTAATGCTTCTTGATAAGATCTCATCTAAGAACCAAATTGTTAGCGACCGGTTTTACCGTGCCTTGTATGCAAAACTCCTACTTCCATCTGTCCTGAATTCTTCAAAGGTATGTAAATTTGAGCTTATTTAATGTGTGCTTCCTTTCTCTGGATAATGATATATTTGAAAGGCTTAGCTCAATAATCAATTATATTTAATGTGGTTTAGTTTTGTTTAATTGCAGATACATACAATGTGAATTCCATTTCTAATAGTTCATAAGAACTTGCAAATTCCATTTCTTATTATTATTATCTTTCAACTTTTTTGGGGTTTTGTTGTCACAATTCTTGGCATTCCATTGTCATATGATGGCATTTGAATATTTAAACTAGCTTCTGGTATGGAAGTAGGGTGAGGATGTTTTAATTCAAGTTCATCTCTACATGGATTTAGATATTTTTGTTCTATTGTACCTACGTTGATCCTCTTTGACATCTATGTTTCTGGTAAGGTAGTTTTGAAGTTTATGCTGAGTACAGATTGCCCGCAGTCTTTTTTTTTTTTACAATAGAGGTGATTAGAAAAATAGAGGCACACCCCCTGCCCCACGGGTGGGAGGGCCAGAGGGGGTTAGAGAGAGAGAACCCCCAAATTAATAGTTCTACCTAATGCCCTGTTTTTCTGATACTACCAAACACATGAAAATGCATAATTTTTTTTTGGGAAAACAACCCTATCTCATGCTAAAGCTAAATAAGGAAAATCAAGAGATTATTATTATTATTATTATTTTTAAAATTTTTATTTTTTTTATTTATTTATTTTTTTCTGATACTACCAAACACAAGAAAACGCAAAAAACTATCTTCACATAAAGGTTTTCCATCAAAACAAATGGAGACTAAGTATGACCTTGTTGATATTGTAGGTTCTCCTTTATCATATACAGCCCTAAAAGTGAAGACTATCTTCTTGACCCGTGTGGGCTTGCTGTGGAAATTGTTTCTTCAGTTATTGAGATAGTATGTAACAAACTTAAGATCTCTCTAAGGAATTGTTTCCCAAAAATAATGATAATAATATCCATCCTAAAAATATGAATTTCAAGGTGGTTTGCAGGACATAAGTTATCTTTTGAGAATGTGGCAATCTCTTATTTAGTTAGATGACAAATTTTTCATATGTGATTTGATGATAGTGTTAACATTACTGGCTTGTTCTTCAATTTTCATTATTATTCTTCCCCAATTGACTTGTACCAAAGAATTGGGTTTAGCCAGAGCAGAGTGGCATTTCTTTGATTCATTCGCCCTACATGATCGTTAACTTTCTTCCAGTGGAGAAGGGGCAGACCTTTCCCATCTAGTGTTTGGCGTGCAGCTTTTTTTGCATTCTCTCTTGTTTTCATTTTGTGATTGATCTTTACGTGGCTTGTCTTTCAGGCTGAAATGTTTATTGGACTTCTTCTTAGAGCAATGAAAAGTGATGTGAATTTAAAGCGTGTTGCAGCTTTTGCAAAGCGTGTTTTGCAGGTTAGTATTCTCAGCTTGGTCCTTTTTTAAGCAGATGTTGAACAAAAGCAATCCACTTGGATAGTTCTACATGTGCTTCCCGTTGTAAAGTACCTTATCAATATAGACCCAGAATTTACCTTCTGTATTGCATTCATTTATGCTCTTTTGATGCCATAAAGAAAGAGCAAGATCTTTTTTTTGTCACAAATGAGGGCCCTGGTCTTTGTTTGTACATATGTTTGAGCATTTTGTAACTCGTGAATTATTAATTGAAGATCCATAGGGTAGTCAGAGTTGGGTCTGTCAAATAAGGATTTATGGCTTTTCTTGTCCTGTACTTTGACAAAAATTACATATGCAAACACACCTACAGGTTGCACTTCAGCAGCCTCCTCAATTTGCCTGTGGATGCATTTTTCTCCTCTCTGAAGTTCTTAAAGCTAGGCCACCCTTGTGGTAAGATGGGTTTAATTTTAGGATTCTCTGAGCTGCATTGTGCTCCATTGTAAATGTTTTTACGTTTGAAATAAGAATTCTATCACCATACAGGAACATGGTGCTTCAGAATGAGTCAATTGATGAAGAGCTTGAACATTTTGAAGATGTTGTTGAAGAAACTGATGATGAACCAAACACTACATCAAAGAAAGAAGAACATGTTGTTGGGCTTGTTCATGGTAGTGATGCTGCTAAGTCTGACAGTGCATCTTCTGATGATGAAGATGACACTCCTGCTTCTGATTCTGAAGATGTTTCGGATGGAGAGGAATTGCTTGTGAGAAATGACTCAAAAGATCTTGAGGAATCCAAAACCTTATCTGAACTTAATGGGCAGCAACGTCAAGTATCCTCTAAGTCATCTTTGTTGCCTGGAGGGTACAATCTGCGGCATAGAGAACCCTCTTACTGGTCAGTTGTCTATCCTAAGCTTATTTTAACTAGTTCTAACTTCCACAGCGTGCAACATATATACATGGGCAATAAAGACTATAATACAATACTTTGGACAGAGGCCTTCTGGGCGTGAGGATAAACTGCTTAGCTCCTCAAGGGTGAAAAGCCCCTGGATTACTCGGTAACTGGTTCTAGCAGGTGGGGTCCAGTTGCCCGTAGGGGTTTGATTAATAGTGAGGATTGTTGTATAGTATGCTCCACGACGTACAACAAATCTGAGTAAAGTTCTCCTACATCCAAAAAAAAAAAAAAAAACTTTGGACAGAAAACCACAAAATCATGCAAATTATAAATATTTAATCTAGTCATTGTGTAATAGTTAAGCAACATTGAACATCTTTGCTGTAGGAACAACCTAGTGCAGGGTTTTTCTTTTGGGTTATGTTGCAAATTTTCTAACACATTGCCTTACTCTTTATCTAATAGCTTGTTCATTCTTTTCTCTCTTTCTAATTTTCTAATGCACTTTCAGCAATGCGAATCATGTAAGCTGGTGGGAGCTGGTGGTACTTGCTTCTCATTCGCACCCTTCGGTTGCTACCATGGCTAAAACCCTTCTTTCGGGGGCCAATATTGTCTACAATGGAAACCCACTGCATGACCTATCACTGACTGCTTTTCTAGACAAATTCATGGAGAAGAAACCAAAGCCAAGCACATGGCATGGTGGTTCCCAAATCGAACCTTCTAGGAAGGTCAGTTTCTATACTGAACTTTCTAGACCTGTAAATATTTTTCCTTAAGTACCCCCCCCCCCCACCAAAAAAAAAATCCTAATGTGAAATTCTTGTCTAGTGTTCTTGAGTGATGAAATCATGGACCTTTTATTGTGTTGCTGACTTGATTTTTGTCTCCAGCTTGACATGAACAATAATTTAATTGGGCCAGAGATTCTCTCTTTGGCTGAAGTTGATGTACCCCCTGAGGATCTTGTCTTTCACAAGTTTTATGTGAATAAAATGACTTCCTCCAAGAAACCAAAAAAGAAAAAGAAGAAAGGAGCAGAGGAAGAGGCTGCTGAAGATTTGTTTGAAGTGGATGGTGTTGAAGTGGATGACGGTGAAGTGGATGGCGGTGATGAGAGTGATAACGAAGAAATTGAAAATATGTTGGATTCGGCTAATGTTTCCATGGAAGCAGATGGTGACTATGATTATGATGATTTGGACCAAGTTGCTAATGAAGATGATGAAGACTTGGTTGGTAATGTCAGCGATGCAGAAACAGATGTCCCCTCAGATATTGCTGAGGGAGAAGATTTTGATGCCATTGCAGATGATGATCACAGTGACAATGGCAATGATGTTGATATAGGGGATGCAGATGATGATGTTGATAATGAGGATGGGGATGAGGATGAGATATTTGACCAAAGAAAAAGAAAACCAAAGGCTGGTGGCAAGGCTGCAGCTTCCCCATTTGCAAGTCTTGAAGATTATGAGCATTTGTTGAATGGGGATAGTCCTGCTAAAGAGGGTTCCACAAAAAAGAAGCTCAAGTCACGAAAGAAAAGAAAAGTCACCAAAAATGAATCTTGACAACTCATTCACTATACTGTCTGATCTAGGAAACACAATGTAATACTCAATTTATTCATATCTCGTAGTAGCTGGAAAGAGATTATTCAGCCTAGTGCATCAATTACTGGTACGAATGGCACCCCAACTATTCCATAGCATTTTTTGTTAAAGAGGAAATATGCTTTGTTTAATCTAGAAACAGACCTCAAGGCTCAAGTGCGGCAAACTTGCTTTTTGGGCTTTGCTACACACCTTAATATAATCCCTTCCCAGATCCCCTTGGCCCATAGTTTTTTTTTTTGGGGGGATATTTGTCCCCTTCTTTGAATGAGATTGGATTGCAAAGTCCCGACATCATAGTCATGAGATTCAATTCATTGCACTTGCATGAAATGGGAGACCATGACCTCTGGTTCATCTTCTCTATATTCCAGTTTATCAACTCAAGCTATACTTTTCTTATGCTGTAAAGTAGTATTCCGTATGCATGGAACAAAAAATCAAGTATAGTTTGGATGGAAAGGAAAACGACATGTAGTTTACCAGGCCAAAAAGGACTGCACAGGGTTTTGCTCTTTCGATGAAAAGAGAATAAACATCAACTTGAGGAAAGAACCAAAATGATATGCGTAATTTAACCATAAAGATCAGCAATGTTACTAGTGTAAACTCGATAAAACTGTATTTTAATACTCAGGTTAGCAATTGTACTGGAAAGTTCCAAACCCAACATAATGGTTAACCTCTAACCTTCGTGTGGATTGCGTTGAATGGTACTTACTAATCCCTTTGTGTTGATTGTATCGTATGAAGATTTTGATTTGCAATTATTATTCATGTATCAGATACCTGGTATATTTGCTCTACAATACATCCTCTCATGATGTGCCCATACATTGTAAGAGGAATATAAAGGGAAGAATCCATATATCAAATAATCTATGAGATCAGTTGATTTGTGGCTATATAAGCTCTTCTGGTTTGGTCAGTTAGATAATTATTCATGTATCATATCATCCTCTCATATCACCACAAATATGATAAGAAGCACCCCTCAATCGATTGGTCAAAGACAGAGACATAATACCAGTTGCATCTTTAATCTTTGAAAAATCGGAGTCTTTTCCACGTAATAGCATCATCCAAAGACCAGAGCATCTTAGTAGGCACTAGAGAGAAATCCTTAGTAACTTCGTCGCTCCAAAATCTTTTGGCAAACTCCAAAACATGACTTATAATAAAAAATGTTTTAAGTGAGAGGCTTTTCTTTAGGTATATTTAGACTGAAACTTTCATCCTCTCACAAGTTCACTAAGGATCCACACATTCAAAATGGATGAGAAATTCTAGTTGATTAGGCTATGTCAGCTACTATGTTTTGGTCAACTAGTAATTACAAGTCATACTGAACTCCAACAGAGGCTTCTAAATAATTTCTACATCCTCAGTGCCTTGCAGACATTGTTTGTCCCTAGTGTCAACTTCAATTTATCATATCCAAGGCGGTCTCAAACAGTGATCATAAAAGACATAAAAATAACATTACATGAATCAAAACACTACACCATTTACTACATAAAGTAGTAGGAAGATACACAGGAATTTTTTGACATGCGCATTCAAATAACAACCAACTTGATGCCTAAACTAAAACCTATCTACAACATGGTGGTGACACAAATTAGAAGCCTAGAAACTCATTACTCCCACTTTGTCTTTCCCATCCTCCCCAAATCTATTTTAGGAAATGGCAACTTCAACAGTTTTGGACTTGGGTGGTGGAGGAAGCTTCTCAACAACCACAGTCAAAACCCCATTTTCGCATTTGGCTGTAATGGCTGACACATTAGCATTTTCGGGCAATCTGAACTTTCTCAGAAGCTTTTTTGGTGCTCTTCTCTCAAGCCTGAGGTACTTGCAACCTTCTTCTTCTCCATCTTCACGTTTTCGCTTTCCACCACTCCTGATCACGAGAGTGTTCTCATCTTCAACCATCACCTGCAACAAAGTAAAAAGAAGACTTTAGGCAGAGCTTCCCAAATATATATCATTTGCACAACATTTAGACAGTTTAGTTTGCTACTAAAGTCTTCAGTATGACATACATATTCAGGCTTCATAAAGACCAAAAGGCTTGGGAGAGAAATGATAAATTTTAACCGGTTTGGTAGAGCATTTTAGCAACTCATTTTCAATTTTTAAACAACATTACACATATTTCTATATATTTTTTCACCCACACGTATTCAAAATACTACAAACAACGTTACTTAAACTCTTCTACCAAACGGGCCCAAGTCTCCCATAGCCATTTCCAAAATATGTGTCATTTCTAGCTAAATCTTAATTATTTGCAAATACCAAAAATTCATTAAATCCATCAAACATAAAATTCCTAGACAAGTTTCATGACCTACAGCCTCGCTCAATATACATATGAAGTTCTCTTGTATCATAAAGGATAGTACAAGGGATCCTCTCCCTCAAATTTTTGAAAGAAAAAAGCGCCATTTCACATCAAAGATTTAACTTTTTATGAATATATAGATATACATGATCCTAATTTATCGAAAATCAGAGAGCATTCCTAATCGCGCAGAATGAGTATTTAAATCACATAAAATTAAGTACACCTATAGATTCATGAAAAAATCACATCATATCAAGTATACCTATAGATTCATGAAAAATCAAATCTTCTACATGAAATGGACCATATCCATATCAAAACAAATTGGATGTGCATCATCAGTAGATGCTGTATCAAATTTTTGCACCTAACTAGAAACAAACCATTCTCTTCTTCTTCAAATCAAAAATGGATGTGCAATTATCACTACAAGCTCTCTCAACCTTGTACCTCCTCTTCATCAAATTCCACAAACTTCTAAATCCAACCAAACCATTCAAGCACACAATATTGTAAAATAAAACATTGGCAATGTAGGAAGGTGGGAAAGATAGACACACCTGAATATCAGACTTGGACAGACCAGGCACGTCCATGAAGAAAATGTACTCCTTGGGAGTGTCCAAAATGTCAACTGGAATGCTCAACACACCCTTGTTCTCATTGGACTCGTGTTCCTGCGAAGGAAACATCAATTTCTCAAAGCTCTCCGGGAAATTGAACAGGTGGTTCACCAAGTCCCCATTGATCCCAGCACGGCTCATTTTTTCCAATTCTTAGCAACACACACGAATGCTCTGTGAATTTCAACAAACACAGCAACAAGCATTAGCAACTAACAGCAACAAGAGCAATACTACAAATTTTACTACATAAAATGATTTGTCAAAATATTGTTGATGTGACACTAATTACATTCATTTGCACATTAATTTGGAAACTATTTATGGTAAAATTGACATAGCTTAGCATTATCCATCAACTACACAATATTCAAAAGCCTTGACCAGAAACTCCAAACAACCCATTTGCAACAAACCGTCAGAAAAATGCAACAGTAAAAATAATCACGTTGAGAGAAAAAAGGAGAGTGAAGCAAAACGAAAGCGAAGGGCTTAATTGTTAAATTTCAATCGTGCATAAATCAAACAAGCCTAGGGATAGCTTAAACTGTACGTCTTCCGGGTTAAGAACTCTGTTTGTTTCACGAGAAATTGGCAAAGTAAAGTGAAGGAAAATGGTTACCAGTAAATATAATAGCCACAAAACATTAATCGATAGCCTTAACCCAGAAACTACAACTAACCCACTTGCGCAAAACTTCGAAAAAGAGCGATGGCGTAGTGAAATCCCACTGACCCAGTAAGGAAAGTATAAATTTTTCTAAGAATTACAAGCTGATGCTCTGCTTGTTTCTCGGGAAAAAAAATGCAGAGAGAGAGTGTGTGTAGCAAAATGCTAACTAGTAAAGGGTGTTAGCATTTCGTTTCGTTTCTTTTATGATGACCCACAAAAGTTTAGTGATTGATTAAGCATTAAAGTGTTCAAGATCAAGAAGGTAGTACTCTGTTTGTTTCTCGAGAAAACAGTAAAAGAAAGTGAAGAAAAAACTGTTCACAAATAAAATGAACTGACCCACCTAGAAGAAAGGAAGAGAAGAGAAGAGAAGAGAAAATGAAAACCGGATGCTTTACCTGATAAAGGCCAAATGGGTCTTTCGGATTTGCGCGGGAAAACACTGATAAAGCTGTGACTCACTGATTGTTCGCCGAGAAAAATGTGGGAAATGTTTATATAGAAAATACAGAGAAAAACAGAGGAAAGTTCGAGAGGGACAACCGAATGGTCTGGAAAAATCTTGGCCCTTGGAGAAGCCTGATGCTTACACTTGTACGCCTCTAGGATGGTGTGGGACCCTCTTATCGTTTTATTTTTTGTCGATGTGACTTATCACATTATTATTATTATTATTTTTTGTTTTAAGAATGGATAGTATTTCAAGGAAAAATTGTAAAATGTTTCCATTTTTTAAATTTAATTTTAATAAAATCAAGTTCAGCGTAAAACTGCATATTACTAAAATTGAGTTCTAGGTATAATTTTAGGGAAACTTGACATTAGGTAAAATATGCATAGAATTTAATATTGTTAATTTTTTTTATTTTTTGGTAAACTAATATTGCCAATGTTGAGTTCTACCTATATACATAGAATTTGACATTGCTAATGTTGAGTTCCACCTATAATTTGATTTTGTTAAAATCGAGTTTAAAATACTGGGACATTTTTGCTAAATAGTTTCAAAAAGAGGCATTTTGCTGAATAGTTTGTAAATTATGGATAAATATCCATTTTTCTCTAGTATTTCAAATGCATTCTATCCTTAATTTCTTATTATCAAACTAAAATATTAATTAATTTTTAAAATTATTAGGTTAAGATACCAATCAATTTTTGGTGTAAGTCTGAATTGAACCTTAATTATCTTATTTGAAGATGACAAACTTATCAACTACTCAAGTACCAACAAGAATAAAGTTACAGACAATATTTTCATAATAAATTTTCAACAAAAATTAAGTAGCAAACTGTTAATGATAGGTCAAAAAATTATGTAAGTAATAAATACTAATAACAACTTACCACTTAGATTTTGTTGTAAAAAATGTTGTCTATGTAGCATCACCCTTAGCACCACTGTGTTATCCTTGGCACGCAATTTATTTTTTTTATAGCTCGAAGCCTTCAATAAACTTATATCCATAACAAAAGTAAGAAAATCAAATTATAACAGTATACAAAGTCTTAAAGATTCATCAATGTCTTGCTCGATCAATTTTTTACGGGCAAGCTCTAATCCATGTTGACCAATCTCTATCAATTTCTATGTCAACTAAACTTGCAATAATGTCCTGTTCAAATGCCCCATCCCAATTAGCCTCCTCAGGTCCTAGTCTTGCTTCATCTTCATTAGCCGCAACACCATCGTCCTTCAAGTCCAAGTTTTCCAATCCACATTTACAACTACAAGCTATTATAATTACACATAAGATTATAAATTTAAAAGTTACACTACCTTTATTTTTAAATTAGTAACATAAATATAAAACAACAAAAGGATCGGAATGCTTTTGGTAATCTTCAATAGTACAAGCTATTAGTTCTTGTAGAAATGCTTCAACTGTTCAACCTCATCAATGGTTAAAAATGGAGATTCCTCCTCTTTAATATCCATGCAACAATGAAGCTGAAATCTTCAAAATCAATAGGATCATAATTTCGACCCAACCAATAATTCCTATAAGAAAAATACAATTTACATTTATCATTAAAAAAAATTTTTAAGCAATAAATAATAAGTTCATGAGAAGTGAAATTAGCATACCTTTGTTGCAACCTTAAATTGTAATGAACATACAGTCATACACAACATCATTAAGCCTTTTTGTAATCCAATCTATTTCTTCTTGGAGTGCAAAGTGTTCAAATACACTCGAACTACATTGACTCAACACAGAAATGGAGTAGCTTTTTTTTTGGAGATTTGGTGCACTACTTCCACATCAAGACCACTATTAATCTATATACAAATTTTGAATATAAGTTTAAATTTCACAGCTAAATATTATAATGAATTAAAGTTGAACTAATTTAAATAAGTCAAAGTTAAAATGTATTACCAAGGAGCATTTGATTACGATCACATGTTAAAGATTAAAGTCCAAAATCTCCCTCGACCTTTTTACACAATTTCATGATTTGGTGCACGACCAAAAGAATATTTCTGTAAGATCTGAGACGGTAAGTATATGCTTTTCGTTGACAATACCATGTTGGTTGCTAGGATTAATCTAAAAATCTAGCTACATGAAGACTTTTATGAAGTTGAGTATCCCAAAAAGCATTATGAATTTTTAGATAGGGTTATACATTTTTCTTCTTTCTTTGAAATCTTCTTAACATCTCCTCCCTAACCTTAGAATAAAATGTTTTATTCATGTAAATATTCCATCTTCTTGCAAATTTTGGTTTTAACAATTTTAGCTGATTTTTTTAGGGAATACAAACCAAAAAAAAAAAAAAAAAAACTTTATTTTCTTTCCTATTGAAAATATTAGCAAAAAAAAAAAAAAAAAAAAATACATTAAAAATTCTGCATTTTTTTATTAAAAAAAAATATTCTGTGTGGGAGGACTTTTGTCTCGACTCCCAATCAGGTATTGTTCGCTTTGGGATGGGCAAAAATCGACTTACGTCCCACCCGCACGAATTTGCTGAATCCCATATCGGGGAGAGACGCTTCTCACTCATGCTTTATAATAAGCCTTTGGCCCATACCTTAGGCCAAAAGCTTATAAGGCATGAGTGAGAGGCTTCTCTCCCCGATGTGGGATTGAGCAAATTTATGCGGGTGAGACGTAGGTCGATCCTTATCCATCCCAAAAAGAACAATACCTAATTGGGGGCCGAGACAAAAGTCCTCCAACAAAAAAGCGCATTTTGGGGTTTAAGGGGAAACCCCCATGTTCCCCCTTCGTAGATTCATGTGTGACCCGAATGAGTGCACTACCATAGCATGAGGTAGCAGTTTTTGAGATTGCTCTACTTCACATGTGTAGTAGTGGTACATTCATCCTTAAGCCAAAAACTTATAAGGTATGAGTAGGAGGTGTCTCTCCCCTTTTTACTGGAGGACTTTCGTCCCGACCCCCAATCAGGTATTGTTTGCTTTAGGATGGGTAAGGATTGACCTACGTCTCACCTGCACGAATTTGCTCAATCCCACTTCAAGGAAAGACGCCTTCCACTCATGCCTTATAAGCCTTTTTGTGGGAGGACTTTCGTCTTGGCCCCCAATCAGGTATTGTTCGCTTTGGGATGGGCAATGATCGACCTACGTCCCACCCATACAAATTTGCTCAATTCCACATTGGGAAAAGACGCCTCCCATTCATACTTTATAAGCCTTAGGCCTAATGATGAATGTACCACTATTACACATGTGAAGTAGAGCAAGTCTCAAAAACTGATACCTCATGCTGTGGTAGTACACTCCTTCAGGTCACACATGAACCTACGAAGGGGGAAGGTGGAGGTTTCCCCTTAAACCCCAAAGGGCCCCTCCTTAATAATATTTCAAGTTTATGGCGTCTCCTCAATGATGATAGCTCATTAACATTAAGGTAGAAATCACATTTTCGTCTCTATATTTTTAGGCGATTCTCATTTTGGTCTCCAGATTTTATTTTTTCCACTTTTAGTCCATATTTTGAAAAACGATTCTCATTTTGGTTACTGTCGTTACATCAGAGATAGAAAATGCACACATAAGAGCACTCCCATCAGGTGTGTTAAATGTGCCAAATGCTAGCATTTGGCACATTTAACACACCAAACACAAAAACAAGCCCCCATCAGTCGTTCTAAATGTCAAAAAATTTAGAACATGTCTACAGTACCGTCTCAAATATGAGACGGTACGGACAACAATGCCATTACTGTTTGGCTTTATTTAATTCATTTTTTCTCTCTCCTCCATCAGTTGTCTCTCTCCGGCTCTCTGTCTGCAACCCATCTCTCTCTCTCTCTCTCTCTCACTGGCTCTTTCTCTCAGACCACCATCATCATCACTACCCGATCGGTGAACAGACCCAACCATCATCATTATCATCACTCGATCACTCCACACCCAGCCACCATCATCACTCACCCTGATCGGCGAACAGACCCATTCAAGCCGAAACCCACTCAATCCGAACACCCAGCCACCATCATCACCCACCCCGATCGGTGAACAGACCCATTCAAGTAGAAACCCACTCAATCCGAACACCTAGCCACCATCATCACCCACCCCGACGGCGAACAGACCCATTGAAGTTGTCGAGACCGTCGCCTCGTCACTTCAGGGCCATGGAGACGTGGGTTTTGACGAAGCCAGCGGCGCCGGTGATGAGGACGGTGAGGCCGGAGTCGAAGTGACGGTGAGTCGAGCGAGTGACATGGCGCTCCCAGTCGGAGTCGCCATAGGAGCCAAGAGATCGGCGAGGGTTGGAGCCTTGGAGAAGAGAGAAGGAACAAGTACACCAAAAAAAAAAAAAAGAGAAGGAAAAAGAAGCAGAGACCAGAGAGAGAAAAAAAGACAAAAACGGAGAGAAAAAAAGACATTTATGGGTTGTGTTTTTTTTTTTTTTTGAGGTGCCGGTGGTGGCCGTTGGTGATGATGGTGATAGGGATAGGGAGGGGGAAGTAATATATTATTTTAATGTGTAGTGAATATTATTTTAATGTATAGAATTGAAGTATAGAACATCTGATAAACGATATGTTGTAAAATGATGTGCTAAAATGATAAAGTGATTTTTTGATGTGTCAAAATGACATTTTTTTTTAGAGAGCCAATGAGAATGCTCTAACAAACGGTAAAATAAAAAAATAAAAAAAATTAAAATTTTTTATTTTATTTTAAAATAAAATAAAATTTTAGTTATCAATAATTTTAAAATAAAAATATTAAAAATTTTAGTTAAAAATAATTATTCTTCATGTTCTTCCTCCAAGAACATGGTTGCCCAAAAAATAAGAAATTCAAGATTTTCTTCTCTTTTATTTTATTTTCTTAGCATCCAAACAAGCAAATACATATACAAACCAAGATCAAACTCAAATACTCTGACACAATCAACTAACAAAACCCAAAACACCATCTCAATCGAAAACCCCCAAATCACAGTCTCGCAACTCAAAGCCCTAATCCAATCCCAATCCAAAACCAAACCCTCTCCACCAACCAAAACTTCCTCTTATCCAAAACCCCAGCCGATCTTCTCAATTTCACGAACATGGCGAACCCCAACGCCATCCTCTCGTCCCTCAACCTCGCGTATGGCTCCATCGTCTTCCTCACCTACGACGACGAGCGCAACGTTTCGGGCCCGAGGAATTTCAACCCGGCCGACTCGTTCAGGCAGAAGATGACCATGGACGACTTAATCGCGAAGCAAGTGAGGGTCACGTGCCAGGAGAACCCGCATTGCGGGCTCGTGTCCTTTGATTGCGATTCTGCGCACGCTTTCCAGCATTACATGAATGAAATGCTGGCGTTTGGCGTGAAGTGATGTGGGTTCAATACGGTACCGTTTCGGAGACCGGAAAAGTCGAGGTGGACTTCATCTATGAGCCTCCGCAGCAAGGGACTGAGGAGAATTTGGCTATACTCCGAGACCCAGATGAGGAAAAACTTGTGGAAGCCATTAACAAAACCCAGAGGGAGTGAGTGACTGAAAATTATCTGTTTATGGTTGAATATAAATATATTTGTGTATAATTATTTGTTTTGTATATATATATATATATATATATATTTATATTTAAGTAATTAGATTTAAACCCAGATGGTCACCGTGGTCCTCTGAGATCTGATCTTCTCTCTCTCAAAACCCAAAACCCAGATAGTCACCGTGGTTTGATCTGGCTAACTCATAATCGTGTTTTGAGTTTTGTTAGTTGATTGTGTTATCTAAGTTTGATCATCGATTTTTATATGTTTTTGCTTGTTTGAATGCTAAGAAAATGAAATAAAAGCGAAGAACATAATTCTTTAGTATACAGCTCCTAATCTACAATTGAAAATATTAACTACAAAAAAGATCATTCTTATCTGATTAAAATCATTATAGAAGGAAAAAAGAATAATTCTTTATAAAATTTAGCTTTCTGCATCAAATAGGGAAATAAACACCAAACAACAAATTTATTTTTAAAAAACAACAAAGCTTCTATGAGGAATTCCATAAAACGCACTCTAAAATTTTCTAGATTTAGCCTATCAACTACTCAAAACACATAGATTTTACAAATATATATATTGGGCAGTGTTGGTGTAGTAGCTAAAGGTCTTATAAGCCAAGGATGACTGATTTGCATTAACATGCGGGGGAAAATATGTCATTCTAAATACAAAATTCCTAAGAAGAGTCAACATAAATGAGGTGCAAGAAACTGAGATCCTATAAAACATGTAATTGTGTGCCAGGTATTAAGTATAATTATCTAAAATTCAAAAACATCGCAAGTTTATATAAATGAACCATTACGAATTTTGAACGTGTATAAATACCAAGCTTAAGTGCCCGTTTGGTTCGGCTTTTTGAGCCCAAAATGCGCGTTTTGAAAAACGCTCAACCAATTTTTACGTTTGGTAAACTCAAAACGCAACTTTTTTATAAAAGTTGCGTTTTGAGCATTGAGAAAAAACTGAGTAGAGTGCCCGTTTGGTTCGGCTTTTTGAGCCCAAAATGCGCGTTTTGAAAAACGCTCAACCAATTTTTACGTTTGGTAAACTCAAAACGCAACTTTTTTATAAAAGTTGCGTTTTGAGCATTGAGAAAAAACTGAGTAGAAACGCGGAAGGATTATGGACCCCTGAGGGTCCATAAATGAAAACGCGCAGAGCACGTTTTGTATATTACCGTTGCAAATCCGAAAATTACCGAAATACCCATCAGTCTCTCACGCCCTCATCTCTCATCTGTGTCTTTTTCCTTCATCTTCTTCCTCTTCATCTTCCTCTGCTTCTTCACCAGTCTACCCCCACAATCAACAAAACCCATTTCACCTTTGATATTCCGAACACAAAATCAACAAAACCAAACCAAAAATAACTCAAAATCAACACAAAAACAACTTAAAATAAACTCAAATCCGGAAAACCCATCCCAAACCCAACTCAAAATCAACCCAAAATCCATAGAAAAAAAAAACCCAAAATCCCAAAATCCTTATCTTCAGCTTCAATCATCTTCATCTTCATCTTCATCATCATCATCATCATCATCTTCTTCTCTGAAGTGTGAAAAAAAAAAGAATAAAGGATGAGTTCTGGCGTTGGTGACGATGGTTCCGATGTGTTCCGATTTGAAGTGCTAAGAGGAAAAAAAAAAAAGAAGCAGATGGTGTTCTGGACCGAAGTGCTAAGAGGAAAAAAAAAAAAAAAGAAGAAGAAGCAGATGTGTTCTGGACCGAAGTGCTAAGAGGCAAAAAAGAAAAAAGAAAAGAAAGAAAGAAGAAGAAGAAGAAGAAGAAGCAGATGGTTTCTGACCGAAGTACTAAGAGGCCAAAAAAAAAAAAAGAAAGAAGAAGAAGCAGATGGTGTTGGACCGAAGTGCTAAGGCCAAAAAAAAAAAAAAAAAAAAGGAAAGAGAGCTAGGAATGTTCTGGACTGAGAAGATGGGAGAGGAAAGAAGGAAAAAGGAAAAGAAAAGAGAGTGTGGTTGGTTACGTGGGTGGATGAGAAAAAAAGAGGAGAAAAAAAAAAAAAAAAGAAGTAGAGCCACGTGTGTGGAGAGAAAAAAAAGGGAGAAAAAAGAAATTATACCATAATATTTTCACAATATTTTTACAATAAATTTTAAGGTAGACTATTATTAGCTAATATTGATGAGAAAAAAATAATTTTTTTAGAAAGAGAAAAAAATAATTTTAATAGTATGTTAAAATTAAAATTACTATCAATTTTTATCACAATATTTTTACAATACTTTCACAATAAATCTTAAGTGGTAGATTATTATTAGCTAATATTGGTAAGAAAAAAATAATTTTTTTAGAAAGAGAAAAATTGATTTAAGTATGATGAAGTAATTGATTTAAGTATGAAACAAACTCACATAAAAAAAAAAAATTTTGAAATAAATTTCCTTATATATACATTGTCTTTTTTGGTCATTTATCCCTCAAAAAGCCACTTTTATCAGTTTTTACCAAACACTCAGCTTTTTCATTATGCACTTTTTAACAGCTTTTACCAAACACTCAGCTTTTTGAAACTCCACTTTTTACATTATGCACTTTTACAAAACTCCACTTTTTTATTATGCACTTTTTCTAAAAGCTGAACCAAACTCACCCAAATTTAACAACATAAAGAAATATTTTATGCTCTATTTTGTATATAATAATTCAACAAAATAAAACATAATGGTTATAGGTAATTTACTACAATAGCAACTCAAACATTACAAACACTAGTGGGAAAAATGCAAGAGACGACAAACCATATATAAAAAGACCATTTGAAATTGAAACTCTCATTTACAAAGACATCACCAATCATAACTGAAATCCCTTAAGTCAAGAAAACTTAATCTTTGGCGTAGATTGAAATCTAAAACCATCTTAGGTTATATGCAAGGTTTGTTGCAAGAGGATCATAGATTAGTTTGTGAACAAAGCAAAAGTGCTTTTGGCTTTTAGTCAATTTTTGCTCTGCCTAAAGCAATTCAATGCCTTAGTTTTTTGGCTTTAGAAATTTCCAGGTTTTGCCATGTGGTGTGGCACATAGAGATGAAAGGGCTCTCTACAATCTTCTAGGGAAGACTCTTTCCCATACATTTGATCATTTTGCAATTAACTAATTTGGCCTAAAGTATAATGAACAATATAAAATGAAATTTTAGAATAAAAGCAACATTATAATTTTATCAAACAGTTTGTAAGCATGTAACTAAAATGTAGTTACCATTACCATTAGAACAATATTTTTAACATAAAGACCATCAATTACATACAGTTGGGTTGATGTTTGGGTAGGAAATGCCTAAGAAGTTCTTGGAGGACTGTTGTTTATTCATCTGAAATTGTGGTGCAACACTATCTGCAATAAGTAAGCACATCATCACATAGCTATGGAAAAAAAAAATGTTTACATGTTATGTAATATTACCAATTGCATCACATTTGGTTCATAATTCATTTTATCCACCATGCTGATATCTTCTAGACTTTATCCTTCTAAACTTTTGTTCAAATTCATTGTTGATAAATGAATAAATCATTTATATTTATCACGATATGGGGTGGGGAAAATCGAACCCAAACATCACATATTAAGTCGAAGAGGGATTCAATTGTGCATTTTTCGTCTTTGATGTAATGGTAGGGACTAAACGAGAATCGTTTTTCAAGATAGGGACTAAAAGCTATAAAAATAAAATTTGGGGACCAAAGTAGAAATCGTCTGAAAATGTGATTTTCGCCTAATATTAAACCAAGACATCAATTGGTTTTTAGTATAGGCAGAGATCGAATCTCAAATCTATTATTCGACTACAAAAAACTTTTACCAATTAAGTTAACTAAAACCTCTTTCTCAAAAAAAAAAAAAAAAGTTAACTAAAACCTACTCCAAAAGGGAACTTTAATTAATAATAATAGACTTTCTAAATTAAAACTCTATAAAATTAATTGATAAGTGAAATATTCTGACAAAGATCCTAATTAATTGATACTTACTATATAAAAAGGCTATAATTTGAAGAGGAAAACATGAAGAGAAATATAAATTGGAGGCTATAGGATCAAGGAAATATTAACCTAAAATTTAATATTCCCAAAACTACATTACACTATCGAAAATTAACAAAGTATAAAAATTAAAGCGTATATTCTATCCTAGATCAATTGTTAGAAGTCCCTCAAAAAAAAAAAAAAAAAAAAAAATGATCAATTGTTAGAACTCTCTATTAGCTCGATGCTTGAATCCCATAACTGCTCATGCAAACCTGATTGGAGCATTGCTGGGAGAATGCATGACATCAATGTTTTTTTTCAAGAAGTAACTTTGTTTTAATTTGTTCTCCTTTTTCTTGTATAACTAGATCAACCAATATGATTGCCGATTCTATTACTGATTGGGCTGGTTCTTGTAACAAAGAAGGCCCATTACATCTTTCCTTTCTCCCACCTTCGGATTTATGGGCTGAAATTAAGGAGATATGCTCCTTTACTCTTTCGTATAATACAATATTTTATTAATTAAAGAAAAAAAAAAAAAAAAAAAAAAAAAAAAAAAAAAAAAAAAACAGCCACATTGAATCAAATTGGGTGGCTCAGCTATGCTGTAAGATTCTTAGTAGTTTGCAATAACAAACGAGCCTTGTCCACAATGCACTTGTTCATTGGGTTTTTTTTTTTTTTTTTTTTTTTGCTAAATTTGTTCATTTGGTTTTAAGACTTTGAAGGCCCATAAACTAGAAGAAAGGAATTTTTTTTCCCCAGGTAATAAGTACCAACTAGCTAGAGTTTTATTTGAATTAACTGATAAGTTGATTTATAAATCGAGAGAGAGAGAGAGAGAGAGAGAGAGATGCCATTATAAATAGGGCTATATTCATTAAATATACAAGATTGTTCATTTCAATTTATTTAATCATAAATTGTATCTCGCTACAAAATTAGATTATATTTTCTAATTTGGTATATATTTTTGTTGAACAAGTTCAAGTTTTTTAATGAACTACTTGATCAGAAATTTCTTTTACACACACATATATATAAAATAAAAACTATGACTAAATTAATTTATATCTTCATGAATCTATACTAATAATGAATAACTAAAGTATATAATTAGACTATATAATGAACTATTTTTATTATCAATAAATTATAAGTAATAATTTGATATCGCTTATTTACAAATTTACATAACTCAAGCTCAAGTTTATATTAGTATATTATAAACATATAATATTATATATACATTAATGGAGTCTCATGCTTACAAACTTGTTCATAAGTTATTATGTTTGAGTTCGACTTGTTTAATAGTTAAACCTAAACTTAGTTTGAAGTTTAGTTCAATGGTTAAATAACAAGTTTTTTTCTTGAACAACTTGGTTACTTTATAGCCCTAATTTTGAGGGAAATTGGGAGCTTTTTTATTTGCATAATTTATAAATCTAACAAACTTTCAAGGAGAGAGAGAGAGAGAGAGAGATCAGAAACATTTTTTAACTAAAATAAATACAATTTTTCTTAACCATCTAATAGCAAGGAAAAGCTAACTTTTTAGACTTCTAAAAACATGATGAACAAAAGATTAAGCTTCACTAAAGAACAAATTTTTCTTTATTATCATGTAACAAAAACAGCTTTTCTACTTTGGGGTGTGGGGAAAAGAAAAAGAAGATCTTGTTTCTTTGATTTCTATAGGTAATGTGTTTTAAAATTTTAATTATTGACTACATGCATGATCCCCAACAAGATAGAAGCAATGTCCATTATGCAACATCATAATCATCATGCAAATATTGATTTTGATTTTATGTCTGCTAATCAGTTCTCAGACAGCATATATATGATGCTCTCCACATTTCCAAATAAACACCTATTCAATTACATAGTTTTTTGTTTGGAACTGAAAATAATTAATACCCTACAACTTATTACAAGATTTGTATCTTTAAATAATCCAAAGTGAGTGATATCTTTTAATTATTTTTGTTGTAAAAAGCACATGATCCAATTATCCCTCGAAATCTTACATTGATCACACACTGATTTTCCTTAAGCACATGCCCTCGAAGCCAAACAAATCCTACTCCAGATTTAGGATACCCTTTGAGGCGTGCATGAAAGGAAGAGATCGAGGCAATCCCATGTGAGAGCATTGCAACATAATGTCCTCGTTACCTTCCAACAAGACTAATTAATTTGAATGTCCCAAATCATTTTCTATTATAAATAAGACATGATTATTATTATTAGCTTTTTTAAGACATAAAAAAACTCTGAACTCATAGTCTCATACACACTTCCTGCTCTATTTAGTGACTTTGGATACCAAATTGAGAAGAAAAAAAAAGGGGGGAAAAGAAACAAAAGTAAGAATGGTTTGGTATTAATAATTAGGTAAGCTTAAAAAAAGGAAAAGAAAATGAAAAGGATTGCTTGGAATTAGGTTGCCCATCTAACTATAGCCCAAGTTGGTGAGAAGATCTAGACTCTTGGACCACAGTGTAGGAGAGTTGGACCAGAGGTCTTTTGTCCCTAGCCTGGGAGCCCCTATGTGCCATATTGGACCACAAATTAACCAGGGAAATGTTAACAAGCACCTGGTCGGTGCTTGTTAATGTTTAAAAAAGACAAAAAAATGTTAGAAAAAAAAGTAAAAAAAGATACCAAGTGATATTTATAAAATTGAAAAAAAATGAAATAAAGCTGTTAAAAAGACAAAAAAATTGTCTGAAAATTTTCAAAAAATTAAGTTGTTAACAGGCAACTTATAGTGTTCATTAACACAACCCAATTAACAATGTGACATACTGAAATTTTTTTGGTTTTCTTCTAATTCATATTTGTTCCATTTTCTTCTTTCTTCTTCTTTTTCTTGGGGGGCAAACAAAACATAACTAAAAGTCTAAAACTTTGAGTACTTGACATATATTTAGTATGTTAATTAAGATCAAACCAATGCTTTTATAAATATAGGAACTTATTAAAAAAAAAAAAGTTGCCTATAATCATACTAATTATATGCATATTTAGTATGTAAATTGAGATCAAACCAATGCTTTTATAAATATAAGAACTTGTAAAAAAAATAGTGCCATCAAAGGGCTAATCACAAAAAGTAATATCTAAAGTCTAAACTGCAACATTCATTCTAATAATGTGCAAAAACCAATCTAAAATTAAAAAAAAAAAAAATTAAAATAGAAAGGAATTTAAGTTTTACCGCTACACAAATGGAAAGCTATTTTAAGAAAAGATGCCAAGCTTATGGCTTTTCTCTCATTTGGAAACAAAAACCAATTGTTCTTTCGGATGGAAGCTGGTGGGCTGGCTACCAACCAACAGCTAAACTTTTTTGTTGTTAATGTTCGTACAATATATATTGACAGGAACAAGAACAAGAACAAGAAAAAGAAATTAACCAACCACCGAGAATGATACATTATACGTGATTATTCTTACAACCTGAGAGCTTTATTAAATGCCCTCTTTTTGTGATGTATTGCAATACTTTCATAAAATTTGAAGATTGTTGGAGACAAAGATTAGTTGTTTTACTAACAATTTTTATCATCTTAGTAAGAGAATGGGAATGGTAGATAGAATTTAATACCAGGATAGTTAGGTACTTTTGTGAACTTGTATTATATAGAAAATGATTATTCATATGAGAACATAATTAGAAAAATGTGCCTAAAAGTACTCTATTGAGAGTAGCTTGTATGTATGAGATAAATGTAATGAAAATTGTTCCATTTTACACTCCTAAAATTAACACTCAAATTGTCATTCGTATACAAATCGTGTTTCAGTTGAGAAAATGATCTTCTTTATTTGAAATTGATCTATTTCATGGTTTCAATTAAATAATACAAATTTTAAGGTGTATCTAATACTACAATTTAAAATTTTAACTAGTATACTAGTTTATATATTGCTAAATTTTACAAAATAAAATATTCATCTTCAATGAACTTTCGTTAGGTGAAATGAAACATATTTCATTTCTTTGAATTGACTGACTGATGCATGTATGATATTATAAAACATGTGGCTCAAAATCGTGACAAGTATTCTATTTGCCTTTCTTTGCACAATTTTCGTAGTGGATAATAAAAAATGTGGCTCGAAATGCTTTTCCTGATATGACCCAAACAGTAGAAAGATTCAAATATATTGAATACAATTTAAAAAAAAAAAAGATTCTTCGTACAAGAACATAAGAAAAATGTGCCTAAAAGGACTTTGTTGGGAGTAGCTTGTATATATAAGATAAATGTAATGAAAACGGTTTCATTTACGCTCCTCAAATTATCATTCATATACAAATGGCATTGAGCCATTTTAGTTGGAAAAATGATCTTCCTCATTTAAAATTAAAGTTTCAATTATATAATACAATTTTTAAGGTGTATCTAATACTATAATTTAAAATTTTAACTAATACACTAGTTTATATAGTGCTAAATTTTATGAAATAAAATCTTCATCTTGAATGAACTCTCGTTAGGTGAAATGAAACAAATCTCATTTCTTTGCGTTGATTGACTGATGCATGCATGATATTATAAAACATGTGGCTCAGAACCCTAACAAGTATCTATTTACCTTACTTTGTACAACTGTCGTAGGGGATAATCAAAATTAGGTATCGACTCTAGTTCAGAATACTTTTATTCATATGGCTCATACAATAAAAAGAATAAAAAAAAAAAAAAATACTTAATCCAATTTTTAAGGGCTTTCTTAACCCCCAAAGAATAAAAATTAATTAATTAAGAATGATGGGGTTGGAAGTGGGTTATTATGGACATACACTCTACAAGCAAACATCACACTCCAAAGACATCTAGTCCCACTACTCCAAAGTCCCACCAGACGCCAAACAAAGGCTCAACTAGTTTTGCACCTAAACATATCATTCTTAGCTGGTATCAAACAATGGGCCATGCATGTGCTCTCTCTCTCTCTCTCTCTCTCTCTCTCTCTCTTTTTTCCATGGCCTTATATACGAACCTTCCCTCACCCTTTTCCCACAATTCTCACAGTCACAACGAAGCCTCCTCTCTCTTTCTCTCTCTATCACACACAGACACATACAAACACATTAAAACCCATCAAACAGTTTCAAAGATGACCAAAGTTGGAAAGCTGACAAAGCTCAAGTCAGCCATAAAAAGATGGCCTTCATTCACCAAGCAGCTCTCCCGAGCCAGAAGCTCCGTAGCTTCCTCAACAAACGAATCCGATGATGTCTCAAAGCAGGAACTTCATGCTGTTTACGTGGGAAAGACTCGGCGGCGATACCTTGTAAGCTCTGAAATCATTGACCACCCTCTCTTTCAGGAGCTGGTGGAGAAGTCATCAGGTGAATATGATGATGGAGTTGCGGTTGCTTGTGAGGTTGTGCTGTTTGAGCACTTGCTTTGGATGCTTGACAATGCTGAGAATCAGTTGGGGTCCATGGACGAGCTTGTTGAGTTCTACACTACTTGCTGACTCTGACTATGGTGGTGATCATGGTTGATTCATGATTGATTCTATAACAAGAGATGTATGAATATTGTAAAGATTAAACTAGGTTTGCTTGTAGTTTTATGAGTGATTATTGTGTGAAAGTACCAAGGTGAGGATTAACCCTTCTTATATTTTAATGCGGATGATCATTTTAAACAACTTGATCAATTGAATTCAAAATTGTTTCGTCGTTATGGTGAATTAACTCCATTTCCTTTAGGCAATGAGAACATCATCCTCTCTATTTTACGATATTAACTTTAAATTAAATTTGTAATACTTTATTTGAAGGCTAGAATTCGATTTAATCCTTCTTTTTTACTTATCAAATCAGTTATTAAGATTTAATTTTTGTCAATTTACTTCCTCACTTCATCAAAATAAGTCAATTTGGTCATTCCGTCCAAATTCAAATGAAGTCATTTAAACTTTTTTCTTTTTTAAATAATACTTATCAAACAACAATATCAATGTTTTTAGTAAATTTTTTAACAAAAATAATGTTTAAACAGTGTTATTTGTTAACAAATTTGGACGGGACAACCAATCATTTTTAAGGAGGGACTAAATTGATAAAAATTTAATTTTAAGGACTAATTTGATAATTTCCCTCATGGATTGCTGATTTGTTAGTTTTTTGTTCTTTTCAATCTGACTTTTTTTTCCCCTATCTTTCTTGCTTCCTCATATCTAACTGGCAAGCTAATTAACCAGTAACTCTATACCCCACAGGGTGGCTTGAATTGCAGGCCACTTGATTAGATGGCCCTTTACAGTTAATAATCACACAATCCATTGGTTGCCACTTATAGATTGATTTTTTATTTATTTAATTTAAATGTCACTTGTTGATTGATGGAGTTTCATTCTTGTACTGAAACATCAAAAGGTTCTGGGTTATGAAACGTCCATGTTATACTATACCATTAAAAACCCATGATGCACTGAAGAAAAGAGTGGGGAAAAAAAAGAAAATAACAAATACTACTCTTTTTCTCCTCATAAAGTTGCACTTAGACATGTACTAGACCGTGATATATGGTCAACTAAAGCAGACTCAAAGTCCAAAAAGAGGTAAACAATCACAAAAGCAAAACAACTGGAATTGGGTGGTTTTGTTGATGCGATGATGATGAAAATAAAAATAAAATAAAAAACCTTGTTCACATGCTGAACTTGCAATAATATTGGTCCCCCTAATTTGGGTCCTACCATTAGGAAAGGTCAATCTCATTTAGATTGGCCATTGAATTATTCTGATATTGGCGATGGATCATGGATGCAATCAAATATTTTCTGGTAGGATCGATTAATCAATATTGTTGCTTCTGATTTTAGCTTTTTCATGACTCACATAAATGTTGAAATGATTCAAAGTCCTAAACAATAATATCATTATACTACTAAAAATGTTGGCAATTTTTCTGTCACCTTAAATGTCCAATGTCTTAAACTAATTATTGTGTTACCTTCATAGATCACACAAATTACTATTACCATTAATGTCCAATTATTAGTACTTTTAATAATTCTTTGAGATTATATTAGCATAGCAAAACAAGTATTTTTCTTAAAAACAAAACTTAGGTACAGTACCTTAACTAAAGGTTTTCCTACTAAACTAGGTACAGTACCTTATTGTTCACATGCTAAACTTTAGGTTCCCTTCTTAAGATTCAGTCATGTGACTACTTAACTAAAAAATATACTTTTATCACATGAGAAAAAATCTACATTGCTGAATTTTAAGAAATGACCCTAAAAAACAGTATCTAAGTAGTGTATCTAAATCTTGCCCTTTTTTTTTTTTTTTACATTAAAAATTTTCCTTTTGTAGCTCAAGTAGCCAGGTATGACAGTTACCTTTGCATAACTATCACCATTAATTTCCAATTACAATCACCTTTACATTACTTCACATTAGTTTGAGGACAAGGCCAATCTTGTTAGATTCACACTATTAATTAAGTACTGTATTTTTTTTTTTTTTTTTTGATAATTGATAGTTGAGGATGTGAAGACTTAGAATCTTAAAATTTTCTGTTAGAAACTCCAAGAGACATGCGTTGAATTTTTTTTTTTTAATACCAAGTGAAGCATCTATTACTGAAGAATGTGTAAGGGGACCATTGTTGGTGTGGGGCATGACCCAGATGTGTAATTAATAGTGTAAGAAAAAACAAGTAGTCAGATGAAGTAATTATAACATAAATGTCAGGCAAATATTTTAAAGACCATAGCAAGCTGTCAACAGAGAGCAAGTATTGAGCATCTCTTAGACTTTACCTTAGAATAATGATAATATTGTTGACATAAAGTTAAATGGATCGAGTGCATTAGTTTAAGAAGCAAATGATTGGGTAGTTAGAGATGCTTTTGCAACATACAAGATCGCCTTGACCCCAGACTTTATAAGCAAATTCTTGGTCATGTACTATTTTATGTGAATCACAAGCACATTTGCTTGTGGTTGAAGGCCTATATCAACAGCTTAGCTAAAAAGCAAGGAGTATTTAATTAACAAATTCTTCAAAGAAATAATATCAGACAAAAGGAGTCCAGACAGATGATGAATGTTATTTAATTTGCATTCTCAAGAGAAAATATGATTACACTATGAAAGTTCTTGAATTATCTTGTCCCGTGTGGTGGTTGGTTTGCCTTTGGAAATTTGGGGCTGATTTGACAAACAAGACATTTCATTGTCTTAATTTTTCTTCTAATAACTCAAATCTCACAAGAAATGAAGCTGTAATTTGTCCTTCAATTCCAATACGATTCGTGCACGTTTAGTGAATCCTCTATTTCTTTCTTTCTTTGCTAGAATATCCGAATTGGGATCCCTTCCCCGTGCAACTATTTTTATAGGAAAGTTTCTCTTATTACTTTTTTTCATCCCCAAAATTTTATTTCACTTTGATATTTGTTTCTTTAATATTAAAAAAAAAAAAATATATATATATATATATATATTATGATTTATCTTTAAAAATTAAGGTTTAAGTTTCATCCTTTTATTTATTCGTTGTTAAATTTATTATAAATGTGTTTGAGTTTTTTTTTTTTTTTTTTTTTTTTTTTTTTTTTTTTGGCACAATTTTTTCAAACCTTATTTTACAGGTACAATTTTTGGCTTTTATAAATTATTTTGAAATAAAATATAACAAAATAAATAAGCTAACACAAACACACGCTGCAGTCTATATATATATATATATATATATATATATATTTTTAAATAATTCGATTGAGGGAAATTGAATGCTAATTTTTTTTTTTATTTGGAAAAAATTAGAAGGTTTCAATCTATTGAACTACAAGTTTATTGACCAAGTATTTAGGGGACATTTAGTTTGTCGTAATTTTACATTATGCCGTAATATTTCATTATTGTAATCTTACGTAAATGTAATATCAATATAAAAATACAACATTACATTGTTTTGGAAGGTGATGAGATTAAGATAATGTGATATATTTTATAATTTTAAATTATGATAATGTTAGAAAAAATAAAATAAATTATAAATTTTAATATCACATCATTATAATATATATCACATTAAGAGCACATCACAATAAACCAAATATCCCGTATATAAATTGTATAATTTTAGGAGACCAGAATTAAATTCCATATCTTTCCTCTCTTATTGTTTATCTTGCGAATTTATGGGCCTATTTAGTTAAATATCTCTAACCAACATTTTTACATTTTAAACAATCTTACATACTTTTCAACACACTTTTTCCCCTACACATATATTAAAAATAATATAACATCATTTCTCAAACTAACTTACCAAACAGCCTATATCATATTAATATGCCATGCCATGCCCAGTTGGCTAGGCAAATGGCTCAAAGCACTAGGAGGCAGCAATATCAGGAGGTCGGCCAATAAAGTTATAAACAGTGTGCGGTTACCATGGACCTTGCCCACTGGATCCATTTCGCTGAGCAGATTGTTTTTGCAAATTGGCAGATAACATCAATCTTGAAATAATTTTTGCCAGGACAATGACTCCTAATGTGCTAGAAGCATTGCATCCAGACAGTTGTAAAGCTCTTTTGGGTGCAATACAATTAATTTCCATTTTTAGCAATTAAAAATAAAGTTATATATATAAAATAATAATATAAAGATAAAGATACAAATAATTTGTATAACTTTAGACAAATCATAATCAGAGAATAGTAGTAGTTGTGAAAAATTTTGTGTTTTTAAATTTAAGGAAAAGTTAACGAATGTCTTAAGGATATTGGTTTAGGAAATATATTTTTATTCTAAATTTTATGGGAAAAGAAAAAGATTATTGAATTTTTTAATAATTTTTTATATTTTTCATAAAAATAGTATCAAAATCTTCTTAAGATGGTCAATTCACAAATACCCTAAAGAGCAAAGTCACCGTATAGACCAATTTATTATATAAAAAAGGATTTTAGTGGAAGAGTTAAATTTCACACATAAGCTCCAAAATAATGAAGCATGTTGAAAGAGAAGAAAATAAGGGAGAAGAAGGAATAAAATAAGGGGAAAACCATCCAAAGTAGACACTGGCTTTTATGGCCCACAGCTTAATGGGCAAACCGAAGCTGGCCCCCCTAAGTCGCAACAATGAGGAAAACTTGTGAGTTGTGACTTTGACAGGGAGAGAAAGAATGTTTAACATGCTGCTTAAAAGAATGAAGAATTGCTCACCTAGATACTGACTTTGTGCCTTTGTAATTTCGTCCACAATTCATTTATTTTGCTCTAGCTTGTCAATCCCTAAAATGGCAACACATATTAGTCATAGTGATTAAATGCCAGCTGCAGTCCTTAAGAGAACACATTCAATTGCGTTATCATTTACTATCTTTTTTCAATTCCTTGTCATGCCCATCTGTTGCTCGCTTGCAGATGAAGTAAAGGTTATCCGAAGGAAGAGAATTGAAAATCAGATACTAAACAGCCCGGTTGAAAGTAAAGCAATACTTTAAAGTTTAAAATGTTGAGAATTTAACCTAATTTGAAAGATTTATGTGGTTTGGCAATATATTTATGTCCACAGAGTTGCAGCAATTTTTACTATAAATCTGTAATATAGCAAACCCTAATTCTGAAACAGCAAATATATACTAGATAAGCCCAAGCCTTTGCTCCATAGACAAGAAAATTACATTTAAAACCGTAATACTTCCAAGTCGGGTCAAATTACAAACCAAAATGAACACAAATTCAGGATCCACATAGCCCAACATCCATTGTCTTAGTTTTTCACATTTTCTCACCTCTAGGTCTTCTCTCTAGAAACCCCTAGGAGGCTAGGACGGTGGAACTTCCTTGCCTATCTTTTGGTAGGCTAAAATGGATGGTATTATATTTCATGCACTGATTGTCGTAAAAGGGCCAAAATAATTGGATCCACATTTTTGTGTGAAAGTTGCAAGAAAGAATCTTCTTGTCCAACAATAAGGTTGTGGTGGGCCTTTTTTATATCTTTGGCTCAATTGAAACTCACCTTAAGCCAGCTTGTGCGCAAGCTAGGACCCCTGGCAGAGATCTTGGTCACATGTCCATGGCATGGAATACTGTCATAAAAACGTTATAACAGGAGAAACATAATACAGCAGGATAGTTAAAATATTCTAACTGAAGTAGTAAAGATAATGTTTAGACGATTTTGCAACAGGAAAATACGATAATAAGAATATGGCAAGAATGAATAAGCAAAAAGAAAAATAATGTTAGCACTTAGACAATTATAATAAAGGAAGGAAGGGGTCAGTTTGCTGAACTTGGCTTCTTGGCAGATTTAAGTCTAAGAAGAAAACCAATTTTCAATGTAGGTAACCTCATAGGGAGATTTTGCTATAGAAATTACCTACTTTGGAAAATGGGCCTAAGTGGCTTAATATCAAACTCTTGACTTGCTAGAGAATGGGCTATTGAGAGAGAGAGAAGGGAGTAGCCTATTGGTGCATGCTCTATCACTCCTTACACTCTCATTTTCTCACTTCACTTTCTATTCTCTTATTTTCTTTCTTTCTGTTTATCTTCTCCATTTTCTTTGCTTTCTATTTCTCTCTTTTTTCTATGTTTCTTGCTGTTCCTCCTTGTTGTTCACTGTGCACGGCTAAGGCTTTTTATACTGCCTGCCATGATAAGATTTACCTTTTTACCCATCAACTACTCTTAGCCTGTTGTGGGTGTCTTTCCTGGAATACCCACTGGTCTACTGGCTACTCAGCCACCACCATTACCCTGTGCTAGCTACACCAAGTTTCATTCCCAGACAAAGGGAGTTTTGTTTTATTTTCTTACTTTCCGTGGCATTCCCATCTGGATAAAAGCTGGGTATTCTCTCTTACTAACTCTTATAGCATGCATCTAGTGATTCCAGCTCATCTTTGCCTCTATTGTATGACATTTCATCCCAGTAGGACATTTCCCCCAAAAGAGCTTGAGCGAAAATCCCAGAATAGGCTTCCCTCTTCTCCCCACCGCTAGACCTCACCCTTTTTTACTTCTGATTCATGACCACTGCCCCTGTATTGGCTGGGTACAAGTTGGTGGTGCTTAAGTCTTGTGTGTGCTCCACTCCTATGTGAGTCCATTGCTTGTCTGGTGTTAACGCGTTTGCTATTGCCTATGGGTTTGTCTAGCATTGCTGCGTGTTCTGTCACTTGTTTAACTTTTTGTGGCGTGGGTGAGTCATTGGGCCTTCATTCTCTGCATCTTGTTTCTTCTTTGGGTTGGGTATTACTTGGATGTGGACCTTTGTTTCTTTCAATTCGGCCCCTATCTCTTTTTGCCCTTGGTTTGTGGGCTGACTAGTACTCCTACCATGCCACTGCATTGTTCCTACCATGATATCGTTTAACTTTCGTTTGCTGGGTCTATTCTCATATCATCTTGGGCTTCCTCGACCCATTCTATTCCTTTGGGCATCCTTGGCCCGTTTCATTCCTTGGGGCATCCTTGGCCCATCTCATTATTTTCTACTTCTTACATTCCTATGGGCTTTTGCTAAATCTTTCAGACTTCCCTGACCCAATTATCATATCCTTTACTTTTGAGTTTATTGGCATTTGAACCAACCTCATTTACTAATTCCTTTCTTTGGGGCTCCTCTGGCCCATCTATGCTTGCTTTCTACTTCTTATGATTCCTATGGACTTACTACTTCCTTCTTTGAGACTCTCTTGGGCTCATTTGCTTTTTTTGTGGCTCTTTTACTATTTTGTGAGCTTGTGAACCATTATTCCCGCCATTCAGACCTAATGGTTTTTCTTACTTTGCTAATTCTTCTTTCTTCACCCCTTTTATATTGTTGGGCATCTTCTTGTCATTGGGCTTTTTCTTTTTGCCAAAATGGGCCTCAACAAAGGTTAGTTTTAATTTATGAAAAGATTAAATATATTTTATTGGACCCCAAAACTGGAGAATGCATACTACAATGACATGTGTTCATTTTCAAAACAAACTATAATGACATGTGGCAACTTCTTACATTTCATTGATATATATGGACAAACAATGCCATGTGTCAAAATTATTTATACATGTCAATATTGTTGCCATAATGCTAGACATGTGCCATATAATTAAAAAAATTGAATGAAGCAAATTAGTATGATATTTATGTTATGTTTTTATTTTATTTATGATCATTATTACTTAATTTGTCATTTACCTTTTAATTTTCCCAATCATTCCCCTTCCAAAGGCTATTCAAATATTTTGTTGAAAATACTTTAATTGAGAATATATATGCAATGGCTTAAAAATGTAGAAGCACTACTAAAATTAATGAAAAACACCTAATATATGAAATTTTATTAAAACAAACAATTTTTGTAGTCTTAAATGTCCAATTAAAAAAAAAAAGTCATGTTAACAGGTGACTTTAAGGTCATTGTTAATAAACCATATTAAGAAAGTTTTAACATCACTTTTATGAGAAATATAAAAAATTGTTAACAAAATTAAATGCTTTATCATTTTCCCATAAATATATCTAAAAATAGTTCCCAAATCAATGCCCTTCGGGGATTCTTTAACATTTTCCTTAAAAAAAATGCGAAAATGATGGGTGTGGGGCCCAAATGATTTACGGCCCAGGCCCATCTACCCGGGGAGAATCCAAAGGCCCAAGCCGAGGAGGGCTGTGGCCCAAACTCGACAAGATAGCCTTTGGATACCGCCGAGGACAGCTTAGTCCTCGGCAGACCCAAAGTCCCCCCAAAAAGAAAAAAAGGGTAAAAACGGCATAGGACTGAAACTTGGAAGAAAGATCTAAAATATCCAGGGAAAGCTGCCCTTACTGCCATTCAATGCTCTGAACCTGACAGAGCCGCAGTCTTAGGCTTTTACAACCACCCCCAACGACTTTGAATATGGGCTGATGGGACAAGTATCAATTTTGGAAATGTTGACCCTATACGTGGGCGAAGGACAGTGGACGCAGGCGAGTATAAAAGGAAAAATAAGTAACCTAAAGAAGGGGTTGGGAAAAATGGCCAAAAACCAGAGCCTCCCAGCCCACCTCCAGGAGAAAGACTCCAGGGGTGTAGGAAAACTTAAACTGGTACGAACACTGCGAAAAACCCACCGCCTATCGATCAAGGCCTAACCTTCTAAACCCACGCTCTACAAATGATGTTGTTAGGGGCCTTTTCACGTGCGAACCCGACACTGTTACGGTCCGCCACGAATCGCGTCCTTACAATGGGTATAGAACTTAATACCATATCTATCTATCTATAATAATAATATTATTATATTATAAAAGTTAGATCTTATGAGTTCCAATTAGGTCAACTGGTAAAGTCTTTGAATGTTGAATAAGAGATCTGAAATTCAATCCCTACCTAAACTTTCTATGATAATAAAGAGCGCTCATTATGAGCAGATGCTATAGGTTGAAACTTTCTATAAAAAAATAAATAAATAAATAGATCTTTTTTTTTTTTTGAAAGAAATAAATAAATAGATCCTTAAAACTGGTAGATGCACTCATGTATCACTTTCTCCAAGTATAAAATGATAAGACAAATAATTTCTTAATACCAAAATTACAACAATTAATATGTAAAAAAAAACTAAACTAGCGATATATGTTTATTCTTCTCCTTCTCTCTCTCTCTCTCTCTCTCTCTCTCTCTCTCCTTATTAATTAGCATGTGTCATTAATAGCTAAATAAATTATTCTAAAAAAATTATCATATATGTTTTTTACTTTCCTTAAACCTTATCTCTCTATATTTCTCTATTTATTTTTAAACATTATCTCTTTTTTCTTAATTAGTAGTATATACTATATACAGCTAATTGCTCCAAAAAAAAAAAAAAAAAAAAATTGATCATCTATGTTTTTTCCTTTCCAATATACCATATCTCTTTTTTTTTTTGAGGAAGTGGACAAATGGTTTTTTCTCTTCAAGTTTTCATATGTTGATATGATCGTTACAAAGCTTAACAGACTTCTACTCTTCTATAATCATTCCCCTTCCTCAACAAAATATGCAAACTTTCAGCTACTTATTTATCTATCAATAATATATAATATAATTTTTTTTGGTAGAAAATAATATAGTATAAAAGTTGAATTCCTAAAACTAGAGGATGCACACAATGATGCCATGTGTAACTTTCTCAAAGCGTAAAATGATGACATATATGCTTTCTTAATACCATAATCACAGAAATTAATATTTGAAAAAAAAAAAAAAACTGACCATTTATGTTTTTTTTGTGAGTTGTGCTAGTACTTACCACATAATTGGGCACAACTTTGTGTCACAACTTGCCACATGACGAGTTGTGATTGGCAAAAGTGTGTTAGTGGGCCATGTGGAGACACACTTTTGCCAATCACAACTTGTCATGTGGCAAATTGTGGCACAAAGTTGTGCCCAATTATGTGGTACTAGCATAATTCTTTTTTTTTTTTCCCCCTTATCTCTCTCCTTAATTAGCATATGTCATTAATGGCTAAATAAATTATTCTAAAAAAATCTGACCATATATATTTTTTCTTCTCCTTATCTCTTCATATTTCTCACTTTTCTACTTTCTTAATACCATAATTATAGCAATGAATACTTGAAAAAAAAAAAAAAACACTTTGATCATTTCTTTTATAACTCTCTCCTTATTAATTAGCAAATATCATTCTCTTCCCCATTTATTCTATTTACCATGGTGTGATTTGAGAGTGTTTGTCTCTTCCATTATATGTGGTATATCAGTGTTTGGGAATGTGAGCATATAAAAGTCCACCAACTTCAAAAACGTGGTATCAAAAGCTAGCAGATTCGTAGTGATAATTGCATTTTCCAACTAAATGGTGTCATTTTTTTTTTCATTGGTTATCAAAGAAATTTTTGATAATTGGTAGGAATGGCAACAAGTCAAGTTCAGGGCGGGTTTCTTTATGCCCGAACTTGCCCCCGAAACCTGAACTCGCCCTATTTAATAAACGGGTTTTTTTTAACCCCCAAACCTACCCCACGGGCCCCGCCAGCCATGACAAATCTGAAAGCCAAAATAAACCTTTACAAACCTAGATCAAAAACCTCCCCCCCCAAAAAAAAACCCCAAGATCATGTTTATCAATTTAGACCAGAAACCCAAAAACAAAAACCCGAAGATCATGTTCATCAAGACAAGAGTAGCTACCAAAACCCCAAGATCACTACTCATCAATGAGGGATGTGAGTTGTGCGAGATGGGTGAGGGAGATGAGAGAGTTGTGGCCTTGTGAGGTGGAGGAGGGTCCGGTGAGGTGAGGGAGGAGGAGTGGTGTTTGCTGACTACGGCGAGGTGAGGGAAGTAGGGAGGAGGGACTGGCGAGGTGGAGAAAGGAGCAGCCTTGACGAGGGAGCAACAGCCGAAAGGCAGGGCACCAATAAGGGAGCAAGTAAGAGTGAGGGAGAGAAAGAGATGGCGGTTGAAAGAGGGAAAGAGAGGTGAGAGTGAATGTGAGGGATTTAAGGTTAGAATTTAGGAAAAAGTTTGTATTTATAGTTAGGGTTTTTTTTAATATATATATGGGTTGGGTATTTCTAAAACCCACACTCGACTCAAACCCGTTTCAGGTTTACTTTTTAAAACCTAAACCCGACCCAAACCAGTTTCAGGTTTACTTTTTAAAACCCAAACCCAACCCTACTATTTCGTGAGTTGAGTCGGATCAGGTACCTGCGGGTCAGGTTGTTTTTTCCATTCCTAATAATTAGAATATTTGAATGAAGGTGTTACTCATATCTCAACATATATGGTAGATAGTGGTAACACGCCCAAAAGAATGTTAAATAGCATGAGAATGTCCAAAGAAGTTTGGGTTGAACCTATCGATGCAATCTATTTGTCTAATTATTGTCCCATATAAAGATTGTATGAGGAAAAACCCCATATAGCAAGCTTGGAGCAGAAAGAATCCTATAGTTTCTCACTTACATTTGTTTAGGAGCATTGCATATGCGCATATACCAGATCAAGAAAGATTTAAGCTAGATACCATAGTGAGAAGTATGTGTTTATTGGTATGATCCAAGCTCTAAGGGCTATAAATTGTGGAATCCAAACACCAAAAATTAGATGAGATGTGGAATCTAATGAAGAATGCATATGGAATTGGAGTACCAACAAAGAAGAAAAATATTATTTTCCCCTTTATTTAATGAAGATGAGTAGATGAATGAAGTTCTAGAAGAGCTTCTCTCTCCACCTTCATAACTAGCATCTCTTATTCATTAAAGTTCATCCTCAAGATCATCACTAGAAGGATTGAATGTTAGGAATGTTAAGGGCATATTTTTTATATTTTGGCATATCATTTGGCAAAACGCACTTTACTTGTAATTGGGTAGTTCTAAGTGGTTTTTAGAATATCATGAAGTATGTTTGACAAACAAGACAAAAGGTGTTATTGAAGACAATGAAGACTGCACCAAGAAACAAATGAAGAAAAGCTGAAAAAGTGAACCTCGACACTAGTTCGATACTAGCATCTATCGAGAATAAATGAAGAATCTTGATACTAATCTCAACACCTCTCAATCTATCGAGCTTCGCAGATATAGAAATCTCATATCTGTTTTTCGGTCCATGATAACTTGGATTACTAGGGTTTCGTTCACAAAACTTCTAAGGGATATAAAAACTTCATTTTAAAGTCATTATAAGATATATATACTTAATTAGAGAACTCATATACTATTGGTGACGCTACTGTGTTCTTATGCGCCTTAGGGTTTTGGAGCAAAGTGCTTCAAGATCTTCAATGTGTTTTGAAGTGAAGAACTTTGCATCCAACAACAAACATAAGTTGCTCGGAGTTAGTTACATAATGAGATTTCAGGCAAGGAAGAAGTCTCTACAAGATCAAGTCCAATTGGGGATTGGTGCAAAGGTTCAACTATAAATTGGTATTTTGGGATAGTTCAGGGTAGTGGTAAGATTCCTTATACTTGTAACCGCTTGATTCTTGATTAGTGATTCTTGGGAGTGGTGACTTGAAAATCACTTGGTGGAGTTTTTGCCTTGTGGGAAGTTTTCCCCTTAATCAACATATCACCGTATCAAATTTATTTTCCACTGCACTCTAGTTTATTTAGTGATTTGTTCGTGCCTCCACAATTTGTATGTAATTTAACGCAATTTAACATAATTAATCAATTTAGATAATTGAATTAATTAACAGGGGTCAATCTATAACCTAACAAGGATCCTAGTGGTTCCTAGTGGAGATAGGAAGGAATTGTAGAGAAATTGAATTGAATTGAGGTAGTTACCCTCCATAGAAAAATAGCTAGAAAAGAGGAATTGTACTAAGTAATGCATTGGTTTATTCTTCAATATCGCACACACTTTGCGCGAGCATGAGGCTTTTTTCTTTTTTTTTAGGTTCAGTGTCATAATTTTTTATTCATCACAATTTGAGGTTTAAGTGTATGTTCATATATACTATGCATTTGAGAATTACTTATACAGCCAGGAGTGTCATGAGGCTAGTCACAAAA
The DNA here is from genome assembly GCF_001633185.2 of Quercus lobata. Lineage (NCBI taxonomy): Eukaryota > Viridiplantae > Streptophyta > Magnoliopsida > Fagales > Fagaceae > Quercus > Quercus lobata. The sequence goes on from NC_044908.1 coordinate 1,995,428, forward strand.
AATGAAAACTGAAAAACATTGAAATCATATGTTCACATGTGAATGTGTTCATTTTTTGGAGGTAGCCTATTGACACCCTTGATTGTATAAGTAGTTCTCAAATGCATAATATAATCGACCATACACTTAAACCTCAAATTGTGATGAATAGAATTAAACCCAAAAAAAAAGGGGATCCTCATGCACACACGGAGGCTAGTTTGAATTATTGATGACATGAGAAAACCAAAACTATTGATCATTTCAAAATTGATGAATATGATTTTACGAATTCCATAGAGAAATTACTTTTAAGAACTTATAGAGAATCTTGATCAGTTATAATGGCATCCCATTTTGTGTTACTAAAATGTCATGCGGTTTGATCAATGGCATGCAGCTTATGGCAAACTAGAATTGCTTAAGATTTGATTAATTAGTAATGACATGCAACTTATGTCATGCCCTCTAGTTGATGACCTGCCATCGAGAAAAAAACGGCATGCCATTTAGTGCAAGAGAAAAAGATAAGTTACATAAATAAATAAAAAAGAGAAAAAGACAGTGTGTAACATGCCCTTCAGGGCCATTAACAAAAGCAGCTTGCCGTGTATGTTTCATCAACTTGTTTTGCTAGTGAATTGCTCTGAAATTGATTGATATTCGGGATGAATAAGAATTTTATTCAAACCAACTAAAAACTTTGGCACAAGCAACTACTAAAAAGCAAATGGTGATCCAAATTGCAAGAATCGTTACAGTTTAGTTAGAACTAACACAGCATTCCTAGCAAGTAGCAATCACATAATATAAACTTAATTGTAATTCAATCATCAATCTTAGAAAGCATGACCAAAGAACCAAAATATTAGACACCCTTGAAGATATTCCATGTCTTTCTCTATCCTTGTAAAGACCCAAGGAGAAAGAGAGGATTTGGAATATCACCTGGTGGAGTTTTTGCCTTGTGAGAAGTTTTCCCCATTAGTTAACAAATCATCGTGTCAAATTTATTTTTCACTGCACTCTAGTTTATTTGGTGATTTATTTGTGCCTCTGCAATTTGTATGTAATTTAACATAATTAATCAACTTAAGTAATTGAATTAATTAACGGGGGTCAATCTATAACCTAACAAAGATCCCAGTGGTTCCTAGTGGAGATAGGAAGGAATTGTATAGAAATTGAATTGATTGGAGGTAGTCACCCTCCATAGAGAAATAGCTAGAAAAGAGGAATTGTACTAAGTAATGCATTGGTTTATTCTTCAATATCGCACACACTTTGCGTGTGCATGAGGCTTTTTTTTTTTTTTTTTTTTTTAAGGTTTTGTGTCATAATTTTCTATTCATCACAATTTGAGGTTTAAGTGTATGTTCGAACATACTATGCATTTGAGAATTACTTATATAGCCAGGAGTGTCATGAGGCTAGTCACAAAAAATGAACATTGAAAAACATTGAAATCATATGTTCACATGTGAATGTGTTCATTTTTTGGAGGTAGCCTATTGACACCCTTGACTGTGTAAGTAGTTCTCAAATGCATAATATAATCGACCATACACTTAAACCTCAAATTGTGATGAATAGAAAATTATGACATTAAACCCAAAAAGAAAAAAGAAAAAAAGGAGAGCCTCATGGACACACGGAGGCTAGTTTGAATTATTGATGACATGAGAAAATCAAAGCTATTGATCATTTCAAAATTGATGAATATGATTTTACGAATTCCATAGAGAAATTACTTTTAAGAACTTATAGAGAATCTTGATCAGTTATAATGGCATGTCATTTTGTGTTACTAAAATGTCATGCGGTTTGATCAATGGCATGCAGCTTATGGCAAACTAGAATTGCTTAAGATTAGATTAATTAGTAATGACATGCAACTTATGTCATGCCCTCTAGTTGATGACCTGCCATCGAGAAAAAAACGGCATGCCATTTAGTGCAAGAGAAAAAGATAAGTTACATAAATAAATAAGTAAATAAAAAAAGAGAGACAAAGACAGTGTGTAACATGCCCTTCAGGGCCATTAACAAAAGCAGCTTGCCGTGTATGTTTCATCAACTTGTTTTGCTAGTGAATTGCTCTGATACTGATTGATATTCGGGATGAATAAGAATTTTATTCAAACCAACTAAAAACTTTGGCACAAGCAACTACTAAAAAGCAAATGGTGATCCAAATTACAAGAATCATTACGGTTTAGTTAGAACTGACATAGCATTCCTAGCAAGTAGCAATCACATAATATAAACTTAATTGTAATTCAATCATCAATCTTAGAAAGCATGACCAAAGAACCAAAATATTAGACACCCTTGAAGATCATCCATGTCTTTCTCTATCCTTGTAAAGACCCAAGGAGAAAGAGAGGATTTGGAAATGGACCAACCCATTTGCAAATTACAGTCTAAGGGACCAAGATGAGCCAACAAAATTTATAAGCTTGTTAACAAAAATGAAAACCCAACATTAGCATAGAAGAGTGCTCAAAATTGACTTAAACTTAGATCAGAAAAAGAACCAAAAACCAAGAGGGATTAGGGGGAATGCGTTGCAAAAATCAATGGTCCTTATTTAAGTTATTTCCCCTTTGTGCCTACTTGTAAATGGCAATCTTATTCCAAGAAAAAAGCCCTGAAGAGGCAGTGCTATATGCTACCCCATTATTCTTATCCCCAAGCCAAGATTGCCAATGAACATAATTATAAAGCATTGACAATACAAACACACATTATTTATATAAAACAAAGTATTGGGTATCCCATTCCCATAGCTAGATTGGTTTAACCCTAAAAACGTTTCTCTTGGACCTTCTCAGCATCCACTCCTCAAAGTCTTTTGCTTCATATGGAATCCTCAAAACTCCTTCATTACAGAAGCCATATTCTTCAGCTGACCTGTAGAGAAACTCCAAGAAATCTGCATCCTCTAGCATTTTTACACGAACCATAAATCGCCTTGTATCATTGTTCATACCAACACGTATAGGGATGTAACCTCTAGGCGTCAATGAAGAGCCTCTTAAACGCTTCCTTAGTACTTGAGCTCCAATAAGTTTGCTCAACTTACTGGCTCTCAACCCCATCCTCTAAAGCTTCCAATTTCACTATATGACTCCTAAAACAGATTTAAAGCCGTATGTACTAGGTGCCTTGCCATGTCACATTGGATGATGATTAGAAATATTTTTCTTAATTAAATGATGGTGATATGCTAACGAAATATATGGCTTGTCATGTTCTTGATTAAAATTGAGGTAAATTGCCTTTGAAAGAGGTTGCATGCCGTCACCACAAAGTTGATTAGAGATCAATTATTATAATCATCTACTATATTATTTAATGTAACAATCATCCTCGGTGAATTTGGAATATAGAGTGCAAATTTTGTAAGTTTAAGAGAATAATTCCACCTTGCCGACCCTATCTCTAGAAATTTAGAAGGCTCTTGTAAAAATCCTCTCGTTGCTTCTTTGTTTTTATACTCATTTAGACCATGAAATACTCATGCTGACAATTCGGATTGTGTGTACGAAACAAGTACTAGGCCAAACATTTTTTTTACTTAATATGAAGTACCTCATGTTAAATGACCCAAGTCCAACATGTTATCTATTCGACACATTTCTCTTTGGGTTGTTTGCTTGTCCTAGAAAGCAAGCTTTACCACTTAAAAGTTTTTTTTTTTTTTTTTTTTTTTTTTTTTTTTTTTTTTTTTTTTAAGAAATAATTACAATATGCTGCTAACCTCACAACTCGAATACTTTCCCCTAAACCTCTAAATATTTTTTGCATTTCTACTTAAAGTTAGAACTCAATAAAACTTGAGGACATTATAATCAACCAATTTGATGCAATAGCTTGCAACACACTTAAGTTAAATAAGCATAAAATAAATCTAGAGACATACCAAATTTTGCATATAATTTCATAACTTGCTTATTTGTGTGAGTATTTTTTGTTGACTACTTACCATTGCACAAATCAAAAAGTTGTGAAATTTAGTATAGGAATGGTTGTTTATATAGTATTTGGATCCTCAATTCTTGAATATTGGATTGGGTTGTTGAGTTGAGCCCACCCTATATCTCAAAACAAAAGGCAAAAGACCCATTAAACAAAACACAATTAGCCTCGGCCCTTCAGAGAATGTGAACCTTGAGCCCACCAAAGAAAAAAAATATTGGTCCAAGAATAATAAAATATGATTATTTTAGGTCCTCCTAAAAAAAATCAAAATGAATTGGAGACTGTTCATTTGAAGACTATGATTTATTTAAGATAAATTAAGGGTACAAATTCTTCTTCTACATCATTTAAAAAGCAACATTTTAACTCTAGCAACTTCAACTGTGGTTAAGTAAAACTGAGGATCCATTTGCTCCAACTTAAGATTGGAGTATGCATGTTATTATTATTTAGTTTTTGGCTAAATATTGCTTAAATTAGAATTTATTTGTGATTTATGGGGAAAAAAAAAAGAGTAAGAAAGGAGAGAGAATGACATGATTGAGGAGACAGGAGAGAGAAAAAGTAAATTTGGCACTCTTTTGTGACACAATTGCTTCCCATTTTTTACCCGAGAATAGACTACCCATAACCAAAAATGGAGAGAAGAGAAAAGGTAAAACTGGCAATGGTGTTGCCAAAATAGGAGAGATGAACAAAGTTGGTAATTGTGGCAATGGTGATGTCGAAATTGGTGATAGAGAGAGGGAAAAGAGAGAAATTTTTTGTCAAATAATTATTAAAAAAGAAAAATGCTAGAGTTACAAATTTTTTTACAAATTGTTGATGTGGTGAGTAATTATTGTGGTAAGTAAAAAAGTGATGCAAAAGGTAGGCCAAAACGAAACTAATAAGAATTTGACACCTTATTAGTTTGTAAAAATGTTGTAAAATTTTTATGACTGTAGCCTTATTCACTCAAAAATTGTACAAGGTGTAGAAATTAGTGTGAGATGAGAGAGATAGAGAATAAAGTTGGTAATTGTGGCAAAACCATTGCCACAATTAACATTTTTTTTTTCTCTTCCCTATTTTTGCAACACTATTGCCACAATTACAAACTTCTTTTTCTCTCTCTTCCCTCTTATTTCGACAACACCATTGCCACTTTTACTTTTTCTCTCTCCTCCATTTCTAGTCATGGGCAAAGAAAAAATGGGCAGCAATTGTGACATTGAGAGTGTCGTACTTACTTTTTCTCTCTCATTGGTAGCGCCATTCTCTCTCTTCTCTCCTATTGTTTTCGCCAAAAATTTGGCAACCACGTTGTCAAATTTCGCCTCTCTCCGCACTCAACTAATAAATATTGAACAGTATACATATCGCCAATAAACTCTCATTTAAGTAATATTTAGTCGAAAGACTTCATTCTTTTTCCTCAACAAGTTTTTGTGCATTTTTAGTTGTTTTAAAAACTAGATTAAACCAGACCAACCGATTTTACCAATAATCGAATCTTAAATTGGTATGGTAAAAACCAGATAAAAATGAGTGAAATACCTAGCCCAAATTCTAATTATTTGACCAATCCGATTTTTAAAACCATTTATTTTATTTTCAAATTACAACCATTGCCACCACCATCCTCCACTGACCACAACTTTTCTGTATTCATCACCTCCACTACTCTCCCTCAGATTTGGCATGTTAACACAAATTTTTTTTAAGAAAAAAAAAAAAAAAAAAAAAAAACTAAATGTTAGCTTACTTACCACAGTCAAAGTAGCTAGAGTTAGGATCCATTTGATTGGGATGATGGAAATGTGGGAGAATAAAAAATGAAGAATGAATAAAAAAAGTGGGAAGATAGAAGAAATTTTAGTTTTCTTTATTCGTATTTAGTTGGAGAGGTGGAAAAATTAAGAGATGAAAAAAAAATTTTTGTTTGGTTGAAAAGAAGAAAAAAAATGGGAAGATAGAAAATAGAGTTTGCATAAATTTACCAATATACCCTAATACATATTTTTTTTTTTTTAAAGCTAGAATTAATTACTCTTTTTTTATAATAATAAAAAACACTCATGTACAGGTTAAAAAAAAGAAAAAAAAAGTGATCCACCTGACCCAAAAAAAAAAAAGCACAGACAAAGTAACCAAAAAAAAAAAACACTAACCTGGCCAGCTGAAAAAAAAAAAAAAAAAAAAAACCCACCCAGTACTGTTTCTTAACAAAAAAAAAACTCGGAAGTGAGAAGACTCTAAACAGAACAACAAATTTCCAGATTGGTTTTGCTCAAGGTATTTCTTTCCCTCCCAGTTTTATTTTATTTATCCTCCCTAAAAGCATCCAACCAAACATACCCTTAAATTTGTTAGCTTTTAGATGATGTGGCATAATCTATACCCTTAGATTTATTTTAAATAAATCCTAACCATCAAATGCGCACTCTCCAATTTTAAGTGAAATGGACAGGATTCCGATTTCCGGTTCCTCCATTGTGTTGTGATACTTGTGAAGTGAGTACAAAGAATTTGCACGAAGCAGCTTCTTTGCCACATGTAAAGTCGTAGCGGTGCTGACGGAAACGAAAACAACACTGGTGAGCTCCTCTCTCTCTCTCTCTCTCTCTCTCTCTCTCCCTTATTCGTAAATCCAAGAAATAACTTTTTTTTTTTTTTCAATTTTTATGATATTAGTTTAAGTTTTGGGCATATGGGAATTAGATGGGCAAGCATGATTTGAATTTGTGTAGAGATACATAGTGTTCCAAATGGGTTTTTGGGTTGGCATGTTCTGATGCACTGATTTTGGAATTTTGAGGTGTATGTTGCAATGGGTGTGTTAGACTTGTTGCATTTTGGTTAGAATGGTTTCATTACTCTAAGGTTGCATTTGGGTGTCCCTTGGAAATCAAATCAAATGGCTCCACCCCAAGGTTTAGAATTTAGATACCATTTCTTGAGCTACTAATATGTCTTCTGAAAAATGTGCCAATTTAAAGGATTCAATATATATATATATATATATATTTATATAACAGATAGTTCCACAGTTTCATATTTTGTGATTTTTAATGGAAATGATTGTTTTGCAATTGCTGCAATTTTATCGGTTCCTTTGTTCATTACCTAGTGGGGGTCTCAAGTTGCAGCTCTCAAGACTTGAACTTGTTCACTACTTTGCCATTGCATTAGGGCATTTGCTGCAATTTCAGATATTTGTGTGTGAAAAAAGGTCATCCTAATGCACAAAGCTATTGATTTTGTGAGGTCTGGGAAAGTTGATTTATAGGCATACTTAATCCCAATTTTGGATAAGCTGATTCATAAACTCGAACTTGTGATACATCACTTGGTTCTGTATATATTTAATATATGAAAGTTAGATATGGAACTAGTGTGAGTATGTCATATATCATATTATTTCAGTGGGATACATCCAATTAAGGGCTTTTTCTTCTTCTTTTTTGTGCATGCAAGCTGACATTTCTCAAAATATTGGATTCTCCGATATTGTAGGAACTTGAGAGGTGTATGAGAAATGTCCAGGTTTCGAGCACTTCTGAATGCAACTAAGAAAGGTACTATATGGTTTATGGTTGCCATCTTTGTCTCAAGCTTGGCTTTGTGGGTTGTCTTTGTTGGTCATAAAGCACTACCTTATTGCTTGTTCAATATGCATTGGAATGTAATTGTTAGCTATGCTTCTAACCAATATGTATACATGCGCAACAGAAGCAGATTATCATAGATAGGATAATTTACTTCTTTACATCAATCGTATGCAGGATATATATGTATAATCACTACTTATGACTCTTCTTTTGTTTTTCTTCTTCTTGCAAAATCAATCAATAGCTCTCACATGGAGTGCCGAAGACTTGATGCCTCCTACAGAAAGATACATATTCAGCTTCAATTCAAAGGAACAGCTAAAAAAGTGGCATCTATATTCAGATTCTGAATATGGAGGTATTTATATACTCAACTGCAAGTCTCCATTGCATTCATATGTATGAAGTTATGCACAATATGCCAAAAAAGAGCTTAGAAAACTAATGTGCTGTTGTCTGAATATAATTTGCGAGTGTCAGTCCTTCATATTTTTTCTTAGCATGGATAGCACAAAGCAATTTTTATTATTAATGAAACCAACTCAACTGCAAACCTCTCCTGGTTCAATGTCCTTAGTAAACATAAAATTAAGATCAGGATTACATTTTATATACATATGGGAATAAAGATTGATTTTCTGAAACAGTTTTATTTGTTTTGTAGCTCTTTTCAGTTTCTTCTTGATATTAATTGTAATTGGTATCCAATCAGAGCTTATTTTGAGACTAATATAGATTTCAATGTTTAATTGTATTCCAGGTTTGTCCTCAGCATCTTTGGAGATCAAAGAATCTGAAAAAGGGTTAAGTGGTACTGCCAAAAACATATCTTTTACAAGTGACACATTAGTATAATCTCTATAGCTTATGATATCCTTTTATTTTGGCTCTGACGACCATTTTTATGTTATATGAATAGAGTACCTGTAAGGTCCAAGGTTGTTTTCCACATTGTTGAAAAAAAAAAAAAAAAAAAAAAAGAAAGAAAGATAGATTGTTGCTTGAACAAAGGCTGTTGTTTTTATATATATTTCTAGAAATGGATGAAGGATCTGGTAACCTTCTTAATATACCTGTGTTTCACATTCATTCTATGATGGTTTGGAAGAACCCAATAAATATTATTTTTCTACTCCTATACAAGTCTCCTTGCTGGAACACTAGCTTTGCAAATTGGGGATGACTCCCTTGTGCCATCGCTACTGTCTATTTTGGTCTCTTCTGGCTGTAGTTTTATATACTTATGTAAATGAAAACATAGAATTCAACAAAGTAAAAATATTTATTTATTGGTTGGAGCCCGGGGGTGGGGGGGGGGGTTGGGGGGGAGGGAGAGGGATGGAGGGGGTGGAGAGGATAAATAACATAGTAAAAGGAATATATACAAGTGATTTTCAATTTCTGAAAATCAAAGTTCGTGAACCATGCCAAAACTTCTGCTTAATCCATTGGCTCTACTTTTTTCACTTTGTTTAATTTAGATGCATCTGAATTCTGATACCTTTATCATTTTGAATCTATATGATAGGGGTTTTCTCTGGGAACCTTTCCTTGGATGTATCTAATGATTCCAAGTGGAAAATTTCTCGCAGTGGCTTCTGTGGAATGCGATCCAAAAAGGTGAACAATATCTCCAAGATTCTTAGGAATTTTAAATCAATAGTTGGAATTGAACATGCAATTTTTTATTTATTTTAACTAATATGAACTGTTATTATGTTGCACCTTTAGATCTATATGGTCACCCATTCTTCATTGTTGGCTACTCCATGAGATCAATATGTATAGTTTCTACCTTTCATGTTTTGTGCAAATTGCTTGGTTAATGGGTCTTTGATGTAGGCTTTATTAAAAAGGTTCCTTTTTGATACATGAATAGCATGAGTGTTGATGCTGCACAACCCCCCCCCCCCCCTCTCTGTAATGACTACATTACAAAAACACAAAACATAATGAATAATTTCATTTCAATATGTAAACAGCCCCTCTTTCTCAGTTCTCTTAGTATCCATCAGAGGCAACTGTTGGTAGAACTGTATCTTTTCTTAACAATTTTCATCTTCTGCAGTTTGATGGATTCATTGATTTGGATTCATATGATACAGTAGCATTAAAGGTTAAAGGAGATGGAAGATGCTACATATCTACTGTGAGTATTCTTTCCCCTGTTCATGTCATAAAGAAGGAAATAAGCAGTGGTTTTTATTTCTGGTGGTTGCTTTTTTCTCAACCTTTCTGATTGATTTAAAACTTGAAAGTTTTACCCGGTTCTCTCAAATTCTGATGCAGATCTATACAGAAAATTGGGTAAATTCACCTGGACAGGAGGAAGATAACTCATGGCAATCGTTTGTTTTTGTACCTAAAGACAATTGGTATATTGCAAAGGCAAGTTTCACTTTCTTCAAGCTTATCTGCTTGGAAACATGATATCATAGACTTGGCTCTCATAAACAGCTGTGGATCATTTATATGATGTAACTGTAGATGCTTATGACCATTACATGGATAAACTTAATGAATTAGTGACCTACCATATTAGATGTAGATTTTCGGTGAAATTAGTTATTCAGTTGTACAAGTCTGTTCTGAGGGCATGGAATTAACAACTGATGGATGCACAAGGGTCAAACAACATTAGTGTATACTGCATTTTCATGCACATCCTCATCAGCTAATGATACATGGGAAATGATATACCACCTTGTTCCTATTCTCAATAAAAAAGACAAGAAATTTAGTAGAAACATACTTGTTTAGGATTGATATGACAAAATCAATCTAAGGCAAAGAATGTATTTAATGACATTAAATACATTATCCAAGGCAAAAAGTCTATTAATGCTGTCAAATATGTTCATTAAGTATTTTATTCATGAAGATGGAATTGGTTTTCTGCTTTTATAGGTGGTGGTATTGTGGTTTTTGCAGAATTGTGGTGGGGGTAGGGTTGCAATAATGGCCTTTGGACATATGGGCTATGGGCTATGGGCTATTCCATGAGTGATAATTTACTGAGATGTGATGCACTGTGTCATTTGCAATGCATGAGCGTCAAAACACCATGGTGCTTTCGCATTTGTGCAATGTTTTCTTAAATAAATTTGGCTTATATTTTGTTTTATGCCTAAAATTCAACTGAACTTTTCAGATTCCTCTTGCTCGATATTTACCAACATGGAGAGGCAATGTTATAGATGCAGAGTTGGAAATGAATCCATCTCGTATAGTCGGTATGTCACTGTCTGTTAATGCTGAAGGTGGTGTGCCAGGTGCTAGAACTGGACCAGGTGATTTCCAGGTTGAAATTGACTGGATCAAGGCCTTGAGAACAGAGTAGGTTGATGTAGACTACTTTGGGGAGAGGGGACGTTAGATGTATTAAAGCCTTGATTTTGTGTTAATAAAGTATTTTTGTTGTTGAGCTTTGACTAGCAAAAAACTTTTCATGGGTACACTTGTTTTTGTTTCCCCCCTTTTGGCTACAGATTGTCAAGCACTTGCTAATTTAAATGGGGGAACTATCTCATAAAACCCATGAACCCAGTTGATCATTCCAACTTATCAAACTAAAATTAGAAAGGAAAAGAGAGAGAAAAAGCATTCTAAGCAGTAAACTAGACGGATTCAAAGCATGGATGACTCCTAATTATTGATTGTATTGACTGAGGGAATTGTTGTACCTTTGTTCTTTTATTTCATATTAGAATATGTACCAAGAAAGAAACTAAGCAATGTATTGATCATGAAGGCATTGGGCCGGTCCTTTATGACATTTTGGTATTTGCCATAATGGCCGTGAGATGACATAGTTATCTGAAAAATCAACAATCCCATTACATAAATTTTAATCTATTTAAGGTCATAGCTATGATACTTTGATTGTTTCTATTAAAACAGAAATTTAACAAGTATCTACCTATGAGTATCAAATGCATAACATTGTCAATCAAATTAAAAAAGAAAGAAGGGTTTAATCCATAGTCACCTGTGTAATGGAAATTGCACAACAGCTAGAGTCGACTCAGCAGAAGAATGGCAACAGTTGTTGATATTATTACATTTTAAAACATGCACCAATGATCTTGCTCGATTGGAGACCACTCAAGTCGCAAGGAAACATGATTTGGGCCAAGATTAAGGCTACATATTGACCATATAAGTCATACAAAAGAATAAGTATCTCTTGCATCGGGTATATGCACTTAAAGCATGCCCACTCACAATATTCACATGCTATAAGTGCACTTACAGTATTCACATGCTGTGAAAGATATGTTGCAAATGCTCAGTGTATTGGATAATTATTGCATATTTAAGCAGAAAGTATTTCAGTTCTAGTAAATGGTTGGTTTTGAACAAAAGTTAGGAAAGTTAAGGAGATAATCAAGGGCCCTGCGAAGGTGTAGTTGAATAATTGGACTGGGTTTGAGCCTCTTTTAAAGCATTTATCTATGTTCCATAACACAGATTGAGATGGACCTTAGGCTTCATGAATTAGGTCTCAGGAAGAGAGAAGAGGAGAGAGTTAAACAGCTTATCATGGACTTCAAAAGAAAATTGACCAGATCTGTTTAGGGGCAAGGTGAATTTTCTTTCATATCTGTCTAGCAATTGGCTGATAAACAATCCACATGGGACTCTGGACACCAGAAGTTGGGTTGGCTTTGGAAACTCTTATATTGGAGTGGAAATGTTATTAATGCAAATGTGGAATGAATCTATCATAGTAGCCATGGCTGATATTGTCTCTATTTACCAATGCTGAATGCTGATGAAGGTGGTGTCCCATGCCATGTGCTAAATGTGAAAAGAACGAATTTTTTGATTGTGAAGACCATCCATGGCCATCAAAATCTTTTCAAGTACAGGCTTTGGTCTGTATGGCAAATAGGAATACAAAAAGAAAGTTTGACTCAAAATTCTTTATTGATTGGTGTTAGATCTTATGGGCTTTGTTATAGGCCCATAGTTGTGCAAAATAAAAAATAAAAAATGCCCTCAACAACAGTCCCTCCATCAAGCGGATGTTTGATATATGTACTTAAAAATATGTGTTTTGTTATTTGAAAATATATGTGAAAATACGTATGGATCAAAAAATATATAAAAATACGTGTAATGTTGTTTAAAAACTGAAAATGTGTATTTGAAAAGGTATACCAAACACCAATCTCCGAGAATCCATTCTCTCATTTTAGCTCTCAGACTTTATGTTCTTGGTCCTAACCTGTACCTGTTATAGCACTTAGACCGCTGTTGCAGTTGAGCATTTAAAACCTGGCTAACAAGGATTTCTACCTCATTAAGGATGAAAGGTCCATGCAAACAAATAGAAAAGAGGACAGAGAGATGACCACTGATATTTCCGAGAGTTGATATCCAATAAAGGCTTGGCTGCCTTACTTTAGAGCAAGTACTCTTTGGCTTCTAGGTAGAGAGGATAGCTTGGTTAGTAAGGTACTACTAACACTTCATCACACGGGTCCATGGGGAAACTTTTTCAGTGAGCAATATCCAATTGAGTTTTGCTAAGGGCAAGGTTTCTCATTATTCTAAACCTCTATAGCCTCTTGGAAGAGTGACATTATCCCATTTTACGTTGTTCTTTTAGGGACAAATATTTTGTAACAGTCTTTGACATAATTTGCATATTTGTGGATTCGTGATTGAATTACATCACTTACTACGTGGAAACCACTACTAGTACTAATAAAAATCAATCCAGCTGACAAATACTAATTATGACAAATGTATGTTAAAAAAAAAAAAAAAAGTATTCTTATATGGACACATATGGCGGCCAAAATGGCCAAGTTCCACTATTTGGTAAAATATGTATGGATCTATCACTATTTGTGAAATAATTTGGGATCTATTACTTTTTTAAAACTCAAGTTTATGGAAAATTTTTTACAGAACTTGAGTTCCATAAAAAATGGCATGGCAAATTTGAAAGCTATTTTTTCAAAAAAAAAAATTCAAGTTATATGGCAAACTTAAGTTCAAAAAATATAAAAAATTGTTAAATATTTCACAAATATGAGTATATTGTTAAATATTTTATAAAGCAGTAGTATACAGCCATTTTGATCACATTTAGGCACAAACTTTGATAAAACTTGCACATTTGTCATTTTGTGAATGGATTCCACTGCTTGCTTACATATGAGAACCACTATTATTATTTTGTGAAAAATTTTCCAATAACCGCTTAACATGTGTAATAATTGTGAAAGCATGTATCTTTGGACTTTTTTGTATTTTACAGAACGGAGTTTCCTTGCTCGATTTTTTTCCCCTAAGGTAGAGCCCCAAAGGAAATTTGGATTCGCTGGATCAATTTCTTTGGATACTTTATTTGATATAACAGAGCCCCATGCATGATATACTCTAGAATATATGGAGCTTGTAGAAGACTACTGAAGGACTCTCCTAAGGTCCAACTAGCCAGCTTGTCTTTGGACTTTTCGGGTTACAAAATCTTAGATGCATGGAATCGATGAACGACGTGGACAAATGAGTTCCAAGTTCCAAATACAAAGTATCAACCTCCTTTACTCGCTCATTCCCTGCCCATCACCCATGTGTCATTCTTGAAGTTTGAAGCACAGCCTGCAAAATATGTTTCTCCAGAAAGGGTCATCACCCATGAGCCGAAAATGAAATGTTGCGTGTGTTAGCTAATGGGAATCTTTTGTTTGAAATAAGAACTTAACTGCACCGCCCCAAACCCTATTCTTTTCCCCCTTTGTTTGTTTGTTTTGTTTTTTTTGTTTTTTTTTTTTAATATATATATTTGAAAGTTGGTCATTATAACTAAAATATTTTCAAACTATAATGACCTTTCTGTTATATAATATAGATTCACGTTAACGAGTACTCTTTAGAACATTGGTTAACAATCTATTTTAAGAAAGTTTTGACGCCGTTTTTATAGGAAATAAAAAAAATTGTCAAAATATTAATTTTTTTTCCCTATAAAAACTTTCTTTAAATGAATTATCAACTAATAGGGCATTCGTTAGCATTCCTTATAATATATACAATTTTTTTATTACCAATTAAAAAGGTAAGCATAGAAATTGCGCCTTTCAACCAATGAACTTAAAATAATAGGTTATAAATTCGAGTTTCAAAATTAACTTCTTTAAAATAAATAAATATATATATATATATATATATATTCTGCAAAGTAAAAAATTTTCTTTCTTATTTGCTCCAATCGGTATATTTATATAAATAAATAAATAAATAAAACCAAATAAACTCGTGACGCTATACCTTAAGAATCCTAATCCTGATCTGTTACCCCTTAAGCCTGAAAATTAAACACCAAAGTTAGATACATGTTATTGCTTAAGTGAATATAACATTTTTTTTTTTTGGGGGGGGGGGGGGTCCATGAATATGACTTATTATTCACCCATGCATGATTTCCAATTTAAATGGTAGTGGCACATCTTTTTCCATAGGAACATGATGGAAGGTTGGTGATAACAAGCTTGCTAAACAAGATGCAAATTATTGGACCCTGATGATGTGCAATTAATTTCTTCTATGAATTCTTTAAAAAAAAAAAAAAAAAAAAATCTTCTATGAATGATATGTCTATCTCTCCATACATACAATAGCTTGTAGGTCACTATCCCTACTTTTCCAATTAATTGAGTGGGTAGTTAGAGGGTATACTACTTAAAAGAAGCACAGATTTTCCAGGGCCTTCCAAATTCCAATCCCACATGGCTGAATATCACGTGGACATTTTGAGCCAAAGTGGACCATTTGCGAGTTTGTCACATATGAATTCGTCTCCAAGCCATTATTTCCATTAATGGTTCAATTGCACAGATCCTGATGATCCCAAACATGGATGTGCTAAGTGCTAACTGAGTCACTGACTATAGTAGATGATCACTAAGCTAAGCCCATTGATTCTAATATTCTAAAGCTACAAAACCAAAATTTATTCACCCCTCTAAGGTTCTCATTCATCATCAACCACAATTTTTGCTTAGGTATGGTTCCAAACTTGCACTTTTTTCGTGTTTGTTATTTCAAAAACACTATAGATTATCAATAGTCACAAAGTTTAAACAGTTAAGAAATAATAAATTTAATTATTTTATTTTTATTATAACACTCTCCTTCAAAAACTTCATTTTAATAAATGAAGTCTAATATGTATAATTTTTAACATTTTAAATAAGAGATAAAAAGAAAATTAGATTTAAACTTAAGAACAATTGCTCTGATAACATAATAAATTATTACTACTAATCTTAAAATTTTAAATTATTTAAAAATAATTAATTTAATCATTTAACTACAGTATTATTCTTAACTGTGAGAATATATATGGTTTTATGGCCCAAAATGTTCTTCTTTTTTTTTTTTTTTTTTTGAGAAACAGCCCAAAATGTTCTTCTAAATGGTTCACAAAACCAACCCATTGTTGTTCATACTTTATAGTAGTTCAACTGAATTAAATGACCTCGTAGTGTTGTAAGCTTAGATTTTAATATGTTGGCTTGGAAAGAAGTCTTTTTCTCGGAGCTACAGCAGGGGAAGAAAATGTGGAACAAAAACTTAAATCACTTTGCGGAAGTTAGAGAAAATATTAATAAATTAATCATTCAGAAATTGGGGGAGACGGAATTGTAAACAACAAAATCGTCAATAAACAATTGATTTGATGCCTATGGAGACAAAAAGTACGAAATTTAAGGTTGCCAGAGAGAGACGATAGTTATGACCTAAAATAGTTGTTGTCACTAATAAATATTAAATAAAGCTCAATAGTAAGATGAAAGCTCTCCCACGCAAAGTGAATCTGTGCATACCCAAATTTATAGGTTGAGATTGCGCTGAGTTGTGTTAGATGAAAGTTACTTTTGAGTAGCTTAATTGCCTTGGCCCAATTATGTTTATGTTTAAACGTTTTTTTTTTTTTTTTTACACTTTACGTGCAAGTGATGTCTCATATTAATAGAAAATTCAAGAAGGACTGATTTATATAACATAGTTCGGTCAAAACTCATAAGTTTAAGCTTTTTGGATTAAGTGGTGTTATCTTTATATATTATATTAACTACTTAACTAGATGCTCCCAAAGATGTTATCTCCCCAACAAGAGAGTATTGCTAATGGTGTGCTAAGTCACTTTGTGGCATGCAGTTCCCATGAACATGGAAGTGTGGGCTAGTTTTCAAGAATTTGTAATGATCTTGGAAAAATACTCAACAAAGGAGTGTTGCTAATGGTGCGCTAAATCATTCTGTGACATGGGGCTCCCATGGACATGAAAGTGTGAGTTAGGCTGACATGTGATTTCCATGGATGATGTATGAGAAGTCCATGGATGACACATTGATGAAGGAAAAAAGCCAGAAAGCAAGGGGGTGGTAGTAGGACTTATCAAAAATCACGAAAAGGCAAAAACTCACACGAAATGGGAGATATATAATGTTGGGTATAAACATATGAGTGAAGTCTCATATTGCATAAAAATGACAAAAGTGAAGGTTTAATATAACATATTTGGGCCCAAACTTATAAGTTTAAACCTTTTGGATCAAGTAGTACTCATATTTGTTAATTAACTATTCAATTGAAGGCTTATCAAAGTGTTATCTCCCCAATACACTCTCTCTTTTATTTTATTTTATTTTATGAAAAGTATAATTTATTTAACTAAGGAGCAACTAACAGCAATTTAAGCTACATTTAGTGTACATTCGCAGGGGCGGAGCCAGAAATTTTGGTTTGGGGGGGCCAAATTGTGATGCTAATATATTAGTTAAGACAAACCTCTACACACACATGTATGTAAATTAATTTACTAAGAGAATTTATCATTTTCTAAATTTTAATGAGTATATAAAAGTCATGTATTTCTTCTATTAGACACGTACAAAAATTTATCATTTTCTGCATAGTTTAATTTGTCAAACCTCTTAAATTATATGATTTTAATATAATTTCTCTTTTTTTAAAAGCACCATTGAAATAACTCAAAATTTGGGAGGGCCAACCTCAATTTTTACATGCTACATTTTTTAAAATGTAAATAATATACATACTATAAATTAATTTTTTTAAATTTTGGGGGGGCCTTGGCCCCCCCACCTTTGTGTGTGGCTCCGCCACTGTACATTCGGATTTATGGCCTGTTTGGAAGTTTAGAGAGGGAGGAGAGGAGAGAAGAGTAGAGGAGAGGAGAGAAGAGTAGAGGAGAGTGGATATTTTTAAAATTAGTAAGGAGGAAGGGAGTAATTAGCCCTTCTTCTTATTTGGATGTTTTAAAAATTAGGATGGAGAGGAGAGAAAATGATTTAAATAAACAAATTTACCCCTATTTGAAAATGGACTTACAACATTGGTCTATGATTAATTTATCAGTTTTGTAAAGTCTTGAACCTGATTATCATTCATCCAAATCTTAGAATATGTTAGTGATTTTTTTTTTTTTTTTGGAGAAAAAAAAAATAAAGTATATACCTAAAAACTAAAAAAAGAGTAAAAATCAGTCAAAATTGACCTGTTCTCTGAATGTTTGAAAACAAATCGTTTATAATAGTATTAATAAATACTAAACAGTGTCAAATTTAGTAGGTTTTTTAAAACTCCAACCAAAATCCAAATTCCCATTTCTTTTCCACATTTTCTGGGCAACCAAACACAGGCACAAGTTGAGGGGGAAAAAAAAAAAAAAAAAGCGAGATCCTGGAGTTGTAGGGAGAAACCCTAGAATCATTGCCGAAGAGGGGGCACTAGGAATGGAAATTGTACCAAGAAAACGGACAGTCGCGATCTTTGGAGGAATGTCGATCGCGATCCTCGTCGTCGTCGGGATAGTTCTTTGGAATCAGAGGGGAAGAGTCGTCGTCACGCTTCATCGGCGACGAAGTGACTCGAGGCCCGATCGAGCTTGAGTATCTAAGCTCAATCCTGATTGCCGCGAGCGACGTAGACCTTTGGATGTCATCGTCGATGACCTACGACTCGGCAACGTCTAATTTCTTATGCTTTTTTCGGGTTACAGCTGTGAGATTTTGAGAAAAATTTTGTGGCTTTAATTTCTATTTGGGTGCTTTGAAAATGGAGGAAAAGGGAAAGGAATTTAAATTTGAGTATTGTGTATTTTGTTTGTTAGAAAATAAAACTTACAGTTACACTTTTGAAACAGAAAAGTGTTTGTTTTTGTGGCTTTTCCGGTTCTGAATTTCTAAAATTTTAGCATTAAATTATTTATTTTCTCATTAAACAAACAAAGATTATATGTTTGTAATTTTGTTAATTAAGAAATGGTAAATTAGGGAATTCATTTGGTCAATAATTTATCTACTCTACTCTCCCTTCAAATCTCTATTTGGGGGAATTAAAAATGAGGGGTTAAAGATAGTTGAAACCGCTCCCCCTCCTTCCTTAAAAAACTTTTAAACAAGGTAATTGAACTACTCTCCCTCACTTTACTTTACTTTACTCCCCCTCATTTTTTTTAACTTCCAAATAGGCCATTAGTTCCATTCCAAAAGATGAGACACAAAGATGTTCATGTTGATTGCTACCCTTTTTTGCCAAACATCTGCACGTTAATTTGCTTCATGATATACATGTTGGAGATTCACTAATCACTTGTCATTCCATGTTCAACATTTCCCACAATCTAGCATAATAGGGATAACGAGGGAGAAACAATTCGGTTAGTAGTTAGCCTATCAATAACAAATACCGACTTCACGTACACCACTAGCCAATTTATCATTTTCCATACTAGTTAATTTATTAAAAAGGCTACTTAAATTTGATCTAACTACAAATAACCCTTTACTACATCTCACTCCTTATGAGTATTTCACAATAAGAGCATTAGCATTGAAGAATGCTAATGCTATATGTAAGATGTATTTAGCATTTTAAACTTCAAAACCCACTGCATCAGAGAATGCTAAAGGCAAGTATTGTAAAAATAATAATAATAATATTTTAAGTCCCCTAAAATCTCTCTCTCCTCCCTCATTATTTCTGTTATCTTCTCTCTCTTCCTTCTCTCTTTCTCATCTGCTTTCTCCTCTCTTTAGACCCAAAAACATCATCCTCCTCCCAACATCACAGTGGAGGAAACGTTGGTCTGGGTTGATCAACGATGTAGGAAACGTTGATCTAGCGGCGGCAGTGGTGGCGGTGTTTGGGTTTTGATCGGGGTTGATATGGGTTTTTTTTTTTTTTTCCCTGTTGTGATCGGGGTTGATCAGCGATGTCTGGGTTTTTGTTCCGGTGGGATTTTGGTGGTTGATCTGGGTTGATCAACGATAGAGGAAACATTGATCTAGCAGCGGTGGTGTCTGGGTTTTGATCGGGTTAATCTGGGGTTTTTTTTTTTTTGCTGTGATCGGTTCTTAAAGGAAGAGGTGGGTATGGCTGAAGTGGGTCGTGGGTCGTGGTTAGGTTCGGTGTTTGGGTCGTTGGTCGTGGTTGGGTTCGGTGTTTGGGTTGTGGTTGAAGTGGGTAGTTGGTCGTCGAAGATCGCCAATGTTTGGATTCGGCGAGGTCATGGCGAGATCGGCATGGGTCACTGCATGGTTGGCTGGTTCTTTTGGGTTTCCGATGGGTTTTTATTTATTTATTTATTTATTTTTTTATAATATGGGTTTTTGTTCCGGTGGGATTTTGGTGAGCAGTGGGCAGTGGTGGCTTGGGTTTTTGTTCCGCTGGGTTTTTCTGGGTTGATCATCGGCGTTTTCTAGGTATTTTTGACGGCTAGGTTTTTCTGGGTTGATTATTGGCTCCAACTGGTTTGATGGATTGTGTGTGTGTGGCTCTGTTTAAGGTTTGATGGTTTGTGTTTGTGTGTGTGTGTGGCTGTGTGTGTGTGGTGATGGGTTTGGAAAAGCCCAGGAAAACCAAAAGTTACGGTTAGAAAAAAAATAATAAAGAAAGATTAAAAAATAATATTTTAATAAAAATAGAGTTTTGGGATGTGGGAGGTATTGTAAAATGGTATGGTATAAGTAATAAAGTGATTTTTTGAGATGGTAAAATAGAATAGGATAACATTCTTTGATGCTGATGCTCTAAAGACACTAAAATAACTTTAAAGTTATTTTATCACCTCAACCAAAAAAAAAAAAAAAAAACAGACCCTACAATAAAGGTACTAAAGTTAAATTTTTTTTGCAACTGGCTACAGTAAGTAAGTTGCTACTACTAGCAACACACTGTAGCTAGTTGCTACTCACTTTTTATTATTTTTTATTCACCCCTTTCTCCCTCTCTCTCTCTCAGATCAGTAGATCATAGACATGGTTTTAAAAACCGGTACGATGAAAGAACCAGTCAAGGAGCTAATTACTGGTTTTCTGGTCGGACCGAGGTTCGACCGATGGTCGAACCGATGACGTCATAAATAATTTAATTATTATTTATTTAAATTATATAAATAATTAATAATTTTTAAATTATATATAAAAATATATATATTAACAAGTGTGTGTAAAAGTCAAACAGGTGTAAAAACAGTAAAATATTTTACAAAATCACTCAGTCACTCATCTCTCCCTATTCTCTCGACACTGTGCTTTCTCAAAAAAAAAAAAAAGTTTCCCTTCCACAAACCAAACCTCCAGCCTCCGATCCATTCCCAGATGCCACTCATCACCGGCCATCGATCCACTCATCGGCGCCATTCATCACCGACCACCGATCCACTCATCGGCGCCCCTCATCACCATTGCATCTCCACCGCCATCGGCGCCATTCATCACCGATCCACTGAGTTTTTTTTTTCTTTTTTCTTTTCGTTATCCTCCATCGTCGTCGGCCCCACTGTTTCTTGGCCACCTCCACCATCGTTGATTCATTCTTTTAATCTCAGTTCTGGATTTTTTTTTCCTTTATTGTTGTGTAGCTTTATCGATTTGGGTTTTTGGATGGTTTATGGGTCATGGGTGGCTGGGTTTGTGGGTTGTGGTGGATGGTTGGGATGTTTTGTGAGTCTTGGTGGTGGCTGAGTTGTGGGTTTTGGGTGGGTAGTTGAAATGGTTTGTGGGTAGAGCAGACTAGGAGTGAGCTCAAAAGGCGAGGGCGTGCCGTTGTGCCGCTGTGCGTGAGGCAGAGAGAACAGAGTGAGGTAGAGAGTAGAGACTAGAGAGAGATTGAGTTGAGTTGAGCGGCCTTGAAAACTTGAGGTGAGTGAGAGAGTGAGGCAGATGAGAAGAGGAGGCATGAATCGTGAGGTAAGAGTGAGATGGCTGATGAGAAGAGTGAGTCAGTGAGGACTTTAGGTTAGTTTTGAGGAGCAGAAAAAACGACGTTGTTTTGAGGAGCAAAAAACTTAAAAACGACGTAGATTAGTTTGAGGAGCAAAACCAGTTTGACCGCGCCAGTTTCCGGTTCTCAGGTTGAACCGGCCGGTTTTTACTATTTATCGGTTTTTAGGTCATTTTCGGTTTTATACCATAATCGGACCGGATTGAAGGCCGGTTCCCGGTTGAACCAATTGGACTGGCCGGTTCGGTCTGGTTTTTAAAACTATGATCACAAACCTCACGTTCTCTCTCTCTCTCTCTCTCTCTCTCTCTCTCTCTCTCTCTCTCTCTCTCTCTCTCTCTCTCTCACAGCCACCTTTTCTTCATCGCCACTTGAAGCCACCGAGAAGAAGAGATCTCGCTGAATACCACCCCCATTATAAGCCCAAGTCGACAGTCATTTTCTATTGCTTCTCCCCTGCTATCACCCACGCTACCAAGACTAAACAATCCTAGCATTGCCTAAGTCCCAACCTCCCTTAGCCTCTCTTCCCTGACCCATGCTGCCAAGCCCCTCATCCCTCTCTCACTTTTTTTTTCCTCTGTTTCTCTGTTTTGATTCATAAAGAAAAGAAAAGAAGAAGAATTTTTAAGATTAATTTGGGGTTATGTATGGTAATGTACAGGGGGTTTTGATTTGGGGTTAATTTGGTGGGTTTGTAATTTTGTTTTGGTTGGTGGGTTTGAGACTTGGTTTTGGGTGGTGGGGTTCCAATTTGTAGGTTGTGGGTGGCAGTAATGGTGGTTTTGGGTGGCTAGATGTGGCTTTTTCCTTTGCAGGTTAGCTGGTGGGGTTTTGATTTATTAAGGTTGCAGATTTGTGGGCAGCTGGATGTGGCTTTTTTTTCTTTTTCTTTTTCTTTTTTTGGGATATATTATTTTATTATATTATTTTATTTTGTTGTGTTGTATATTAAAATAGAAAATTTGATGTTGGGTGAATTATTAAGTAGGTTTTTAAAATAAATAAAAATAAAATTTTGAGTTGTTAAAAGTTATATATATTTTAAGAACCTCGCTCTGATTGCTCTTAGTAATGAATATACCTAGTCATTAACGCTCTACCATGCTTTACCTAGTCCCTTCTTCCTATTAAACATTCGGACCAAAACCCCTATTGGTTGGTATAACTAGACACTGAGAGTTCCTCCATTGGTATCCCGCGGCATGTAGTCAAAGGAGGTCTTTAAGTAAAGGCTCATTCCACCACTGGATCTTCAATTGTAGCACCTTCACATTGAGCTTGATGAAAAATGCATTGTTAGTCTTCTCTCTAACCTTATGTTAGAACCTCTCTTACCTCTCATTTCTAATTGTAGGAACCTGCATTTTTCTCGTGAGACTCTCTAACAAGGGTTAGAGAAGCAAACCAATATGCTGATTCAATACCTAAACATTCTCCCCTCTCTCAATTTACTTGTATTATTTTGAATTACAGCCCATGGCCTACGGTAATTTACTTGCTAGCTTTTGACAATACTCAACTATCTTTTACTAGTACTACATATTTTCCTTTAATGCAACGTTTTTATCACCCATAAATAAATAAATAAATCATAATCAATAAATGCATAATTGATACAAGTTGTATTTTTATGCTTGGAATCTAACGGGTCTGGTTTTTAAAAAAAAAAAAAAAAAAAAAACTAACCTTAAATAAATTGCATAGATAAAATTTTTGCAGATGGTATACACACACTAGTGGATACTAATTCCGATTTTTTCACTAGACAACTTTCCTAAAATAATTGGTCATAGATTCAGTACTCTAAAATTATTATACATATGAATTTGTTTTAGTCCCCCCCAAAAAAAGGTTTAGTTAAATTATAAATACACACTGACACTGTGACACACATGATTTGTGACCAATCTATGATAATGTAATTTATATATTAAAGAAGGCCAATATATTCCTGTCCAACACAAAAGGAAAACTTAGCTGTAAATGGTAGTAGTTAGTAATTTAGAAACAACTTGCCAATTGGGACAATTTTTTTATTTTATCTTACTCCAAAAATGGAATGGCAGTTCAGTAAATTTCCTAAAAAATGGGTGCCTCTTTTCTAACTGTGGAGTGTGGACCCTACACCATTTTTTTTATTTCCAATTACCCAAGTGATGTCCCAAGTTACCAGTGGGAGTGTGGGACCCAAATCTGAAATCTCATCTCCCTCAAAGTGTTGCCGTCAAAAAAGACTTAACAGTGAAAACAGAACTTTCTGGAGACTCAATCTGATAAAATATCTACCACCTCCATTCAATCTCAACCGCTCATCATCACCCATTCCTTTATCTCTTAGTCAACATATAATAAGAACACAATCTATTACATTTTATTATAATATAATAAAATAATTAAATACCTTGGCATCTACAAAAGTTGAAAAAATAAACAATTATAATATAAAGTTTTATTAAAACTATATAACTTGGTCCGACTTCTGGAGTGTTCTCTTGAGCTTTAGCATTTAGGGGGAGAGGTTATATTGTGTGTGATCTCTCCCACAATTTTTTTCTTTTCTTTTCTCTCCTTCCCCTTCTTTGCCACGGAAAACAAATGCTAAGGTTCCGTGTTCCAATTCACAAAACATATAATCCAAGTTTTGTGATAGATATCATATATCATATATATATGTTATAGGCCACAATAAGTTGTGTCAAAAATTTGTCGACAAGAAAAACCGTGTCTTGGTTTAGTTGCTGGCCGGTATTGTGTTTTTTTGAGATTTTTTGTGTTTGTTTGTGTGTTGGTTTGGTGTTTGAAAGAATGGCAAATGGAGAAGAGAAAAGCAATGATGATTTGTATGCAGTGTTGGGGTTGGAAAAGGAATGCACTGCTTCGGAGCTCAGAAATGCTTATAAGAAACTTGCACTGGTTAGAATTGTAAACCTGTTCTTAACCATTTTTTTTTTCAGCCTTTGTTTTTTCTTTGGACAATTCAATCAAAATTTAAAAGGGTCTTCTTTGAATCTCAAAAACATGTCTTAAAATCAGTCTTTTTGAGCTTAATTGCTCAAACGAACATCTGGGTTCCTTCTAAATTATTGAAAATTACTTTCTTTTCCATAGTTTTGCAATAAATAAGTGGATTTTACATATGGGTTTTTCCTGGGAAATCGTTTCCTAGGAATTGAGATAATTTGTAGTAAGAAACAGTATTTTTTGTTGTTGTTGGGATAGAGATGGCACCCAGATCGTTGTTCAGCATCAGGGAATTCAAAGTTCGTGGAAGAAGCTAAGCAAAAATTCCAGGCCATCCAACAAGCCTATTCTGGTAATTAAGTCTGCTTTACCATTGTTATGATTATTTTACTGAAAATATTAAACAATGAAATACTAGTACAGTAGTATTAAATGTCAAAAGAATCGGGATTGTTCTTTTCTTTTCTTTTCTTTTTACACTTTTTTGTTTTCTGTGTTGGGTAATAATTTATTGGATAATTGGATTCACGAGATGCTACATCTATCTTGTTGTTTCTATGCTTTGTGTACAGTTCTATCTGACTCGAACAAAAGGTTTCTGTACGATGTAGGAGTCTACGACAGTGATGATGACGACGAAAATGTGAGTTTCATATTCTCTACAACCAAGCTAACGTGCACCTTTAGGCCGTGTCAGAATTTTAGAATCTTGATTGGTTAAAAAGTGTGGGCATCTACTTATATGTTTGACTTTTTCTTCCTCTGGACCAATCATTTTGTTAAACTTTGCTGGGCTTGCCCTGTCCTATCATTGCTTCACATCAGAGCCTTCACCGTGGGCATTTTCCATTGGTTAAGCTTGATGCATAAACTGGGTTTCCATTTTTTGTGGTTTTGGCCATGGGGGACTCGGTTTGGCTATTCTGCATGCTTTGTTTGTCTTGTAATTTGGTAAGTCTGCCACAAATTTTGGTTTTAGTTGTTGGTGGTATTAAGCATTGGAGTTGCTTTTATTCTAGCTTCGTTGGTTTGGTAATTTGCATTTTTTTTTCAAAATGGTTGTGTTTAGTAATTGGTTGGTGCTTCAAGAAAAAAGAAAAAAGAAATTGTTCAATGATTGAGAAGATATCTGGTGCGCCTGCCAGGGTTCCACACGCTGTGGGACCCGCCAGTGTGTAAGTGACCCGGCATATATGCCAAGTACACCATATACTAGCTATTGTGTGTTTCCGTCATGTTTCTTCACCCTCACAAGAGGGTGGACCCAAGTGGGGTTCACTTTTGGATCCACCCTCATAAAAGAAGTATACAACGGAAACACACATAAGTTTCTTGTGTGCATGACGTATGAGACCTTTGTCTTGCTAACAAGTGGGGTCTATTTTCAATGTGAGGGTGAAGAAATATGCAACGGAAACACATAGAAGTTTCTCGTGTGCATGGCGTATGAGACCTTTGTCTCACTGACAAGTAGGCTCTACTTGTCAGTGAGACAAAGGTCTTATACATCCGGTGCATATAAGATTTTTACTTGATATAGACTTACTATCATTAATCACGTGCAGGGAATGGGTGATTTTCTGAATGAGATGGCAGTGATGATGAGCCAGACAAAATCTAATGTAAGCTTTATGCATTTTTTTTTTTTTTTTTTTAAACTTAAGTCTTGTTTGTTTATTTAGTTAAATTTTTGTATCAAGTTTTAGAATAATTTACTTTATCCTTGGTTGTTAGGCAAATTTTGCAGTGCCTCAATTCGGAAAAAATTTGTCTAATCCTATGTTTTTGGCTATCTTATCGAAGACCGGCTTTTATTTTGTCGAGACTTGAAGTAAAATGATCGTGTGTTACTTCCGTGTTGCATGAACACAAGTCAATCCCAATCAAGAGACTGTAAAATGGGCCAATTTAAGGTCATTGGTCAATAAATTAATTTTAGTTTCCTTTAGGCCCAAAACCTCTAAGTGGGAGATGATATGAGTATGATGGGGCCATTGAAGTGATTGACTAATGACCAAGGAAACTCATTTCTGCACTGTAGGTTTTACTAACAAACCTACGGCTATGAAGCATTGTGTTGGTCTATTGATTTGGTAGCCTAATTGGCCCACCATACCTTTATTCAATGAGATGTGATTAGCACACCTTAGTGATATTTTTTTTTGTGAGCCCCTATGAATTTGGGGTTACAATATATTTACTGAATTTGAGCCTTGGTACAGTGACCAATGGAAAAAAATATTAATCCTTAAAATGGCAAAGGAAGATAGGAGGAATTTGTGTTTTGAGGTGAGGCACTTCAGACTCGTAAATTGTCATGCTGTATGGCTAAAAGATAGAAGTTTTAATTATTTTCCTTTAAAGTCTAGAAATGTATGCAAAAAGTATTTTGAGCAATCAAGTTAGAAATGTTACTTAGAATTTCAAAAAATTGTTTCATGTGCTCTTGTTTCCAATGTCATGTGTCATCCATATGGAAGACATGTACAAGGAAGAAAAGTCACCAAAAAGCATTTCAAGCAAAAGGTGAAAAAGCTCTATCCATCCAAGATAAAAATGAGAAGATCAGATAGTTTTGCGGGCTTTTTATTTTTATTTTTTGGGTATTCTGCACAAAAACTATTAGTCTTATCGAATATTTGTGTTGCACACAGAAATGCACTTTTGGAGTTGGAATAAGGTGACCCAATATTGCCTAATGTTACTTGTAGGAACCTTTGTAATGCTGTTGCCGTAAGATTTGAAGATAAATTACAATGATGATAATGTGAATGATTAACAAACTAATGATATCTTTATCATTGTATGTTGATTGATAAATTTACAGGAAAAGGGGGAGGAGACCTTTGAGGAATTGCAGGACTTGTTTGAAGAGTTGTTTCAAGGGAACGATGATACTTTTGGCTCAAGCTCACAGACTACAACCAGTGAAACTTCTAGTTCCAACAACAAACGCAATTCCTCTGAAATGAATTTAGGGATTTCAGATTTGGAGGGTAACTTGAACTTTCAGAATTTCTGTATAGGGGTTAGTACACTCTTTATGTAGTTAATGGACTCCTTTTTATTTTTTTTGGATCCTTTCATGTCCTGTGAAAATTAAAAAAATTATTAATTTAAGGCTTATAAAAAATGCAGTATTTTTAGGCTCATCACAATTTTGCTAGCATGCACGATACAGTGCACCTCTTTCTTGTTTTATTTCCCTGGGAAATGATATCAACAAACTATAGAAGCTCTAAGCTCTAAAGTCTAAACTTAGAGGATGACTGAAATACTTAATTTTTGAGATGAATGGCTGAGAATTTTCACCTTAACAAGACTGGGAATCAATTAGGTGTTTGCTTTGCTACCCAAAAAAAAAAAAAAAATGGTGTTGGCTTGTACCATAATGATTATTAGGAATTTGAATACAGTGCTTTAGAATTTTGAAACTTCCAGTTCAATTTCTTACATAAATGAACAATCACTTGTAACATGAACCTTACTGATAGTTGATTTATCTTTTGGCATTTTATAAAATTGTACATCGGTGGATAGAAGAAAAATATCCCTCTTAGTGATAGCCTTTGCAAAAATTATTTCTAAGATTTGTTGTAAAAGTTAGACCTTAAAATTGAAGCAACATTACAATGGACTCCGTGATGTATTAGACCTTTTCTTTTTGGTTTGCGGTCATCCATTGACCATGGAATGGTTTATATTAGAAATTTGTACTCAACAAGCAACATAGTGTTAGACATGCCAACCGGTTCTACTTCTTTGTCAATATTATTTATTTGACTTGTGCTAAGTTGTCTGTGAATATTAAGATCAAAACTGACTGTTCTTGTATCGGCAGCATGCTGATGTATTATTCTTCATAATTGTGTTGAAGACAGGTGGAACAACAAGAAGATGCCATGAAGGGGAAGGGGGTAAGAGAAGTTCCAGGAGGAGCCGGCGATAGACGAAGACATGGCAGGAAACAAAAGGTTTCATCTGGTCATGATGTCTCCTCCACCAACTATTCTGGCATCTCTGTTTGATGATCCACTAATTCATTCACTAATAGTTGCAAATCCAATATTAGCATTTCGGATATCTTAAAAAATTGACTTGACCTTGAGAGGGATGATGCACCATATATCCAGGAAAATACTACAAATTGTTTTTGCTTATATAAGTGGATGCGGTTACAATACTGTCACCAGTGGAATCATGAATCCTTGTTCTAGCCCCATTGTACTGATTTGCCATCGCTAAGCCAGTGTTCAATCTTAATTTTTTAGTTGCTATGCCCTGCTTCCAAGCATTTGTTATGTTACTTTGGAAACAAATTAATGATTTCTTCTCTAGATTCTAGTCACTATTATTGTTAATCCAAAACTGAGAAATTTCCTACCTCAAATTGTTTAGTGAACTAGTCAAAGACTTGGTGAATGTGATGCATTTATGTGCTTATGCGTGGAAGAAAGAATATTAACCTTGGGCTGTCAATGAAGTAGAGAAGTAAAAGCCAGCATTGTGTAGTCTAAATCAGAAAGGCTGCCCCTATGGAACAATAAATTTCTTTCTATTATTGTGCCCAGCATTGTGTAGTCTAAATCAAACATTTGGAACATGCTAGTCGTGTGCTCTCAAGGCGGCAAATGTAGGGTTGGTACGTAAAGGCTGTTGGTTGCCTCGCTTTAATAGAGGAAGTGGCATTCATTTTTGTGTCTAAAAATGGCGCTTTTGGTTGTCCTGTTCTTTGACTCACTAAAAGAAACCAATGGACTTTGCAGCCATGTGTTACACGTAGATAAGAATGGGTTTCAAAATCTGAAGTCATTTGCAATAGATTAAGAGATGTTTGGTTTGTGTTTTTAAACAATTATTTTTAGTTTTTAAACATTACACGTATTTCTACATATTTTTTTTATTTACATGTATTTTTACAAATGTTTTTAAATAACAATTTTCAGTTTTTAAATACATGTACCAAATGAGCTCTTAATCGGTCACTTGTGCCAAGTCAAATTGAGCATACGTCCTATATTAGTATGAAATTAATGATAGTCATTTTCCATTAAAAAAAAAATGATGGTCATTTTTTCTGTTACTTGTAGGGTTTGTTAGGGAATAAATTATTTAGCTGAAATTTAAAATTTTTCGTTGAAAGTATGGTAAGTAAAACTAAAAGATAGCTAAAATAGTATAGTTGAATTTCTGAATAGTATTGAAAAGTGTAATGAAATCCATGAATAATATTAAAAATAAGTTAAATAAAAAAGCAAAAAAAACAAAACAAAAAACTTTTCAAGCCAACGACAAACGCACATGCACTAAACTCCACTTATCTTAACGTGAATCCTAGTCAATTGGCTTTTATTCTATCAGTACCTAGTTGAGTAGGAAAGCTCTAAGGACACCAAAAGGTCTACATAAGGTGACAAGGGCATTTCAAGCAATGGGCTGTCTCGCATTTTTGGTTGCCAAGTACACAGATGGTCATTTTTCTTACGAGCTGACAAAGTGAATCTATCTTATACTGACATACAACACGGCAAAATCTAGTTAAAGATTTTTAGGCTGAATTTATCAGCGTGTTATCTTTTCAAACACAATTAAATTTAACAGAAGAAAATGGCCCTTAAAAAAAAACTAATTATCTTTTTCAAACGCAATTTGAATCACGTTTCCTCTTTCTTACGTGAATGTTTGTTTTTAAATAATAATAATCTATGTGATTTATTGGCAAATGTATTAGAATGAATTGGTGAACATAGAGTATAGCATTTAAGAAATTGTTAAGGATGACAATGGGGCGAGCGGATTGATAACAAACTCTATCCAAAATAAATTACTATTTATGTATATATTCGGTCAAGGATGGGGCAAGGTGAGATGGAACGAGACAAGCAAAATTCATCATTGCCTGTCACATTTTCTGGACCAGAAAAATCTGCATGAGACGAAGTAGGGTAAGAGTGGTTTAAGCAGGCTGAGACCTTTTTACTATCCCTATAAATTGTACCTTACTCTAAAATATAAGTTAAAGAGATATAGATTTAAAAAAAAAAAAAAAAAAAACATGAAATGGCAATATTGTAGATTTGGTGCCAACAAGGGATATTAAGTTTGGGCCTGCGGGGCCTAAAGCATGTGGTTAGAGTGCCCACAAGTGGGATGTGAATGCAGTCCACACGCCAAAATAATTTTCGAATTACTGTTCACACCAAAAATATTATTCATTTACCTATTTGCACTGTTTATGTCCTATGAACAATGCAATAGGTGCTGGTTTAAAAAAAAAAAGTTGAAAATGCAAAACGTGGGACGTGGATGTTGAATCCAAACGCTACCTAAATCTGTAACATACTTTTCGGTTTAAAAGTCATGGCCCCAAGCATGGTTTTGAACCAAACCATTTAATGAATGGGGAAAGGAAGTTCAAAGTTTTTGAAGTTGGACCAAGGTTTAACCGATGTTAAACCGTGATGTGTCATTTAATTTTTAATATATTTAATATTTAAATTGGTTTATATTTATTAATTTTTCATTCCTAACTAACAAGATGTGTGTGGCCCGATAATTTGCATGTTGGATATGTTATTTCACTTGCTGATAATAAGATATGTATAAAAATAAAAATATATAATAAATAAATAAATTATATATATATATATATATATATATAGAAGTATAAATGTCATCTTCAAGTACAAACATATTTGAAATCAAATTCCATCCAAATATATACATATATATATATATACACACACACACACACACACACAATTCGAGAATGAGGCAGGGTGAAATGAGGCGAGACAAGCAAAACTCATCCTTGTCCGTAACCTTTACGGCGCAAGGAAAATTCGTGTGAGACAAAGAGTAGTTTAAGTGGGATTAGACCTTTTACCATCCCTATAAATTGTACCTTACCCTAAGGGTTTGTTTGGTTGGGGACTCTACATACAAATTTAATAAATTTTTCACCTTAACTATTAAATAAAAAAGATTATATATATAAAAAGACTTTGCTGCACATGCTTGCACGTATAGAAAATTAGAAACAAACAAAAACAAAACCCATTCAAATCAATCTTTCGTCTACCCATGGTCCCATATCCAGTTCTAGTAACTAGAGCATGGAGAGGACATCAGAGGAATAAGAAACAAGATTTTGTGGGTGGCGAAGGTGACCTGTGAGATTTTGTGGGAGGCGATGTGAAATTTTGTGGGTGGCGAAGTCAACGGTGTGAGATTTTGTGGGTGGTAGAGTCGACAGCATGAAATTTTGATGAACGGCATAGGGCGACGACGACTTAGCTAACCTTGACTTAGATGGACAATCTAAGGGGGTATATGCGTCATTTCAGGATTGGAGCTTTTTTCTCTCCTCTTTTCTTCCCAATTTGGGGAGATGAATTTTTGTGGACCAAGGTGACTTGTTTTCTCCCCTATTTTCCTTGCCTTCAGTTTTCTCTCTTGAACCAAACAGAGGAAAATAACATTTTTCCTCCCATTTTCCTCTCTCTCTTGTTTTCCCTCGCCTTTTCACCCAAACCAAACCTAGCGTAAAATATAAGTTAGAAGAGATTTAGATTTTTTTTTTAAAAAAAAAAAGTGAAAAAAGAAAAAGAAAAAAAAGAAATGGCAATATTGTAGATACAGCGCCGACAAGGGATATTAAGTTTGGACCTGCGGGCCTAAGCACGTGGATAGAGACCCCACAAGAGGGATGTCAATGCAGTCTACACGCTAACCAAAACCCACATTTGTCTGCCTCATTTAAGGCACACAAATTCCATGGATAAATCTCCCATATACTTTTCGGTTTAAAAGTCATGGGCCCCCAAGTGAATTCAAGTTGCCCAAGTCAATTCAAGTTGATTCAAGTCTCAAATCACGAACACAAACACAAACACAATAAATGGTCATCCTTTTTCCACATTTTTTCGTCAGCAACTCAAATTCACAATGTCATGTTACACACAACTTGGCTGGCCAACTTGCTTTGCTCACTGCACAAAGATGCAACTTTTCCCACACCATTTGTGATTATTTTACTGTCTTCAATTAGACATAGGTTCTTTTCTTTGGATTCTTTGAGTGAAGACCATTGATTTTGATCTTTTAAACATGATTGTGTGTGGAGTTAAATCATTTTAAATGGTATTAGTTTAATCAATTCTTCCAAGTCGCAATTGCTTTTTAATTATTTGTGCTGTAATAGGGACCATATGCAAGTTGGAGTTGTAGTAGTGATTGGATCCTTACCTAATTTTGTGCTTAGCATCTAGCTAGGAGAATCTATAGTTTCTACTTTCTATCCATGAAAAGAGATAAATAATTGAAGTGAAATATGGCTTACAGCACATTCAATTTGGCATTTACTTCATTTTCTTTCTCGGTTTAACAAAGCTTTGATAATTTATTTTTCCTTGGCAAATCAACAAGGGATTTTCAAGATTGGATTAGACTAATTTAGATATAATAAAGAGTGTAATTTTGGATAGAATGAAACAACGGAAAATAATACATGGCAGACAACCTGATTTGTATGTTAAGAATTCATAGTTAATTTTGAGAATTTGAAACTAAGCTTTTGTTGTTAGTGGTGTTGTAAATGTAGCAATGAAATAATTGAAAATTAGGGAAATTTGATAGCTGATTATATCAACCATTCTTAAAAAATAGATACATTACTTATCAAATCATTAAACGTTTCATGGACTTGCTTAAAACAAGTTTGAAATTCTCATATTCAAGGTTCATTTGGGATCTACTTATTTTGTTGAAACTGAAAACTTTTTACTAAAAGTACTATAGATAAAAGTAAAATTTAGTTGAAATAGTACAGTGAGACCTATAAATAGTACCAAAAAATATAGTGAAACCCATGAATAGTAGCAAAAATAAGCTAAATAGTAAAATAAGTTGGCAAAAATAATTTTTGCCAAATAGACACAATGAGGCAAACATTTTATAGTCGTGTGGTTAGCTAGTCGTCAAATGGTCTTTTAATCAAAGTAATGTAGAACAGACAATATAAACCTTTTTTAGCGGAGAGATCGTCAAAAGTCAACACACGTGAAATTCAAGAAGAAAAAAAGTACTAGTAAAAAAGTTAGAAATCATTGGTGACAGTGACGAAATTGTGTGAGATTTGGTGACGTGAAGGGAAACAGTGGTGGAAGTAAAACTCATTACCATTGGCAACAATCAAAGCCGCTTTTCGGGAAAATTACTTTATTAGAGCAATTGTTCCAATCAATGTAAAATAGAAAAAAAATTGTGCATTTTACACTTTTTTGCTCAAAAACTACCGACATCAGTGTGTCTATAACTGTTCATATACATAATTGGTACAGTAACCATATAAATATACACGGTTACTGCAGCTTTTTATTCTACTGTTTTTTTCTCTCTCTCCCCATACTCTCTTCACTGTGAACAAGAAGAAGTAGAAAAGCTCCAACCTCACCGTGAAGAAGAAAAAGAAAAGAAGATCCAACATCAACCCCTTCTAACCCACCACCACACAACCACCACCACCCAACTACCAACAGTACAACCCATTTCAAAAGTTGATAATCCAACACAAAATCAAACCAAAACAACTCAAAATCAACCCAAACCCATCGGAAAACCCATCCTAATCCCAACTCTAAATCAAAACAAACCCCATTGGAAAACCCATCACAACCCTAACTTAAAATCAACCAAAAACAGAATCAAATCAAAAGCAAACCCATTAAAAAAAATCCATAAGTAAACCCAAAGGAAAAGCCACTAGTGCCACTGATATAATCTTGGAGCTATTGCCGGAGCTTCTACCAATGTCGCGAGTTGCCAATATGACCTTGTGTGTGGCTATTTGGGATAAGAGTGTGTGGTGGTTTAGGATGAGAGAGAGGTAGATGGAGAGTTGATAAAGAGAGCGTATGGCACCATGAGATTGAGATGAGACAATTCGATGTGGGTGTTTTGTAAAAATGGTTGTGTAAAATAGAAAAAGTAGGTTCTTTTTGTAAAATAGATAGAAATTTTTAGAAGAGCTAATGTAATTGCTCTTAAGTCCTTGAAATATGTGCTTTTACGTTTTAAATAACTTTTATTTAAAATTTAGAATAAAGTCTTCTCGATCTGTTTTAAGATTTTTCTTAGAGACAATAGTTTTAATTTTTGCAATTATCTCAATTTTGCTATTTTTTTTTTGTAAAACTATTTTGTTATCTAATTTCGTGATTAGAGCAAATTAGGATTTTTTTTTTTTTGGTGTTTTCCTAATTGCCATAGATTTTATTTTTACTATTTAAATGCATTGTATCCTCCAAAACAATTCAATTTTTAGATTTATAAAAATATAGATTTTTGTTTATTATTTTTTCCGATGGATTCCAAAACTTTATCATTTTATGTATTCCAAAACTTTATCATTTTGTGGATTTAAAGAACCCTATGAATTCAAGATTTTTATTTAAGAGCTATGTTAATTTTTTTTTTTTTTAATTTTAAAAATTTTTCATTCATTTAGAAAGTAACGCGCTGATTTTGGGTAACTTCCACGACATTACAAAATGCTTTTGACATTTTCATATCCAATTACTCAACTGCCTAAAAAGATTCTTTAAAAAAATTTTAAAAAGAGAGAGAGAACATTGCGTATGGTTATTTTTGTGTCCTTCAAAATAAATGTCATCGACAACTTCCAAAAATATGATACAAATTTCCAGAAATATCATTATCTTTTCGAATATAGAAGGAATTGTAAAAACTTGAATCTATAAAAATTATTATAGATTCAAGTTGTTACAAATCCTTTTATTATTGGAATAGATGGAAACTTGTAGAACCCCGTGTGTCCATTTTTTTAAATTAAAATATTGCCAAGTCAAGCATCCATAAGGCCTCTCTCATGCTCGAGAGCCGAGACAAATCTTCAAATTAGTATATGCTATTGCAAAGGAGAAACTTTTAATGATGATGGGGACAAGTTGTGATGGAAGGGGAAAGAGTGCGATAAAGTGGACAAGTTGATGGATATAGGGTATACTAAGGAAAGTCTAAGAATGTACCAAGTTGATGGAAGGCAGCAAGTTGAGACTTAAGAATATGGGTTATGAGAACATGCTAATATAAAGTAATCCCAAAAATCTTTTCTGGTCTTGGAAAAATCATAAAATATTCAGTAATGATTCTACATTTATTAGAATGAAGTACATATTTTCAACTTGCGGAGAATAGATGTTTGTAGAGACTTATGTATGTATGGGCAGTATGGCGTACGTGATGATGCAACTTACAAAATGAGATAAACTTCTTCATTTATTATATTGGAATGGTGTTTGCAAAGGACCCTCCAATATCTAAATATCTAAATTAGATATTTGAGATTATACGGTAGATATTATGAGAAACAGAGAAAGGATTTTGACCAAAGAATTGAGTATGTGTGTATACTCTCTGGGAGTGGCTTTATAGCCTTTCGCTATAAAGCCGTTTGAAGCCTGTGCTCCTTTATGGCTTTTGTAATGTTTTGTGGGTTTAATGAGAGCATCCATAGACCTATCAACAGTTATCTTTTTATTTTATTTTTTATAGAAGGTAGAAATTTTACTCTAGTCTAATCTAAGTGTATATGTGTATGAAGTATCCTTCTGAAAACTTGAACCCTAGCTCTTATTCCTCATACTTCATAATCACTTATATTTGTGGAGCGACTATCGCACTAAAGGTATGCGGTGGTGATTATCTTTTTATTAGTTTCTGTTAATAATGGTTAGGTAGTTAATGCCCATTTAATATATCTCTGTCCATTCCATATTGGACAAAGTAAATTCTCAAATTCATTAGTAAGTATGTACTAATTTAATTTTAACTCAATTATAACATGTAATGGAAGTCCAAAAAATGATCACATTCCACCGATTAAATAGAATGTTGGCAATTGCATCAAGTCATGAAAACAACAATTGAATGCAACTTTCCATATTGGTAACACCTAGTACCACTAACCAAAAAAATAGAGCTAGAAACCCTATAGTGGGGACATTGGGGGTAGTTTCCAGGTTCAAGTCATGTTAATGTTATATACAACAGTCATCATGAGATTAGACTGAAATCTTTTTATT
This sequence comes from Quercus lobata, assembly GCF_001633185.2. NCBI lineage: Eukaryota > Viridiplantae > Streptophyta > Magnoliopsida > Fagales > Fagaceae > Quercus > Quercus lobata. The sequence continues at coordinate 2,032,323 of NC_044908.1, forward strand.
TTCATAAGTGAGTTTGGCTACAAGAGAATTTTACTACTGTTTACTCCTACGGAGCAAGGGCTAAGAATAAGAATCAAAGTGCTGGTACATCCTTTTAAAGATATGTTTTCAATTTTTAAATAATATTACATGTATTTTTACACATTTTGTTACTTATATATATTTTTTTAAAAAATTAAAAACTATTGTTTAAATACACGTACCAAACAGGCCCGAAATCTTCCTATCGAGCTTAATGGCTGTTGTTTAAATAATAGTTTTCAGTGTTTAAATATCACAACATGTATTTTCACAACGCTTAGGCTTTGTTTGGAAGTTCATAAGGGAATGAAATGGAATGATCATAAGAAAATGAAAATGAATGAAATGGAATGGAATGTATTTAAGTAAAGGAAAGGAATGGAAAAGAATGAAATGAAATGGAATTAAGTAACCTTGATTGAATGTTTTAGGGTCCGGTTGGGATTTCTTAAGGGAATGGAATAGAATGGAATGAAATGAACACAAAGGAATAGAATGGAATGGAATGTATTTAAGTAAAAGAAAGGAATGGAAAAGAATGGAATTAAATAACCTTGATTGGATGTTTTAAAATAAAGGAACGGAAAGGAATGAAAATGAATGGAATGTATATAATCTTATTTGGGAGTAACATGGAGGGAATGGAATGGAATCAATTTATATCAATATTATTATTAGACTCTTATTTTAAAATAAATTGTTGAATATATAGGGGTATTTTAAGAGTTTTAGTAAAAAAAATCATTAAATTTAATTCTATTCCCTCCCATTCCTCTCAATTTCGAAGGAATGAAAATTTGAAGTTTTAAGGGAATAGGGAGGAATGAGTGTTCCCTCCTACCCATTTCATTCCCTTCTACTTAAACTCTCAAATAAGGGAATGAACTTTCCATTCCATCCATTAAAACTCCCAAACAAGAGAAGGGATGAATATTCTAAAATTATTCTTTTCATTCCTTTTTATTCCATTCCATTCCCTCCTCCTAAACGATAAACAACATTACTAAAAATCTCTTACCAAACAGGATTTCTAAGAAAATAGTATTATTTATGTTTTTATTAAATAGAAGTTAGATAATATTATTTAAAATGAAAAATTATGAGTTTTCAAAAATTTAAAACTCAAATAAAATATTAAGAATTGATTTTTCAAATAAAATCAAATAATGGAACATTATACAGTAAAGTGACCCATCAAATTATATATTTTGATAGACATGAGGTGTTATTAAGAAAGTTATGAAAATGTATTTATTGATTTATAATATTAGACAAACATATGGGGATAAAATAAAAAGGTCCAGTATGTATGTCCTTAGTGTTGGGCTTTGTGGAGCCTTTATTTTTGGGAAAAATTTTGTGGAGCTTAGCTGTATTTGATTTGATTTATGACCCAATCCGATATAAAAAGTGTTACGATTTTAAATGGGCCAAGCCGGAGCGCTCATAGTCAAGCTTCCTTGGGGGTCCCTTTTTAGCCCATTGTGAATCCTGTGCATATGGTAGGGGTATTTAAACAACAGTTTTTGTTGTTTAAATAACACAACACGTATTTTCACAACACTTTTTCATCCATACGTATTTCCAAAAAACTTAAACAACGTTACTAGAACAACATTACCAAAGGGGCCCTAGAGTTTGGTGTATTGTTTTGAGTGGAAAAAAAAAATTGTATTACTGCATCTTGTATTTTTCTCTATGAATAGTAAAATCCCTACAACTCCGTGGACGTAGCCAAATTGCCGGACCACGTAAATCTTTATCTTATGTAATTGTTTGTTTTGTTGCATTTTTTTTTTTCTATTTTTTGGATCTCACATATCTAGGAATTTCATGTATATTTCCTACACTTAGGGCATACATTAATCATCTATTTTTTGAAATACTAAGAAAAGTGGCAAACTAAATGGAATGGAGTATGAAGTAGTAATCTATCCTCTCTTCTTTCTTTCTTTTTTCCTTTTTTTTTTTTTTTTTTTTTTTTACTCAAATATAGGGTTAAAGCTTTTTCAGAATTGTGTCAAAGTATTTTTGTTAAATACAAATGTTATCATTTACAACACTCTATGCAAAAGTGATAGTAAGGATTTATCTAAAAGTTTATGCTACCATATGGCCTGACATAATCAATGATGATATAACACATTGTGACTTAATAAAATTTACTCAATGTAATGCAATCGAAAAAACTACATAAGTGAATATATATAACCTACATATAAGAGGTCAAGAGCCTTTTGTAACTTAACTAGTACCTTTTTAGTGTTTTCAATGGAGCCGCCACGAATTCAAAATCCCACATTCTCGATGTATTTGTTGAATCTATCAAAAAAATAAAACAAACAAAAATCCTTACAGATATGGGATTGGTCCTAATAATCTTGCTAACGCAATTAAAAAAAAAAAGTCATTAATATATTTCTCCATCATATTAAACTAACCCAAGAGATGCCAAAAGCCATGCTAATAATCTTGCTAACACAATGAAAGGAGTCATTGATTTATTTCACTATCATATTAAACAAGTCTAAGAGATGCTAAGAGACTTGGAATTCAATTTGTTGCTACCTCTTGGTGTTTCTAAAACATTTATGGTTCAAATCCTCCCTCCTTATTGTGACTATCGAATTATCACTACAACAATAACAACAACAAAAAACTAATAGATCATTCGTAAGCCCATGCTAAAAGTTTTATAGATTTAAATGATGACAAGCCACAAGAGAAAATGTACTTGTTATTTTAGTATTGTACTAAAAAGCACTTCGTAATCCATATAGCCAAGGTTCTTCTAATGTTAGGATTTAGGTTCAAATCTTTCATACCCTATTTGTTGCAACTTGCAAGGAAAAAGAAAGCACATTAGTTAACATAATAAAATGAAAATTCATATTCATAGGGGTTACATTAAAATAATGCCTAAATATTTCATTTAATAAAATTTAACACTTATAATATGCATGATACTCTCTCTCTCTCTCTCTCTCTCTCTCTCTCTCTCTCTCTCTATATATATATATATATATATATATATATAGAGTTATTTGATCTTCCCTTAATTGTAAGTCAAATAAAAATATGAAAATTTAGGTTTATAAGATTTTCATTAAATTTATAGGTAAAAATATAATTTTCAAATAATAGTCATAGAAGGAAAAAAATAATTAATAATTAGTACATTTCTTAAAGACCCTTCAACTATAAAAGTAAAATTTCACACCTTTATAATATCATAAATAAAGCCAACTTCCTCTTTTTTTTAATGGGAAAATTACACTTTTCTGCCATGAACTATGACTATGATTACACTTAAACATTTGAATTATTGAAACATATGGTCGACCCCTTAATTTTAAAAATATATTACACTTACTTTCTACTAAATGTTTTGCTGTTAATTACGGAGTATGATGGAATTTAGCAATGAATGACTAATTTACCATTTTGATGTCTATCTTGAAGAGAGGAGTAAAATGGTCTTTCAATATTAAATTCTATCATACTGAATACAAAAATAGATAGTGGGGGGACATTGAAACAATTTTAGGGGGGTCAATTGTGTGTTTTAATAATTTATGGGATTAACAAGTGTAATCATGGTGAAAGATTAGGATGGAAAAGTATAATTTATCTTATTTTAAATGTAGTTTATATATATATATATATATATATATTTAATGTAGTTTTAAAATATGACTTTTCTTGTGCACTTTATTTTTTGCATTGGACACAAACAAAAGGATGGGATTTTTGTCACAAATTTAGAGGAATCATTAATTTTTTATATTGTTTTTAGAGGAATTTTTTTTTTTTTTTTGAGAAATGTTTTTAGGGGAATAGGATTCATTAATTTGACGCTTTGTTTAGTATTTACATAGGATGAATCATTCCATTTTAAAGAGCCACCATCCAAAACTAGACCAATTTGTAGAACTTTTAATCCAAATGAAAATCAATAAAATTGGAAATTATAAATATTTATAAAAATTAACCATAAAGAGAAATATTAGTTTCAAAAGTGAATATTATTGTGGACTATAAATAATATATAGCATCGTCTTTTTTTTTTTGATGAATAGAATTGTCTATTTTAATTTATTTATTATTTTTTTTTATACAAGATAGAATTTCTACTCTAGCCTAATCTAAGTGTATATGTGTGTGAAACTTCCTTCTGGAGATTTGAATCCCGGCCCTTGCCCCCCACACCCTACAAGCATTTATATTTGTAGAGTGACCATTGCACTAAGGGTGTGCGGTGGTGTCTATTTTAGTTTATAAAAAGTGATTGGTTTAAAATTTTTGAAAGGATGCACTTTATATATCCGCCAAGTTTGTATTGCATATATATTAAAATTTTCTTTGAGGATTGCATTCTATTAAGTAATGAATTTGATTGAAATTGGTTTTTAATACAATGTTCGTATGTATATTGTAAGGACCTGTTTGTTTAGACCCCAACTTGTGAACAATTGATGGTGGTCCAGCAAGCCCAACACAATATATTTGTTAGAGAGTGGATCTTACAAGAGAGAACGTTTCAACCAATTAATTATGGGCGTTAGTTGAAAGGGATTAAACCAGTTAGAAAAACACCACAATGCGAGAATAGCACTCCTCAGTCAAGTCTGAGGATAAATTGTTCTTATATTGACTCAAGCTTTTTTCTAAATACAAGGTGTTCTATCTTTCTTCCAGAGACTACCTACCCCATCTTTTATGGAGGCCATTCCCTTATATAGTCTTGTCCTCTTCGATCCTAATCTTCCACTTGTTGATTATGTGGGTGATCTCCTGGATGCTTGTCCCATCAGAGACATCCTAACAACTTTGTGAGTAGCTATGAATTAAGATATCTTTGTTGAGGGGTTATTTTCACATAAATGTGGCCAGTTGGTTAGGTGCAACACATTTAATGTGATGGTAGCAGTCTTTCTATCCAAATATTTCTTCTTTTGTTGTTGGTTACCTTCCTTGAAGCTTATCCATAAAAGGAAGGATTATCTTTTGTACAACATGCCAAGGAAGATTGGGCTCCAACCTTTCATAATGCTCTCTCGAGGAAACCCAGCTCCTCAGGAGCTACCATTAGTTTGTTGTTATACTTTCTTGTCCTCTGCTCAATGATTCCCAAACTTAATAAACCTTATTACCATCCTCAGGCACCTAAGTATCCTCGAACGCAGCCCACAACCCAATACTCTTGCTCAGCTTGTTTATACTCACATATATCATTAAATTAGATATCAATTGGTTTTGTTATAAATGAAGTTCAACACTGAATCCCTTATTTGATGATAAAATACTTTTATAATTGAGGTAATTTGAACCACCAACAATATGAATGATTAATTGTGCTAAAACTTTTCCTATAAAAAATAAAAAATTGTACTAAAAGTCTTAAAACTTAAAAAGGTTTTATTTATTTATTTATTTTTATTTTGAAATCCAAATATATGGATGAGAAATTGAAAACCCATTATAAATGGGCCAAAAGAAAATTTATACTTTATACAAATTTTAATATATATATATATATATATTTTTATACAAGATAGAAATTATACTTTAGAATAATTTAAGTGTATATATATATATATATATATATATTGTAGGGCGTAAATGATTTATGGGCCAAGCCGAGGAGGATTATGGCCCAAGTTCAACAAAATAGACTTTGGGTACCGCCGAGGGTAGTTCAGTCCTCGGCAGACCCAAAGTTCCCCCTCGTAAAGAAGGGTAAAAATGGTATAAAATTGAAACTCGGAAAAAAGATCTAAAATATCCGGGGAAAGCTGCTGTTATTATCATTTAATGTTCTGAACCCGACAGGGCCGCATTCTTTGGCTTTTACAACCACCCCTAATGACTTTGGGGGATAGACTGATGGGACAAGTATCAGCCTTGGAAAGATTGACCCTACACGTGGATGAAGGATAAATGGATACAGGCGAGTATAAAAGGAAAACTAAGTAATCTTGGGAGGGGGTTGGGAAAAATGGCCAGAAACCTGAGCCTCCCAGCCCACCTCCAGGAGAAAGACTCTAGGGGTGTAGGAAAACCTAAACTGGTACGAACACCGCGAAAAACCCATCGCCTATCAACCAAGGCCTAGCCTTCCAAACCCACGCTCTACAAATGATATTGTTAGGGGCCTTTTCACGTGCGAACTCGACACTGTTACGGTCCGCCACGAAACGCGTCCTTACAATTGGCGCCGTCTGTGGGGAGGGCTTGTGTGTTGGTATAGGAAGTGGGTCGATAGAGTTTCTTCGATATATCTAACCGTTGGTTATAGAGTTCTAGTATAAAGTTCTGTTAGGAACTACGTTTCTTGATTAGGGGCTTGGTTGAGGAGCCAACTCCCTTAAAGCCAAGGTCCCCTGTAAAGAGTAAACTAGATACCTTGTAACGTTAACCGTATGGATAAACTCTAGGGGCTTGGCTGAGGAGCTAACTCCCCTAAGGCCAAGATCCCGCACAAGGAGAAAACTAGGTTTTGGATAGAACCAAGGCATTGCATGGTCCTCGGACCCAAGCCTCAGGGGAAACCAACTACCTGGATGTGGAAAACTAGGTTTTGGACAGAACCAAGGCATTGCATGGTCCACAGACTCAAGCCTCAGGGGAAACCAACTACCTGGATGTGGAAAACTAGGTTTTGGACAGAACCAAGGCATTGTATGGTCCTCAGACCCAAGCCTCAGGGGAAACCAACTACCTGGATGTGGAAAACTAGGTTTTGGACAGAACCAAGGCATTGCATGGTCCACGGACTCAAGTCTCAGGGGAAACCAACTACCTGGATGTGGAAAACTAGGTTTTGGACAGAACCAAGGCATTGTATGGTCCTCGGACCTAAGCCTCAAGGGAAACCAACTACCTGGATGTGGAAAACTAGGTTTTGGACAGAACCAAGGCATTGCATGGTCCATGGACTCAAGCCTCAGGGGAAACCAACTACCTGGATGTGGAAAACTAGGTTTTGGACAGAATCAAGGCATTGCATGGTCCATGGACTCAAGCCTCAGGGGAAACCAACTACCTGGATGTGGAAAACTAGGTTTTGGACAGAACCAAGGCATTGCATGGTCCTCGGACCCAAGTCTCAGGGGAAACCAACTACCTGGATGTGGAAAACTAGGTTTTGGACAGAACCAAGGCATTGCATGGTCCACGGACTCAAGCCTCAGGGGAAACCAACTACCTGGATGTGGAAAACTAGGTTTTGGACAGAACCAAGGCATTGCATGGTCCACGGACTCAAGCCTCAGGGGAAACCAACTACCTGGATGTGGAAAACTAGGTTTTGGACAGAACCAAGGCATTGCATGGTCCTCAGACCCAAGCCTCAGGGGAAACCAACTACCTGGATGTGGAAAACTAGGTTTTGGACAGATCCAAGGCATTGCATGGTCCTCGAACCCAAGCCTCAGGGGAAACCAACTACCTGGATGTAATGAAAACTAAGTTTTGGACAACCCAAGGCATTGCATGGTCCTCGGACCCAAGCCTCAGGGGAAACCAACTACCGGATGTGGAAAACTAGGTTTTGGACAGAACCAAGGCATTGATCAGCCTCAGGGGCCTTGCATACGGACTCAAGCCTCAGGGAAACCAACTACCTGGATGTGGAAAACTAGGTTTTGGACAGAACCAAGGCATTGCATGGTCCTCGGACCCAAGCCTCAGGGGAAACCAACTACCTGGATGTGGAAAACTAGGTTTTGGACAGAACCAAGGCATTGCATGGTCCTCGGACCCAAGCCTCAGGGGAAACCAACTACCTGGATGTAATGAAAACTAAGTTTTGGACAGAACCAGGGCATTGCATAGTCCTCGGACTTAAGCCTATGGGGAAACCAACTACTTGGATGAGGAACCAACTATTTAAAGAAAAAACTATGGCCCGTAAACCTCGAAATCCCTCCGAAGAGAATTCCGCGTTAGCAGACGGGTTAATACCTTGATTGCGCAGATTCCTCGGTCTACCCTCGGATCCCCAGTATCAAAGGGGTTGATGCGATACGGCGCAACATATTACCCCAAAAGCACAACCAAGGTCCTTCGCTACTTAGCTACCCTTTCAGACGAATTATTTAGAGATTATCGTTCTCGAACATCGGTCTAGCATGCATCGCGTAATACTCAGCGCTTATCCCGGTTAGTTCCAGGAATTTAATTTATTGAAAGTTACCATTGTTATACTTGATAATATTTGTGAGTTTAAATTAGAAGGAACCTGTGTTAAAGCATTTTTTCTGCCTGGAATATCCTTAAGGGCAAGCTTGCATTTAATATTCATGCATAAAGTAGTTGTTACGGAGAAGGAAGATATGTATGGAGAAATAGACACATATTTTATTAAGACAAAGGAACAGTACAGTGTACAATGAAAAGCTGAAACAAGCTTACATTAAAACTGACTACATAAGTAAAGGAAAATACAAGCGAGTGGAGATAAGGCCGTGGGGACAGCTCAGAGGAGAGGTTGGCTACTGCGTCAAGTTATTGTTTAAGGAAACTATTCCTCGACACTTCTGCATGCCCATAACTTAGGCAGCAAAAGAACCTGACCTCAGGCTAACACCATCTACAGAAAAGGTGCTAGGAGCTTGAGGTTGGGAAGCCCCCACAAAAATTTGCCTGCTACAAGGCAGACAGTGCTGATGGTGGAAATTCCTTCTTCGGACATACCAAAAATCTGGCATGACCAGAATCTGCTTCGGATTTTGACTGAAAGGGGGGGAGACACCCTCCCCCCTCCGTAGAAGTGTAAATTTCTCTTTAAGTTTATGCTTTCTTGGCCCGTGCATCACTCTTTCGAGTCTCGGGAGGACACGGCGCCTCCGCGGTGGAGAAAGTTCTTTTTCCCTAACCCTCGCCTCAAACATGATTTCCTAAAGGAGGAAGCTGAAGGATTTGTGCGTAGGAAAAGTAACTTTCTCTCCTATTTTATATCAAAAGATAAAATAGTAGCATTTAATTCACGCAGCGTCCCAAGGAACGCTACAGACAAAACGTCTCTGGCACGACTTCCAATATCGTTTGCAGCCCTGAAGATAGAGGAGTCTCGAGAAGGCGCACCTCGAATACTGGGACGCCCAAAAAGTATCGCGTGGCCTGAGAATACGGAAATACCCCCTAATTTTGGGCCCAGTCAACTCACGGCCCAGGCCCGATTTAGCACAAGGGCCCGGGGACAGAGCTTAGGACTTGAATGGTCCTCGGACTCAAGCCTATGGGAAACCAAGTACAAAAGATGAAAATTACAAGTGTTGGACAGAACCTAGGTCTTGCATGGTCCTCGGACTCAAGCCTATGGGGAAACCAAATAGTTGGGTAAGTAAAGGTTTGAATTTCGTAAGATGGGCTACTTGATAAAAACGTCAAGTCACTTCGTCTACGGCTTAAACACCATAGAAGGTTAAGGCCAATAAGGGGGTAAGGAAGGTGGTGGGACGCCTCAGCATTTAGTCGTATAAGAGGGCTATTCATTTGGCAAGGGATATGTTCTCGAACGGTTATTTCTCACACGGCATCAAGCCTTCGGTTCTCTCCTCGGCTAGTTCCGGGTAAGTACTATTTTTCTTTTACGGGTCGGCCTTATTGTGCCAAGCACTTCTATTAAAGCTATGACGACATCATTTTATTATCAAATATTTTGGTCTTAGTCGTCGTTGATTTAGATGCTATATTATTGTGCCGAGCAGCGCTTGCAAATTTATGAAAACATAGAGACATAACATGCGAAATAAGGTAGACAACAATTTTTATTAATATAAAAAATCATTACAACATACAAAAAGGGGCTCAAACGAGCCTATACAAAATGTAAACTGCCTAAGCAACCATTACATCTGTAGTACAGAAAAGTAAACTGTCAAGCGTATTTTAAACTCGTCTTCAAAGTTTCTCCAATCTCTGCCTCATTGCTGCTCATACTAAGAGAGGGACTCACTTTAAAAAAGAAAATGAATGAAGAAGAAGGAAATAGTAAGGAAGAAATCAATGACGAAGATGAAGGGGATGAATAAAGAAAATGGAGGACATGAGTAAAGAAGGAGGAGAAGAGGAGAGAGAGATGAAGAGACAAAGAGAGGAACAAAAGATAGAAAAGAAACAGCATCAGGGCGGAACTGGTGCTGGGAAGACAATAAGAAGAGGGAGGGGGAGGGCACCAAGGAGCAAAAGAGGGAGAAGCAGAAGCACTTAGCCCTGACTCCTAACACGCCGGTGCCATATTAGGTACGCTCGTGAGGAGCCGGATGGTAACAATCTTGGGTGTTCTCGACTCAGTCACGTCGAAAGTTTGACGTGACGAGTCCCTGCTTCGGATTTTGACTGAAAGAAGGATGAGGTTGATTTTGGGTTTTCGCCATCCTTGTCCCGATCGAGCCATGATAAGCTTTATCGGAACGTGGCGTTTTTGGGAGGGGTGGGGCTTTTGCATCCCTTGTTGTTATGGTAAAGTATTTTACGATTAAGTGTATAAACCAGCGAGTAAACCGAATCCTAAGGGAGGCTAAGTATTCCAGAGTCGCAGGGGGATGAAAAGGGATTTTTGGTAAAAACAATAACCTCCTCCTGTCCTACTTATACAGAGGGCGGAGCGGGGGGCATTTAATAGGTTCAGATCTCCAAAGGAATCAGCAAACCCAAACACGCCGGTTCCACTTCTCCACCCCATCAAAATAAACCGTCGAATTAAAGTAGTCTCGTAAATAGTGATTATTTAAAGCTCGTTTTGGATACCCCAAGCGATAAGAACGCCTCAAGCGCGAAATTAAAAACTATCTCGTAAACCGGTGAATCTCTTGGGCATATGAGGAACCGCCAGCGTGTTTAATAGGCCGAATGGATTGGGCCACAGGAAGAAGTTTGGCGTCACCAAAACCCCCCTGTCCAGCCCAGAGGTTGGACAGCCGGGTTTTGAGGGGCTAATGTAGGGCGTAAATGATTTATGGGCCAAGCCGAGGAGGATTATAGCCCAAGTTCAACAAAATAGACTTTGGGTACCGCCGAGGGTAGTTCAGTCCTCGGCAGACCCAAAGTTCCCCCTCGTAAAGAAGGGTAAAATGGTATAAAACTGAAACTCGGAAAAAAGATCTAAAATATCCGGAGAAAACTGCTGTTATTATCATTTAATGTTCTGAACCCGACAGGGCCGCATTCTTTGGCTTTTACAACCACCCCCAATGACTTTGGGGGATAGACTGATGGGACAAGTATCAGTCTTGGAAAGATTGACCCTACACGTGAATGAAGGATAAATGGATACAGGCGAGTATAAAAGGAAAACTAAGTAATCTTGGGAGGGGGTTGGGAAAAATGGCCAGAAACCTGAGCCTCCCAGCCCACCTCCAGGAGAAAGACTCCAGGGGTGTAGGAAAACCTAAACTGGTACGAACACCGCGAAAAACCCATCGCCTATCAACCAAGGCCTAGCCTTCCAAACCCACGCTCTACAAATGATATTGTTAGGGGCCTTTTCACGTGCGAACCCGACACTGTTACGGTCCGCCACGAAACGCGTCCTTACATATATATATATATATATATATATATATATATATATAAAGTTCCTTCCTAGAGACTTGAATCTCGGCTTTTATCCCTCACACCTCACAAGCAATTATACTTGTGGAGTAACTATCACGCTAAAGGTGTGCTGTAGTTTTTAATATTCAAAATTGTGTATATGGTTTTTTATTTTTATTTTTTACCTCTAATCATAAAATTTAGTTGCTTTTAATTATTTTTCTATTACATACTTACAAGTTGAGAAATGCTATAAACATTAACTATTTTACAATATTTTTACAAATTAATATTATGGACAACTTCTTATAGGTTTTCATTTAAGTATACCATTAACATCGTTTTTTTTATTTACCAATAATCACTTACCACAATATTTTTTTTTTGTTTCTTAAAAAAAAAAAAACTCACATTAGTAATTTGTAAATTCTTTTGCAAAATAGTTTGTATTTCTAGAACTACTCTTTCAAGTTATGTTCATTCGTTTCTCAAAAAAAAAAAAAAAAAGTTACGTTCATTCATCCTGCTTGATAATTCAAAAACGTAAATAAATAAATTACATTAAAAAAAACGTAAATAAAAAAGAAAAAAAGAGTTGGATGAGAATTAGATAGGTTACATTATGACAATATATCACGGCTGTGTAAGTTGTACCTTCTGAGAATAATAAGGTTATTTCCAAATCGGCCTTCCAAGGTACAATACCTTAAAGGGCGCACTCTCTCATTATTTTTGGTCCTTCAAAAACAAACCCCTCTATTATAGCCATATTGTCTCGGTCAGATTCTGAGCATTGTCATCACCGTCCCTCAGATCCTTCACATCAAAAGCAAAGTCCAAATGATATAAACCAGGTATGTCCATTACATATTAAAAAAAAATACACAGTAAAAACTGTGTCTTTGTTATTTATTTAAGGTTGTTAGTCTGAATTTCCAGATGGGAATGGCATTTTTTTTTCAGCAAATTGTTCATTTTGGTTTAATGGGTATTTTAAAAAATGAATAAAGATATGATTTTGGTGGCTCATATGGCTTGGTTTGGTGCCTTGTGATATAGATCATTGGAGATCTTGATTCAGATGGGGAATGCTTATCATTTTGTATTATCACAATTGAATTCATAGCATGTGATGAAGAAGAAGAATTGGGTCATTTTGGTGATCTCTTATGTGTTTTTAGTGAATATAAAAAATGGGTTTTTTTTTTGTTCTTTGTGGTTTTTAACAAATGCCTCCCTAATGCCCAGCACAATGAAATATGTCAATATTGTAAGAACCAAATCATGGGTCTTTTTTTATTTTTATTTTTTTAATGGGAGTTTGGTCATTTGGATTTTGAGAGTAACATTTGAAGAGGTGAGTTGTCAAGATGTGACCTTGCTTAATAACTCATTGTGATCCATTAGAGTTAAGAGGAACTATAGATGGTGTTACCATGACAGATATGATTATGGACTCTGCATGTTAAGCTTAAATGGCAGTAGTTGTTCATGGATGACTGAGAGAGATAAAGTAGCCGTTAGATTATGTGAATTTAGTGGTTTGTTATGGTACTAAGCTGAGTTATTTGTTAATTTGTATATCAGTTTCTTATTTGTGTAGGATTGTTGTCTTCATAATCTCCTGGTTTTGGGATAATAGCTAACAAATTTGAGTCATTTTTGTATAGCTGAAAAGGTCTAAGCTGAAGATGGTGAAGCTAACTTTGATTGCCTGTGTAACTGATGGTCTTCCACTAGCAGAGGGTCTAGATGATGGCCGTGATTTAAAAGATGCTGAATTCTACAAAGAGCAAGTCAAGGCTTTGTTTAAAAACCTATCAAGAGGTCAGAATGAGGCTTCAAGGATGTCAATTGAAATTGGCCCTTACATTTTCCAGTATCCTTGTGAAATTTTTCACGTGTGTGTGTGTGTGTGTATTTTCCCAGTATAACTTATGAGTGATAGAAACTACAGTATTATTTCTGGTACAGTCTGGAGTATGCAATCTCTTTATAGTTTAGAGTATTCAAACACAATGTGAAACCCAACTTGATTCAATCTAGCGAAAAATTTATTGCAATTAAATTTGGGGTTGGCTTCAAACACAATGTGAAATTATGGAGATTTTATGAGACTTTTAGGTGATTGTGAGATATTGAGTTCCTTGTAGGCGTTGCCATCTAGTTAAAATTGTTCTATTATATTTAACGGATGCAAGATTTGATGGCTATAGCAGCTTCAGTTTAGAAATTATGCTGTCTTTTTCAACATGTCTTTATGCTGAAGTACCCTACTTTGCATAAAAGAGACTCAGTTAGAATTTCTTTCTTTTTACATAAGTTGGACATCTGATCTTCTTTTCTATATGCTCTGTTAAAATAATAATTGTGTCTGAATGTGGAACAATCTTAATGTTACCTTGATGTAAGTTCTTAGTTATATTATCGAAGGATGCGTTTATTACTTGACAATGTGTGACCATGCTTATCCTAAGAAACTTGCCTTTCAATACCTTGAAAACCTCAAGAACGAATTTGAGCTTGTTAATGGGGCTCAAATTGAAACTGCTGCCCGACCTTATACCTTCATCAAATTTGGTATGTCTTGTTTTTTCTTCATGATTCTTTTTTGTACTTCCTATTCTTTCAGCATTCTTGTTGGTGTTTCTTTTGATGAGTTTAATTTTCCTACTTTTTATGTTTAAAAGACACATTCATACAGAAAACCCAGAAACTGTATCAGGACACTTGTACCCAGCAGAATATTGCAAAGTTGAATGATGAACTCTATGAAGTCCACCAAATAATGACTTGCAATATTCAGGAAGTTCTTGGTGTTGGTGAAAAGTTGGACCATAAGATATTCCTTTTTATTTTCAGAAATACTTAAATTTAATTATGTTATTTTGTTCTGATGTTTGTTTGAAGCTATGCAACATAATCTATTCGCAAATTTTAAATAATGTATGAAATGCTTAAGATCTTGCATTGTTGCATTCAATAAGAAATTTCTCTTTGGTCACCCTGGTGGGTTTATTTCACAGGTCTGCACAGCTTTGTGTGCGCACACACACATAGGGCACCCCAAAAAGAACATTCAATGTCTTAGGATACTTGTAGTTGTATGTATGTGCTTGGAAATGCATGTTCGTTGCTTTGTTGATTCGTGGTTGTGTTTAGTCTTGAAAGAAGAAGCTATTATAGATACATTCACCATTGTTGAAATAATGCTAGAGTGCAATCGGTACCTATCCACTCGTAAAGGTACCTCCACTTTGCTGTACCAGAATCCGCACACTGGCATGAGGAGTGTCAAGAACAAAGCCAGGCTTGCTTTGAAGTTCTGGCAAGATGGATTTTGTGGGTTTGCTAGCTATTATCAAAATTTTGTGTTTAATATTGTCTCTAAAGAAACGGTTATTGGCATATTTGCGCTTGGTTGAAACACTTGTTGAATGTGAAGTTATGTTTGTGACATCAAACTGTATGCTGTCAACACAAAATTATAGTTGCATAACTCTCTTGTAGGTCACAGCTCTGTGTGTGGAGGTCACATATTTGCGCTTGATTGAAACAGTTGTTGAATGTGAAGTTATGTTTGTGACATCAAATTATATGGTGTTAACACAAAATAAATTATAGTTTCATAACTCTCTTGTAGGTCACATTCCCCCCCCCCCCTCCCCCCCCCTCCCCCTCCTCTCCCCACCCTGCTCCGCCCCTCTCTGTGTGTGAAGGTCACATATTTCTGTTTATCTAGATTTTGCTAAAAAGAAATCAGAAGAATTACTTAGTAAACTTTATTTCTTAGACTAGTAATAAATCCAAAGCCTCCCCCCTTCCCCTTCTCTCTCTATCTGTCACGCTAATGAGTGCCTTTATTTTTTTCCTTATTAAAGTAGTTGTCTTGAATATTACAAGTAATATAATCTCTTTCATATTTCAATTTTGCAGAGGTCAGTGAAATGTCAAGTCGGTTAACATCAGAACCTATATATGCTGATAATGCAAGAGCCTTAAATTGACAGGTTAGTTTGATTATTCAGAATCTCGTATATCTACATAGACGGTTATTACATCAACAAAACTATCATGTACCTCTCTGCTTCAAGAAACTTTCTTATTCACTTTGAGGGATTCCAAATATATACCAAGGTTTTCAATACTGTCTGAAAGTAAGATTCAATCGGCCAGGCCGGAGTTTTGTTTCTTCAAGCAAGGACTTTGGTGCACTGTTTGGGTGAATGGCTGTAACACCATGAAAAATAAGCCTAGATTTTCCACCAAATATAAGAACATCTCCGGATTCCAACACAACCTTCTCTGCCTTGTCAACATCCCTCTGATCACCGAATAAGAAGTCTGCCTTGTCACCAATTGAAAAAGAGACCACAGGTAAACCTTTAGCAAGACTTTCTTGGCTTTCACGACGATCCTGCATGGAATTGAAGTCATTAGCTGTCATAGAAACTTCACAAAGCCATAGTTAACGAGGAATCTAGAGAAACAAGTGAGGTGCAAGTTATGGATGAATAATTCATAAAAAATAAAACATAATCAAGGAAGGAAGAATTTCCAAGAATAGAAATTGCAAAGAAATTGATAAGTCAGATGATATGGGTAAGGCACACCTGATGGAGACGAAGTCGACCATTTTCAGAGTAATAATTTACAAGACAAATGTTTGGTGACATCCAGGGAAGTATGCTTTCTACATTGCTTGATTTGGAATTTTTCTGAATAAGGGAATGGGAATCTTCAATTGATTGTTTTACTAACTCATAGAATTCAGCAGGTATAGTGGGTGGTTTAGCCTCATCAACTGGACGGTGATCTCCATAGTTACCTGTCTCAGGGTCCCAATTTTTACCGAGGTACATCTTCCATCGCAGTTTTGCTCCATCACGGTTACCTGTTTGGTAGAAACCTCCAGGACCCAGACCAAGGTCTCGGCATTTATTTACTATTTTGACCTGATCACTGAATGATATGTAACTCTTTAGAAGGACCATCCCAGCCCTCAACACAATTCCATTTTGCCCCTCCAAGGAGGACTTGATTTCATTCCGCCTTCCTCTATTCTGTACTAGTAAAGGAGGTTTGAGCATAACAGTTTTCTCAGATTTGGTTGGGCAGAGATCAAGAGAGTCAAGCATTGCAGAGTGCTCAGAATGCTCTAAATTTTTATGGCCTGCAGAACTTTTTGGATCCTTGCTTGAAGAAGGCTCATATTTTTTAGCAGATACAGAAAGGACCTGAGTCTCATCCTGATGGACAGAAATTTTCAACTTGAATTCCATGTTCACCTCCAAACTGACACTTAAGATTTTCCCACTCTGAATTCTCCCTGCATCCAAGTCCTCAGAATCAGACCGCCCAGACAATTGAAGAAAATCCTGTTTATGGGCTGAATCTGGAGTACCTATGCACTTGAATTGTTTTGATCTACTGCCTACACTCTCTGGTGAATTTATTCCTTGTTGAGACCTCACTATATTAGCAAAACCATCTTTGCCGCCATGTGAATGCCACTCTTGCCGGTTTCTGCTACCTAATTTGGGTTTATGCTCGGAGTTCTTTGGAACACTACCCAGTGACCTTTGCTGTGAATTATTCCTTTTGACTATGGAGGATCCATCCTCACCACCAACAGTCTCCTCAGCAAGTCTGTCTGCTCCAACCTGTAGTACGTATAATTCAAAAATTAAAACAAACCCAAGGTTAATCAAAACCAATTACTCAAACTCAAATCCCATAAACACTCATAAAATCAAGCGATAAATAATGGAAAGAGAATGCAACCTGTAGTTCCTAAAATACAGTAAATAAAACAAACCCCAAGTTTATTCAAAACCAATTACTCAAACTCAAATCCCATAAAAACTCGTAAAATCAATTGATAAATAAGGGAAAGAGAATACAAACAGGATAATGAAGTTGCTTCAAGCATATATTCTCAGTACTTAATTTCAAGCAACTTCAAATGATGACCAGCAGCCGTAGCCCCGCCCCCCAAAATGACAACAATACCAGACAGCTGAGGAATTGAGGTGTTATCCAAGATGGAAACAAAACTATCAAATTCACCATTAAGTAAATTAAATGAGTGTAACATTTCTCAGTCTTCCTTAATACCAAATTCCTGTGCGTATATATATAAACTGGATAACACAACCTGGAATTTCTGTTGGATTTAGCATATATAAACATTAAAAACTTATGCAGTCACGCGAAAGCAGTAACAAATAACATAGATCATATCACATTTGTAATGAAATTATCCCTATCATATCACATTCGTGGTTGTGATTATTTGCCTTTATTGAAAGGGAAAGTTTGAGACTTTTTGAGCGTTTGATGATCTTTGATGATGATGATGATGATTAACAACACAAATTCTGCTCTGGGTTGGCTGAGTTTGTGTGTGTGTGTGTGAGAGAGAGAGAGATAGAGTCAGTCACAAAGAGTAAAGTAGAGGACGGGGTTATATAACTTGAAGCAGAAGGAAAAGGAAAGGAAGAAGGTGAAGGGTTTTAAACCCTTTTCTCTTCTCCAGACCGAGGGGCTAAGAATCTAATAAATAAGTGATTTAAAAAAATAAAAATTAATGTGAAAATAAGGGATGTTTTGAACAAATTAATCCTTTCTGTCCAACTTAAATTCTAAAATTTTAAGGGGATATTATTTATACGTATTTTTATAAATAAAATATTAAAATTTGATTTTTCAAATAAACCAAATCAAATAATGGAGCATTCTACAGTAGAAACTGTAGAATGACCCATCAAATTATAAGGTGTTATTAAGAAAGTTATGAAAATGTATCTATTAATTTTTAAAATTGGAAAAAGATTTAAGGATAATTTAAAAATAAAAGTAGTAATGTATGACCTTTTTTTTTTTTTTTTTTTTTTTTTTTTTCAACTTTTCTTCCTTATTTTTTCTTTACTCAAATGTAGGGTTCAAGCATCTTTATAAAAAAATTTTAAAAAAAATGTTGGGTTAAAGCTTTTTCAATATAGTGTCAAAGTATTCCTAGTTAAAAGCAAAGTGTAGTCCTTTACAAAACTCTCTGTAAAAAGTGATAGTAAGGATTCTCTAAAAGTTTATGCTACCATATGGTTAGACACAATTAATGATGATATAATGCATGACTTAACAAAATTTACTCAATGCTTCTACCCAAAAATAAAATAAAAAATTTACTCAATACAACGCAATAAAAAAAACTACATAGGTGAATACGTACATACATACATACATACATACATACATACATATATATATATATATATATATATAAGGGATCAAGACCCTCTTGTAACTTAATTGGTACCTTTTGAATGCCACCACGTGAATGCCACTCCTGCCTGTTTTTGCTACCAAATTTGGGTTTATAGTCAGAGTGCTTTGGAGCACTACCATGTGACATTTGCTGCAAATTATTCCTTTCGCCCGTGAAGGATCCATCCTTACCACAAACAGCCTCCTCAGCGAGTCTATCTGCTCCAATCCGTAGTTTGTATAATACAATAAATAAAACAAGCCAAAGGTTAATCAAAACCAATTTCTCGAACTCAAATCCCATAAACACTCATAAAATCAAGCGATAAATAATGGAAAGAGAATATGACCTGTAGTTCGTAAAATAAATAAGTAAACCCCAAGTTTAATCAAAACCAATTACTCAAACTCAACTCCCATAAACACTCATAAAATCAATTGATAAATAATGGAAATAGAATACAAAGAGGATAATCAATTTGCTTCAAGCATATATTCTCAGTACAGCAACTTCAAACAATGACCAACACCCGAAACCCCGACCCCCAAAATGACGACAATACCAGACAGCTTAGGAATTGAGTTTTTGTCCAAGATGGAAACAGAACTATCAAATTCACCATAAGTAAATAAAATGAGAGTAAAATTTCTTAATAACAAATTTCTGTGTGTATATATTTAAACTGGATAACACACAACCTGGAATATCTGTAGGATTTATCACATATAGACATTAAAAACTTACGCAGTAATGCGAAAGCTGTAACACATAACATATATCACATATGACATTTGTAATGAAATTCTCATATTATGCCAGATAAATATTGTGTAATCCAATCAGTACACAATCATAGTTACATAAATTCCAGAATTTTCACACATTACACAATCATGACCAATTTTTCTTACTTACTAAACCCACACCATCCTTTTCTATTCAAATATTCAACTTGGGTCTTTTGCAAATCTTTCACAATATTCCTTAAACTAATCCAACAATGACAAAAACCCATATCTCAAATTTGCAACTTTTTCCATAAACATGTCACATCATAATCAAAATATTAACCACTAACTGTACATTTCCTATATATCAAAACACCTTCAACAAAATGAGAAATCAAAAATTCTACAAAGACTGCATTTTTTCCATGCTAAAATTCTACAATAAGGAAAAAAATGGGAAAAGGGGTGTGGTAAAATTACAGGGCTGTGACGATGCACTGAATCACTGGTCAACTTTTGAACCCACTTGATTCCGGTGCTCCTAGCTCTGCCACGGCCAGTTCCACGACGCATGTTTGTGTTGGTGGGGTTGCTTTTATTGGGCGCAGAATGAAGGTGGATGAATCAATGAAAGGGAAAGTCTGAGACTTTTTGAGTGTTTAATGATCTTTGATGATGATGAAGAACACAAACTCTGCTCTGGGTTGGCTGAGATTTTGTGTTTGCGTGTGTGTGTGTAAGAAATATAGAGTCAGTCACAGATAGTAAAGTTTTGTTTTTGAAAATTCAGAGAGTGAAGTAGAGGATGGTATGACATAACTTGAAGAAGAAGGAAAGTAAAGGAAGACGCTGAAGGGCTTTAAAACTATTAGTAGAGCATCCACAGCAGTGGATCTATATTTTTAGCTTTTTAGCTCTACAAAAAATCACTTTATCTATTTTAGCTTCACATATATTATAGCAGTAGATCTATTTTAACTTCTAATCTAATAAAATAATATAAATATCCCAATAAAATAATATAACTACTATAATAAAATAATATATCTCACTAAAAAAAAAACCTCCACACCATTATCCATAACCACCTCCATCATCAGTCACACCCACAACCACCATCTACTTTGACAATCACAACAGAACATAGAAAAAAAAAAAAAAAAAAAACAAAACCACAACCACATTCACAAATTCCACAAACACCATTTCTATTCTCAATTCATTGAATCAATCACTTCTAAACAACGATTCCAGGCACCGAGCTCCCGGCCTGAGCTGTGGGACCCAGATTCTTGATCTTAACCGTGGCGGAGGAGCTCAGATTCTCCGTCTTGATCTGCGTGTTTCGAGCTGAGCCGAACCGGAGCCTCCACCCGCGTTGGCGGCGTCGAGGCGAGCTGTGGTGAAGGTGCGAATGGAGGAGTCGTCTTCATAGGAGTTTCAGTGTTTGCAGCGTCGGGGGCTTCCTCGTCGGAATCGTCGTCAGAATCAATGTGGGCGATGGGGCTTGGGGTGGGTCGACGACAGCGGAATAGATCGGCGATGAGGGAGTTGGCCGGCGAGCTGAGGGATGAGGGAGATGAGGGAGCTGGCCGACGAGAAAGAGAGGAAAAAAATTTGAGGAAGAAAGAAAAAAAAACTGAGGAAGAAAGAAGAAAGAGAGAAGCCGGATAGAGAGAGAGAGAAAACAGGAAATGTATATTTAATTGGGGAGGAGAGAGAATTGTAATAAAAAAGTATTTTTTTTTTTACCTGTGAGCTACAGTGCACATCTAAAAATAGATGTGCACTGTAGCCGAGGAGCTAAATCTTTTAGATTTAGCTCCACTGTTGCATGGTGTTTTTTGTGACAAAAAGCTAAAAAAATACCATTATAGCTATATAGCTCCATTGCTGCAAATGCTCTTATAAGAAGTATATATAAAAAAAAAAAAAAAATAAAAGTAAAAATAACCGTCAGTGATATAAGTTATAAGTGATGGTTGGTCTAGTAACTAAACTAACGGTTGCTGCCATTACCATATGCGACTTGTCGTATAAGTAGGACAACCATGGTTATGACTGCTTGGTTATTGGGTGGGGTTGTCTTAACTCTTGAGGATGACAAAAATGCAATGTCCCTGCCTGGTGTGATCCTTTTTCCTGCACAAGTTTTTGGTGCTCAAAAGAAGTGCTGGGTTGCCAAAGGTCTTGTAACTGAATGGACACCTTCTTATGTACAAAGTGCTTGGGGGTCTAGGGAGAAAAAGGTTTGAGCTGCGGGATTAGCAGCATATTGTAATTATTTCTCAAAAAAAAAAAGGAAAAAAAAAAGAAAGAAAGAAGAAGTGATGGGTTAAGAGCATTCCATTGATTAATGTTAATTTTTTAATTATAATTGACGAGCTTGATCTTTAGGTAGTCTGGCCTGACGATTTCACTAGAGTATTTATTTATTGGAAAATGTTAACCAATGCTCTTAGGACATTAGTTTATGAATTATTTTTAGAAACATTTTATTGAAAGAATGATAAAATAATAAATGTTGTTAACAACTTTTTATATTTTCCATAAAAGTGATATTAAAACTTTCTTATTATAATTTATTAACAATTACCTTATGGGCACCTGTTAACATGAGCCTTATTTATTAACTTTTATTAATTTTTAATGTAGGAAGATTTATTAGATTCATCCTTAATCGGTGCATTTGAGCACTTCTTAACAAAATCATAAATATAAATATATACACACACATGCATGCATTCGCCTATTCTCCAATTTCATTTTGATCTCAATATTATCAATGTCAAAGTTACCCTATTAGGAATTATAAAATATTTTCAACTCAACTTATTTTCAATCTGCCTCTCCCGCCCTGAATAATAGATGCTTGCGCCAAATAAGGGATGGGGAAAGGGTAAGACACTCCTTATCCGACCCTATAATGCCTTTTTGCCCTCAATCTTTCATTTGCTATTTATGTGTAGTAGCATATGTTCCTATCCAACTAAATATATTTTTCACTTATGGAGTAGTTTGTTCCAAACTTTTAATTTATTTTAATTTTGAATGGGAAGGAAAGGAGGAAAAGTGTTAACTTGCGACACAGGCTTCAAGGAATACAAATTAGATATCATTGGGCTAAAAGCCCCCTCGGGTTCATGATTTACATTTACACTCATTTTTATGGAAAATGCTTTTAAAAGAACGTTTTCTTGTGCTAGTAGGATTAGAAGATCAAAATATTAGGTCAACGGAAAACCAACTTTAGTTAATTAAAAACATTACAAAATTTTTAACATGTTTTGCTTTGGTTGTTTTCTTCTCTCTCTCTCTCTCTGAGCTTGTGTTATTCAATCTTGAGTTTAGATATATTTATTGAGATTTGAGAATTCGTTGATTTATGATATTGCAATTTTTACCATTGCAATCAGATGAATTGCTTCGGAAAAAAAAAAAAAAGTTTCAAAAAAATTGGAATTCTTTGATTCTTTGTTTTACCTATGGGAAGATTTTCTTTTTTGGTTAGAGAAAGTCAAGCTCACTCTCATAGGGAAGACAATGGATCGAATCTGAACTCGTCTCTTTTGGAAATCCAAAGACACCAGGGCAAGAATGCCACCTTTTACCTATGGGAAGTGATGATGCCGAAACGATCACCAATAGATCACGCAGCACTCGTATGCTCAAAGTAGACATGCACAACAAAATTATAGAAGACCTCACAGAGAGCATCGGTGTGGTGCCGGCCAAATACCCTCCGAAAGTCAAGTTAGAATTATTCTTACAACTCTAGAGTGTTAGAGAGGGTAAATTATGCGTACCTTGATTTGTGAGGGTATTGGGGCTTTTATAGTAGTAGTAGTAGTATGTTGGCCTCTCCTCCTTGATGTAGAAGTCTTTTCCTTATAGGGATCCTCTTGAGTAATCCCAAATGTGATGGACAAGACATTTCCTTGTAGAGAGGATCTTTCATTAACGCGTGTATCTTTTGGAATGCTCTTTGCACTAGGTTTCTGATTTCCTTTGAGACTTTACCAGGTTTCCAACATGTGTAACAAGTTTCTAGGCCCTGGGCTCACCTATTGCCGGCCCATGGGCTTGGATCCGTCAGGCCTAATGTGGTGAAGGTTCGTCATGCTAATTTTTGCCCCTTCAGTTGCCCCCTTCACCCTATGGGTCCGTCACGACTTAGATGGACGGACCCTTAGGGTGACAGTTTGATATTATTTGGGTTGACGGTCCAAGAATATTTAGGACGCCGGTTTAAGATCCTTGAAGTTGACGGTTCTCTAGGAGGACACGAATTGCGACCATTTGATGATAGGTTGTCAAGTATTTATGAGCATGCCACGTGTCACTTTTCGATTGGATTTTATATTGGATCGAAGCGTCACTTCATCTTCTGTGCACTTCAGGTATATATATAACACTCTTCTCCATTCTCATTTCTACACTTTACAGCTAAAACACATTGTCAGAGCGCCACCGTCAACCTTGTCAGAGCACTCTGTCGTACATCCATACCCATCGACTACACAACCGTCGACCTTCAGTTACTTCAGGGAACGGTGAGTATTGCTATTTTTATTTACAAGTCTTGCATTTGTAATTATATTTAGCTAGACCTACACACTCGTCAATACTCTTAGATCTGTCAGTCTTAGGTTTTATCGTCAATTATAGGCAATGTCTAGTGCGTCAAGTAATCAGTCAGTGGTTCATGACGGGACGGAATACGAGGAAGTATACTTGTCTGGTCATAGAGACCCAGACAGTCCCGGTGAAGAGAGGAGTCCGTCCGCTTCTTCCTCGTCCTCAACAAATGAGGATACGGAGATGGTTGAGCCAGAAGATGCTTCTGATGATGGCGAGGATCAAGCATTGGGATCCGTCATCGGTGCTGATGGACTTAGAGAGTTCATCATGCTACCAGAGTGGACGGTGCATAAATTCACTTCCGTCATTAAGGAGAAACACTTCAGCACTTTTAGGGCTAACTTCCAAATTCCGGACTACATTCAAATCCGTCTACCCTACGTATTAGAGAAATGTTATTACGATGGGGTAGAAGGTGTCGGAGTGTACGAGCAAATGCTGAAGGCAGGACTTCGGTTTCCGCTAAGTACCCTACATAGAGAACTTTTAAAATATTTGGGTCTGTCCGTCACCCAGATATCCCTAAATGCCTGGAGGGTCTTCATAGCAATGAAGATTCTCTATGGTGCTATGACAAGCGGCGTTAGGAGGCTGACGGTGCGTGAATTCCTTCATTGCTACCTTCCAGACGAAATAGACAGGTCAAGAGGAATGTATAGTTTTGCCAATAGGAGCCCCTTGTTAAAGGTCATTTTTGAAACTCCTAACTCAAATAGAGACTAGAAGAGTCGTTACTTCTTCCTAGAGGATGACGAATGGATAAGCCGTCCAGGGGAGACGGAGTATATGCCTGTCGGCACAACTTGGGGAGTGTTACATTCATCTAGTATGCACCCGTCCTAATTTGTAATTCTTTTCATATCCGTTGGTTATAATTCTTCTTCTAACCGTCCATTTTCTCTGCAGGTAGACAACGCCTACAACTTAGTATTGAGGAGTTTAGCTTTCTCGAGAAGATTTTTCAAAAGACCAAGCAGGAAGAAAGGACTTGGGCGAAGTTGGTAAATCTGAACACCATCCATTGGTATTGTGACGGTCCTGAACCCACCCCTGAAGCCATCAGATACGACGAAAGAATTTACAGACGTAAGTCCATCAACCTTTACTTTGCATAAATGGCTTCAACTATATGTAAATAACTTCATCCGTCCTGTTTTACAGAGATGGATGGCGCTAAGAGGAGGGCGCTGATAAAATCACAGGCCGTCAAGCAAAAGGAGTCTGGCGAGGTGGTTCCTAAGGGGACGGCTCCGTCGACAAAGAGGAAACCGTCGTCCAAATCTGACCGTCCACATAAGCAGTAAAAGGTCTCTTTGGAACCCGTTGTAGGGTTGATGGCTGAGGGTGTGAAGACTGTCACCCCAGTAAAGCACAGGTCCGGCAAGGGCTTAATGAAAGCTCCGTCCACAAACCAAGAGAAGCCTTCTCCTCTCCTCCGTGACAACTCCAAATTTGCCTTGGAGAAGCTTTCATCTATCATCTCATCGGAGGACTACGAGGATCTGGGCAATCACTCGACGAAGGCAATGGGGGAGATAGGTCTCTTTGCTGTTGCTCAAGTAATCTTTGTCCGTCGACTTAAGTTCGTCTGCTTAGTTTTTTGTCTAACACTTTTTAACTTGTTTGTTCCAGTCCTTGGTCATGATGAAGGGCTTAATGGATCGGTGTCTTACTGTAAGGTGGCTCTAGAACGTGTGCGAGCAAAGGCAGAGTAGACAGAGAGTGAGTTGAGTCAACTTAGCAAGTGGAAGTCCCCTATGGAGAAAAAGTTTGACCTTTCAAAGCGGGTGAGGAAAGAGCTTGAGCAAAAGACTGAGGAAGCTGGGAAGGCCCTGGAGGTCAAAGAAAAGGAAATTCAAGACTTGAAGGAAAAGCTTCGTTAGGCTAAGGAGGTTGCGGTTCGAGAATACCATGATTCAGACGCCTTATTGGGCGAGCTGGGGGGATCGTTCCTTCAAGGCTTTGATGACGCACTCCGTCAAGTTAAGAAAGCCTACCCTGAACTGGACGTGTCAATGATAAATGTTAACAACCAAGACCAGACATCTGCTTTGCCCGTCGCCTCAGAAAACACAGACGACCTCTTTGCTGAGGAGGCAGTTCAAGGTTACAGAGAATCATCTCCAGCAAAAAATGTTCAAGTTGTCGACCCGAAAATGTAATATATATATTTTTTTTTGAGAATGATCCATCCTTAATTTTGTGTATTAAACAGTTACCCGCTGAGGGTTTTATCCGTTGTTATTGCATAATTTTATGCTTGCTATATCAATCTTCATTATTTTTTGAATGATGCATAAATATCCGTCCTCTTCAAGTTGTTCGTTATAGAACTGGCCATTTTTATGGACTTGTGTAGTTTTTGTTTTTGGACAATCCGTCCAACTTCAATTTTTTAGGTAACTTATCCCGTCCTTTACTGTGGACTTGGAAATATTCACCTAACGGGGCAATCCGTGAAGTCAACCGGCTTGTGTCCGTTCAATTTGTTGTGTATCAAACGCTGTTTGGGACTACCCGTCTATGTGGTGGATTTTGCTTTATCCGTCCATTTTTATCGACTTTAAGGAGTTTCTTACGTCAGGGACGATTCGCCTACATAGCATGATTTAATTTCATCCGTCTATTCATGGGCTGGGATTGTTACCCGTATAGGATGATCTGTCCATTTTTTGGACTTCAAATTTTCATTATCTTGGGATGATCCATCCACTTTGTGGACTTGTTTTGTATCCTTCCATTTTGGATTTCAAATTTTCATCCTCTTGGGATGATCCGTCCACTTTGTGGACTTGTTCATTTTGAACTTCAAACTTTCATCCTCTTGGGATGATCCCTTCACTTTGTAGACTTGTTTTGTATCCGTCCATTTTGGATTTCAAATTTTCATCCTCTTGGGATGATCCGTCTACTTTGTGGACTTGTTCATTTTGAACTTCAAACTTTCATCCTCTTGGGATGATCCGTCCACTTTGTAGACTTGTTTTGTATCCGTCCATTTTGGACTTCAAATTTTCATCCTCTTATGATGATCCGTCCACTTTGTGGACTTGTTCTGTATCCGTCCATTTTAGACTTCAAATTTTCATCCTCTTGGGATGATCCGTCCACTTTGTGGACTTGTTCTATATCCGTCCATTTTTGACTTCAAATTTTCATCCTCTTGGGATGATCCGTCCACTTTGTGGACTTGTTCTATATCCGTCCATTTTTGACTTCAAATTTTCATCCTCTTGGGATGATCCGTCCACTTTGTGGACTTGTTCTATATCCGTCCATTTTTGACTTCAAATTTTCATCCTCTTGGGATGATCCGTCCACTTTGTGGACTTGTTCTATATCCGTCCATTTTTGACTTCAAATTTTCATCCTCTTGGGATGATCCGTCCACTTTGTGGACTTGTTCTATATCCGTCCATTTTTGACTTCAAATTTTCATCCTCTTGGGATGATCCGTCCACTTTGTGGACTTGTTCTATATCCGTCCATTTTTGACTTCAAATTTTCATCCTCTTGGGATGATCCGTCCACTTTGTGGACTTGTTCTATATCCATCCATTTTGGACTTCAAATCCTTTTGGGATGATCCGTCCATTTTGCGGACTATGTAGTCTATCCATTCATAATAAAAATCCATGTGGAAAATAAAAGCCGTGTCTGAATATTCTTCTTAAAAGAAAATGCGTTTGTAGAGGAAAGTACCTGCCCTCCAAGGCTTAAAAATGTACAAAAAGATTGTAACAAAAATAGTTAAAGAAAAACTAGTAATTGTAGCTAAAGGTTAAATAAACTGGGCAATTGGGATCGTTGTTGTTCTCGTATTACTTCTACTGGTAGTACTTTTGCAGGTGCTCGGTATTCCATGAATGTGACAACTTATGTCCGTCTAACGTCTCCAGGTGGTAAGTGTCTTTCTTCTGCCATGACGTAACTCGGTAAGGTCCTTCCCAATTGGGGCAGAGCTTCCCTTGGGTAGGGTCTCTAGCGGTGCCCATAACCTTTCTGAGTACGAGATCTCCAACTTGGAAGTCTCTGTGTCAGACCCGAGAGTTGTAGTGTTTGGCCATGCGGTCCTGGTATCTAGCGAGCCTTTGTTTTGCGGCCGTCTTGGTCTCGTCTACTAGGTCAAGCTGTAGCCGCATTGCCTCGTCATTTTTGTTCCCGTCATGGTTGTGCACCCTGTAGCTTGTGAGCCCAACTTCGGCCGGGATGACCGCTTCGCTCCCATACATTAGTCGGAACGGTGTCTCCCCTGTTGGTATCCTTGCCATCGTCCTGTATGCCCATAGTACGCTTGGCAATTCTTCAGACTATATACCTTTTGCCCCCTTGAGCTGAGTCTTGATAATCTTGAGTAAGGATCAGTTCGTGACTTCAACTTGGCCATTAGCCTGAGGATGGGAGGGAGAGGAGTAGTGGTTCTTTATTTCTAACTGTGAGCAAAAATCCCAGAAGGAGTTGTTGTTGAATTGCCTCCCGTTATTTGAGACAAGGACTCTAGGAATGCCAAACCTGCATATGATGCACCTCCAGAAAAAATTTCGTACGTTCTTTTCCATAATGGTGGCCAAAGCTTCAGCTTCCAACCACTTTGTAAAGTAGTCAATGCCCACTACCAGGAGCTTCAGCTATCATACTGCTGTAGGGAATGGTCCCATAATGTCTAATCCCCACTGAGCGAACGGCTATGGGGCCGTCATCGGGGTCAGATCTTTGGTTGGTTGTCTAATAATATTGCTGAATCTTTGGCATTTGTCATAGGTTTTAACATAAGTCTCGGCATCCTTCTGCATGGTTGGCCAGTAGTACCCTGCTCGCACAAGCTTATGGACCAACGACCTTGACCTCGAATGGTTTCTGTAGATTCCCTCGTGTACCTCCCTCATGACGTAGTCTGCTTCTTCCGTACCCAAGCATCTCAGATATGGATGTGAGAAGCCTCTTTTGTACAGGACGTCTTTTATCAAGATGAACCTCACCACTTGGACCTTCAGCTTTCTCGCAACCTCCTTCTCATCTGGTAAGACCCCATTTTTTAAGTATGAAACTATCGGTGTGGTCCAATTACTTTCGGAGCCTATCTCCTACATTTCGCCAGAATCTATTAGTGGAGAAAACTGAACAAAAGAGAGTACATTACCAGGGATTATCATATGCTCTGCTGAAGCGGCTTTGGCTAGATGGTTGGCGTGCTCATTTTCTCCTCTGGGGATTTGGATGATTTTGGCCTCTAGGTCGCCTATTCTTGCCCTTACTTGATCAAGGTATCTCTTCATCCTTTTGCCCTTGCATTCATAGTCTCCATTCACTTGATTAGCCACGACCTGAGAGTTGCAGTAAATGACTACACTCGCGGCTCCTGCTGCTTTGGCAAGGTCGAGGCCTGCTACTAATGCTTCGTACTCTGCTTCATTATTGGTGGTGGAGAAGTCGAGACGGACCATACATTCGACCCTGTCTCCTTTGGGTGACAGTAGTACAATGCCAGCCCCCCCGGCTCGTCTGTTGGATGATCCGTCAGTATATATGCTCCAATGAGGTGACTCTTCTGCCCCCTTGTCCTCGTCATGAGTGAATTCTGCTATAAAGTCAGCGACAATCTGTCCTTTGATGGCAGTCCATGGGTGGTACTTGATATCAAACTCGCTCAAATCTATAGCCCATAACGCTAGTCGACCCGCAGCTTCAGGGTTGCTCGTCGCCCGTCGCAAGGCCTTGTCGGTCAGGACGTTCACCGTATGGGCTTGAAAGTATGGCTTAAGCTTGCGAGCTACCGTAACTAATGCAAAGGTAAGTTTCTCCATAAGTAGGTATCTTTCTTCGGCACCGCGGAGTGCTCGGCTGGTGTAGCATACGGGCTTCTGCACCCTATTCTCTTCTCTGATCAAGGCGGCGCTAACGGCAGCGAGGGAGACGGCTAGGTAGAGGAAAAGGTCTTCACCTGGTTGCGAGGGACTCAGTAGCGGTGGGGAAGATAGATAGGCTTTCAACTCCTCGAATGCTCGCTGACACTCGGCAGTCCACTCGAAAGACTTCTTCAATGTGTGAAAGAAGGGTAAGCACTTGTCTGTGGCTCTTGACACGAATCAATTCAATGCCGTTATTTTGCCGTTAAGGCTTTGTACCTTCTTCACATTTCTTGGTGGAGCCATCTCCATTATGGCTCAGATCTTGTCCGGGTTGGCCTCAAACCCCCTTTGAGATACCATGAATCCTAGGAATTTTCTCTCCGTCACCCCGAAGACGCATTTTTCCGGATTGAGCTTCATGTTGTAGGAGCGAAGGGTGTTGAATGTTTCTTTAAGGTCTTCAACATGGTCTTCCTCCCTTCGGCTCTTTACTAGCATGTCATCGACATAGACTTGGACATTTCTCCCGATTTGCTGCGCGAACATCTTGTTCATAAGCCTTTGGTACGTTGCGCCCACGTTCTTCAGGCTGAAGGGCATTACTTTGTAACAGAAGAGGCCTTGATTGGTCATGAACGAAGTTTTCTCTTGATCAGCTTCGTGCATTTGGATTTGGTTGTAACCTGAGAAGGTGTCCATGAAGCTTAGCAGCTGGTGCCAAGCTGTTGAGTCTACCAGGATGTCGACCCTTGGGAGGGGATAGCTATCTTTAGGGTAGGCTTTGTTAAGATCGGTGAAGTCCATGCACATCTGCCACTTCCCGCTAGCTTTCTTAACCATTACTATGTTCGCCAGCCAATCGGGGTAGTAAATTTCCCTAATGAAACTTGCTTCCTGTAGTTTGCGGACTTCTTCCGCTATAGCTTGATCTCGTTTCGGGGCGAACACTCTCTTCTTCTGTTGGATGGGTGGAAATGAGGGTGATACATTCAACCTGTGTACCATGACTAAAGGGTCTATACCTGGCATGTCATCATAACTCCAAGCGAATACGTCTCGATTGCTCCTGAGAAAAGTTATGAGCTCTTGACGGATTGCGGGGTTAGCGAGTGTTCCGATTTTGGTCGTTCGGTCAGGATCGGAACTGTCAAAAGGTACCTCCTCTAGTTTCTCTACTGGCTCCGTCACCGTCCGGTGCTCTTCTATATTCAAGGTCTGGACCTGATTCTCCATCTCCATCATGGCTATATAGCATTCACGCGTGACCATTTGACTTCCGTGCAGCTCTCCCACTCCATAGTCAGTAGGGAACTTAATCATCAGGTGGTAAGTTGAAGTTACCGCCTTCCACTAATTGAGCGTGGGTCGTCTGAGGATAGCGTTGTAGGCAGATGAGCAATCGACCACTAGGAATGTTACGTCCTTAATAATCTGCTGGGGGTAATCGCCTATTGTCATGGATAATGTGACCGCGTCCAGGGGGAATACCCGGCTTCCTCCGAAACCAACGAGCGGGGCGTTTGTCGAAATCAATCTTTCCTTGTTGATCCTTATCTGCTGGAACGCTGGATAGTATAGGATATCTACTGAGTTGCTGTTATCGACCAACACCTGGTGCATGTTGTAGTCCCTTACTCGTATGCTGACGACGAGAGCATCGTCATGTGGATGGTGAAGACGTTGCGCATCTTCTTCTGAGAATCCGATAATGGGGCCTTCTCTCCGTGCTATCTTCGGCACGGTTCCTGTCAGCTGAACATTTTGCACCATCCTGAGGTAAGTTTTGCGAGCCTTTTTTGAAGACCCGACTGTAGCTGTTCCTCCCACTATCATCCTTATGTCCCCTATGGGGGGTCTCGGTCGCTCATTCTCCCGTCGAGGGTGCTCTTCTTGTGGGGGTGGATCCTTTCTCTCTTTGCTAACGAACCTCTGCAGTTTTCCTTGTCTAATAAGGGCTTCAATTTGCTACTTCAGATCATAGCAATCGGCCGTGTCGTGACCATGGTCACGGTGGAAGCGGCAATATTTATCCCTAGATCGTTTGTTGGGATCACTCTTCAGCTTTTCAGGGAACGTCAAAGCCCCATTCGTCCTTGATTTGCATTAAGACTTGATATATCGGGGCGGTCAATGGAGTGAAACTTGTGAATCTTCCCCCCTAGGGGTTTAGGGCATCTCTCATCCCTTCGGTCTCCTGTCCTTGCTTTCTTCCGGCCTTAGTCCTGCCGGATGTCTTCTTACCTTTCTCTTTTCTTGGGTTTCTCTTTTCGGGCCAATAGTGCATCTTCAGCGTTCATATACTTGGTGGACCTCTAAAGCACTTCTGACATGGTCTTCAGGTCGTTTTTGTGCAGAAATAACAAAAACTTACCCTCCTTCAGCCCATTCGTGAATGCTGTTACAAGTATCTTGTCGTCGGCTTCGTCAATCGAGAGTGCCTTCTTATTGAAGCGGGATATGTAGGCCCTCAACGTTTCCTCCTCTCGCTGCTTGATACTTATTAAGCAAGCCGTAGACTTTTTGTACCGATGTCCACCGATGAAGTGTACAGTAAATTGAGCGCTTAGCTCCTTGAAGGTGCTGATGGAGTTGGGTGCCAGCTGGCTAAACTAAATTCTTGCCGCACCCTTTAGCGTTGTAGGGAAGGCCCTACACATAATTGTATCTACTACTCCTTGAAGGTGCATCAAGGTCTTAAAGGTCTCTAGGTGGTCTAGAGGGTCCTTGACCCCATCATAACTATCCATATGTGGCATGTGGAACTTACTCAGCAAGGGGAATGAGTTGACGGAGGTGGTGAATGGTGAGTCAGTCCAGTTAACAAGGTCGTCAAGGTTGCTGGACACTCGTCCCTTGAGAGCGTTCATCATTACTTTCATCTGTTCCTTCATTGCCTGCATCTCCGCAATAATAGATGGTGGTGCTGTATCCAAAAGGGAGGGAAGGCTCATGTTTTGTCGCTCCGGTCTGCTTGGGGTGTTATTGGCCTGTGGTCCCTCTTGGTTCCTCCTTTCAGCGCTGGTTCCTTCTTGATCCGCTCCTTAGTTATTTGGTGCTGCGTTTTTCTGGTTCAGTTGCTCCTCCAGGTCGCGGTTTTGTTTGGTGAGGCGCTCCACGGTTGTGGCGAGAGTCTTAACCTGCTTCTCAAGTGCGGTCGTGGGGGGTTCTTCTTCTTGAACTTCGTTAGTCGTTGCCATTGAGCGAGTGAGCACCATGCAATTCTTTTGTCCGAGAAGCGACAATGTGGCTTAAAAGCTTTCCCACAGACGACGCCAAGTAATGATGCTGAAACGATCACCAATAGATCACGCAGCACTCGCACACTCAAAATAGACCTGCACAACAAAATAATAGAAGATCTCACAGAGAGCATCGGTGTGGTGCTGGCCAAATACCCTCCGAAGGTCAAGTTAGAATTATTCTCATAACTCTAGAGTGCTAGAGAGGGTAAATTATGCGTACCTTGATTTGTGAGGGTATTGGGGCTTTTATAGTAGTAGTTGTAGGTTGGCCTCTCCTCCTTGATGTAGAAGTCTTTTCTTTATAGGAATCCTCTTAAGTAATCCCAAACGTGATGAACAAGACATTTCTTTGTAGAGAGGATCTTTCATTAACGTACGTATCTTCCGGAATGCTCTTTGCACTAGGTTTCTGATTTCCTTTGAGACTCTACTAGGTTTCCAACGTGTGTAACAAGTTTCTAGGCCCTGGGCTCACCTATTGCCGGCCCATTGGCTTGGATCCATCAGGCCCAATGTGGTGAAGGTTCGTCATGCTAATTTTTTCCCCTTCAGGAAGAATGAGCATTGCTTGAAGTGCATACATTGGAACTGTAGCATGGCTGCTAAGAGAGGTGCCATGATATGTTTGTAAGTTTGTCTTGAAATTGAAACTCTATTGGTATAATAACGTTTTTAGGATCCTAAGTCCTAACTTCATACAATTGCTAAAGCTTTCATATAAAGGCCTATATTTGAAACGATTCATCTCATTCAAGGCCCATTATGGAACAAAAAACCTATATACACAGACATTACTGGGCTACATTGAAAAACGAACTATTTGAACCCAAAAAAATTATAGCCCAATATGGTACTCATTTTTCAATGATGTAGTTTATATATATATATATATATATATATATATATAGCTGAATGATGTAGTTTATATTTGAATTCATTGTGCACTGAAATCGATTATCAATTCAATTTCCATGCATTATTCACTGGCTTTTCATTGACACTTATAGTATCATGTGTCTCTCGAGTCTCGAGTCAACATTCTCCAGCTTTGTTTTCCATATAATTGTAGCACCATAGTTGCATCATTTGAACCCAATTTATAATTAAGAATATCGTTGGTGTGTTGGCATTTCTGATAGTCACACAGAAGAAAAAAGTAATGGCCAAGAATGTTGTGTAAAATTTGAGAAATTGTGGCATCATTTTAATCATTGATCTTGTACTTATTATCACCAATGTCCACTATAAATAGAATGATAAAACTGGGGTGGCTATGGTTGCAAATAAAACTTAAGATGAGCCTTTACAAGGGAAGAGACGAGTCCATACATACAAGAGGTAGATCCATGGTTGTCAAAATTCCGATTTGAATCTTACAATCCTACGATTTTACAATCCCACCAGCCCAAAACGATCCAGATCTTTCAAGGATCTTTGCGATCGTTCAGGATCTTTAGGATCGTATGATTCTGACGATTCCGTTACCTTGGTTTCTTGTAATCTTCTTTAACTTGACAGAATGCTCAGTTAGACCTAGATGAAAAATAAACTCTCAATAAACCAAGTTTTTCCACTCTAATATAGAGAGAGTGTCAGTTGGACCCAAATAAAAAAACATCTCAATAAAGTGTCACATTTTGAGGTTTTTGGCCTCTTTAAATGATGCTTACAAATGGATGTAGTGATGTATGATAATTATATTAATGAATGTATAATGCGATAAAACCCTTTTTCGTCCCTACATTTTCACACGATTCTCACTTTGGTCCCTAACTTTTTTTTTTCATCGATTTTAGTCCCTATCCTGAAAAACGTGTCTCGTTTTAGTCCCTGACGTTACATCAGAGACAGAAATTGCACAGCTGGCAAACGAAAAAAATTAAAAATATTAAAATAATACACCCTGTGTGTCCATGTGGCTTTCCACGTCAGGCTCTAAATTAAAAAAATTAATTTATTAAATCTAACTAAATAAAAAAATTAAAAACAGAAATAAAAACCAAACTCGGCAAGAACAACAAATTTAAAACCCAGCAAATTTAAAACCCAGCAAAAGCAAGATCAACAAAACACAAACCCAGCAAATTTAAAACCCAAAAAATTAAATTCAAACCCCCACACCCCCAAAACATCAAACACAAAAATCAAATCCAGATTTTCAGCCCCCAAACTCAAAACTCAAAACCCAAATTTTCTTATACTTTCTGAGAAACCAAACACAAACCTCAGATCCAAACCTTAGAGTTGAAACCAAACCACCTCCAACCTCAAATTCAAAACTATCAAACCCAAACGAAATCAACCTCACCTGACAACAAAACCATCTCCTCTCTTAGCCGACGCTGCTTTCTTCTTGCTCATGTTTGCCTGGGATGTGGGTTTGCGTGGAGGTGCTTTCATGGTGGAGATCGTGGGTCTTGGGGTTTTGGGTCTTTGGTCATGGAAATCGTTTTGTAGTTCGGTGGGTTTGAGTTTCTTGCTCATTCTCTGTATGAAACTCATCGAAGAAGAAGAATCGTAGCGTTGTTGTTGTTGTTGTTGTTCGTCTTTGTCTTCGTGAAGCTCTCTCTGGCTCTGCGTTCTTCGCCACCTCTCACGCCGTATCACTTCAAGACCACGAGGAAGAACCAGTCCTCGCTACTGTTTTCGCGATCGCTTCAAGACCACGAGGAAGAACCAGTCTTCGCTGGTGGCAACTCGCGCTGTCTCCTCCCACTTCGCTTGTATCGGCGTTGAGGTAGACCAAGAACTGGTGCGGCGATATTCCGGTCTTTCGGCTCAAAATCAATTGGAAGCCCTTGAATTGCAATGACGGGTAAACGAACACGCTTCCGATCTTCCGATGTTAGTGTGGGTGTGATGTAGCCGTGGGTATGGTGGATTCCGGAGTGTTTTGTGGTGTGGGGGTTTGAATATGGGTTTGAATTTAATTTTTTGGGTTTTAAATTTGTTGTTCTTGCTGAGTTTGGTTTTTATTTCTGTTTTTAATTTTTTTTATTTAGTTAAAATTAATAAATTAATTTTTTTTTAATTTAGAGGCTGACGTGGAAAGCCATGTGGACACAGTGGGCATTATTTTAATATTTTTAATTTTTTCTGTTTGCTAGCTGTGCAATTTTCGTCTTTGATGTAATGTCAAGAACTAAAACGAGACGCGTTTTCCAAGATAGGGACTAAAATCGGTGGAAAAAAAAGTTAGGGACCAAAATAGGAATCGCGTGAAAATGTAGGGATGAAAAATGGTTTTATCCTATGTATAATTTATGTGATTATTTAACATACCAATATGTATTTTTTTTTCTCAAATAATGTAGGATCTTACGATCCACGATCTGATCTTACGATTTATGATCTCACCTACCTTCCATGATCCTACGTAGGATCCCGATTTTGACAACCTTAGGTAGATCCCAACAAGTCCATGGATGAGAATGAGATTGGGCGAAACCACCTTTTCCTTCTACTTTTCTTCTTCTTGTTTGGATTGAAGGAAAACAATAGTGGAATGGGATGCACTTTTAATAGAGTATTTTATATATTCTCTTATTTAAGATTTTTATAAAAATGAATGAAATCAAAAGGAAGGAATACTTATTCTATTATTATTTAGATATAATATTTTAGATGTTATATTTTAAGTTTCTTAATTAAATTTAACCATGTAATTGCATTGATCAATCTAACCAAAAAAAATTGGAAGCCTAGTTTTTTTTTTTACTTTTTTGAATGATAATTAAATTTAACAACATGACCAATGCAACTACTTGATTAAATTTAATTAGAGAAATTAAGGTATTTAAATTTTATCCTTTCACCACATGTATTTCATCCTTTCAAAAGTGGGATGAACCATTCATTCCACTAATTAATTGCATAAAAACTAAGTTTTTATCATCATCATTTGTTTCAATCATAATTAAATAATGGACTTAATAAATAAAAAATTGTATATATATATATATATATTTTTCTTATTTATAAACTCCCAAACATGCTATGAGAAGAAACCCTCTTTCTTTAGCTTATCTTGCAATTTATCCCTTAATTATTTATCCAATTCATTCTTTCATGAACTATCAAACCTTATATATTCATGAATATCTCTGCCCCCTGGTTATTGAATTTTACAGTTACACTTTTTTTTTTTTTTTGGTAATCTTCGATTTCATCTCGTTTACTTCTTCGATTTGGCTCTAATAGGTGCTTCTTTATTTTGTATTTACTCTTTTTTTTAATCGCTATATGGATAAATCCATGACTCTCCTGTGAGCATGAGTTCTTTGAATCATAACAACTTAAGATTTGCATCAATTACTTCAGATATGAGTTGTCTCACAAGGAAGTAATAGATTATAGCTCTGTTAAAGATCAGAAACTAAACAGAGTATTCAAATCAAGCAAAGAGAATCAAAGAAAATACAAGAGACTTCAAGAACTAGAGAGAGAATTTTCTGAGTAAGAGAGAAAATTCTTATTGCTCAATTACTGTGATTACAAGATCACTAACGGCCTCTAACAATTTATAACAGATTTTCCTATTTACACGCTTCCAATAACAATTAGCCATCTGTCCACTAATAACTCAGCCAACTCTCTCATATGCATTTCACGTGCTGCACTTAACCTTTTAATACTACAAGTAGCTTTCTCAGCAAAACACCAATACTACTGTCGTTTAGACTCATTGTCTTCTTCTGTACTTTAGTCTTCTTTACACGAGCCTTGCAATCTTTCTTCACCACTGCTTTACTTTTACTCTTTTGATCATGCTTCTTAACAAGCTCCATTAGCAAAAAGCTCTCATCATGATGTGTCTTGCAATGTACGTACCGTGATACATGTATATAATTATATGGCTTGTGTAGTAAATTTTGTGCTATATATGAATAATGCATTAAACAGGTAAAGAGCTCGTATGTTGAGCTACTTATCAGAAAATCAAGCCAACAGATGAGCCAAGCAAATGAAGATCATCAAGAAACATAGTGTTAGAAGAAACTGGACCCGCATGAACGACTGTAACTTAAACCTGTACTGTTATGATAGTTGTAAAGCTACCTGTAGTTAGTTATGGACACGTGTTAGTTGTTCATCGGTAGTTTTTGTAACTGTATTTTGGAGGGAAAATCAGTATAGTTTGGGAAGTTAGTTGCTAAATTCCTGTATAAATATTCCTGAACATGATCATAATTCATTAATGCAATACAATCTTTTTTTCATCAAGATTTTCATGCTACTAACAAGGAAGTAATAAACCTTAAAGAGACTAGATCAAAACCTAATTGAAAATGAATCCAATTATTGATTGTGTCATTAAGAACTCTTATGTCCACGAGCTAATTGCTACCTAATTCAGCCATTAGTTGCAAATCCATATTATTAGATATTGGTGAATACACGATCATTAGGTGATCAAGAAACCAATTCACCACAAAATTGAATTTTCTTGATAGTGGCAGAGTCAAGATTTGACCTTAGGTTTATGAAGCGGAGTTTTGGGCGTGAAAGTTTGTGGATCTATAGGTTTGGTTTAGAAAGAATTGAGGTTGAAGAAGTTCGTTTTCCACTCACAAGGGGAAGAAGGGGAATCAAAAACTAACCTTGACTTTTTGTCCCAAGGTTTAAATTCCCAATAACCAGAAAGCTTGGATTGCCCCAAACAATAAAAATGTAAGAATTCTTTTACCCTAAAGATATACCCTTCATTAGCAGACATCCAAATCACTAGACAATATACAACTTTTCTCCATGAGTTGGGGACAAGCTGAGCAAGAGCAAGTTTTAGACAAAAGAATAACTCTCTAATAAAGGGATGAATAGGAAAGCAGAGGCCACTGATGAAGTTAGCCTCATAGAAGCAAACTTCATCAGGAAAATAAGAACAAGCTCTATCACTAGCACTAGGAATCCTAATTTTTACAGAAGGAGGAAGTTGGAATCTTTTCTTGATCCTAGATTCATCTTTCTCCTTGAGAGTGCATAGCACCCTTAAACCTTTAAAAGGGGTTTTTCAAGAAGAGACTTTAGAAGAATCATCTTGTTTGGATGAAGACAAGCCTGTTTCGAGCTCACTAGACCAAACTTCGCCCTCACATAATGTTCTCGACAAGAGTTGGGTAAAACTCACCGACTGAGGGATCACTAGAAAAAGAAGAATGAGAATATCCCCAAAGGGACAATCTTGCCCCTCAAAATGCCCAACTTGGGGATGTCCTCCACCTCCAAAAACAAGAAAACCATACAAATGAGTGAAAAAGAAGGAAATAGAAGGGAAATTTAGCCTAACCAAAGAATAGTCCATCATAAAAATGAAGAAAAAGAAGAAGTTTTGAAGAAAAGACTTACCAGAATCTCTAAAGTAGAAAGGAGGAGAAGAGCTCCAAAAAATAGACATAGAGAAAATGAAGCAAAAAAGGGGGAAAGAGGGAAAACCAAAAATTTTGATGGGATGCGTGTGCGGGAAAGCCGAAAGGTGGCTCCATGGTACGACAAAGTAATCTTAGCCTCACACATGTCACGGGGGCAGATGAAACGCCATCTCACAATAAATGTGAGTACATAGAAAACGAAGAGAAGAAATTTCAATTATTCCAATCTTGTCACATAGACAAAGACAAGAATAAGGGGGCAATTGATGAGTCCAAAAAATAACGGCTTTGTCATTCAGTAATGGACGAACCCAAGATACGTTACGCATTTATAGTGAGCATTTACGCTAGGGAGTAACAGATGGAGCAACGGGAAAGTAGACATTATACAAATCAAAGCACTAGTCTATAATGTCTCAACCGTTACAAAAGAAAATGAATGTAGAGATCCATTGCCCATTAAAGACAAAGATGGCTATAAAGTCATAAAGGAACAGCACCAAAAGGTACACACAATTCTCACCCCAAAAACTACTCCTAAGTTGAACTCTCTTACAATACACTTCAACCGAATTCCATTCTAATTTAATCATTGGAGGGTAGGTCCAAAAAATAGACACAGAGAAAATGAAGCAAAAAAGAGGGAAAGAGGGAAAACCAAAAATTTTGATGGGATGCGTGTGCGGGAAAGCCGAAAGGTGGCTCCATGGTATGACGAAGTAATCTTAGCCTCACACATGTCACGGGGGCAGATGAAACGC
Source organism: Quercus lobata (assembly GCF_001633185.2). Taxonomy (NCBI): domain Eukaryota; kingdom Viridiplantae; phylum Streptophyta; class Magnoliopsida; order Fagales; family Fagaceae; genus Quercus; species Quercus lobata. The sequence continues at coordinate 2,072,741 of NC_044908.1, forward strand.
CATTTCACAATAAATGTGAGTACACGGAAAACGAAGAGAAGAAATTTCAATTATTCCAATCTTGTCACACAGACAAAGACAAGAATAAGGGGGCAACTGATGAGTCCAAAAAATAACAGCTTTGTCATTCAGTAATGGACGAACCCAAGATACGTTACGCATTTATAGCAAGCATTTACGCTAGGGAGTAACAGATGGAGCAACGGGAAAGTAGACGTTATACAAATCAAAGCACTAGTCTATAACGTCTCAACCCTTACAAAAGAAAATGAATGTAGAGATCCGTTGCCCATTAAAGACAAAGATGGCTATAAAGTCATAAAGGAACAGCACCAAAAGGTACACATAATTCTCACCCCAAAAACTACTCCTAAGTTGAACTCTCTTACAATACACTTCAACCGAATTCCATTCTAATTTAATCATCGGAAGGTGTTTGGCAAACACCACACCAGTGTATTCCTTTTTCTCTATTTTAGATTTGTTGCAGGTTCGTCCCCAGATGAATCCATTACCATCTTCCATCCACATAGACAAAGATCTCAACTGTTGGTTTTCTGCATCTTCAATGTTAATTTTCCATTAAAAAAAATACTAATGGTCATTTTTTCCGTTAAATGCAGTAGACTCCACTTATCTTAATGTGAATCCTAGTCAATTGGCTTTTATTCTATCAGTACCTAGTTGAGTAGGAAAGCTCTAAGGGCACCAAAAGGTCTACATAAGGTGACAAGGGCATTTCAAGCGCACTTTTGGTTGCCAAGTACACAGATGGTCATTTTCCTCATGAGCTGACAAATAGAATATATCTTATACTGACATACAACACGGCAAAATCTAGTTACAGTTTTTTAGGCTGAATTAATTGATGCAGCAAAAATAATGTTATATTTTTCAAACACAATTAAATTTAATGGAAGAAAATGGCCCTTAAAAAAAATCTAATTCTCTTTTTCAAACGCAATTAGAATCACGTTCCAAATAAGATTCGCCATTTTATATGGCGTGCTGCTAGAGATTCATTGCCTACAAAACTGAGCTTAAAAGCTCGGCACCTGCCTGTTGAGGATACTTGTGATCTGTGTGGGGATTTTCAAGAGACAACATTGCATAGTCTATGGCTGTGTGAGCATGCTCAAGCGGTGTGGAAGGCAGATATCAGTTTTGTCCAGTACTACAGAAATGGTTTTCGAAGCTATTTTGATCTCTTGGAGGAAGTGGTGCGCAAAGGGTCTGTATATCATGTGGCTTTATTTTCTACAATGGCGTGGTGCTTATGGCAGAGACGAAATCGTTTGCGTGTTCGTCAATCAGTGTGGCCCTTACTTGAAATCATTGAAAGAGCAAAGGCTTTGGTCGTTGAATTTTTTGATGCTAATAAACAGGAGGTTAGGCCGAGAAATAGATGTCCTACTGCTCGCTGGGTTCCGCCTGGGGCTGATTGGTATAAAGCCAATTATGATGTAGCAATCTTTGATTCATTGGGTTATGCAGGTCTGGGGGTGGTGATAAGGGACAGCTCGGGTAATGTTATCGCTGCCTTGAGTCAGAAAATTGGGTTACTTCATTCTGTTGACACAGCTGAAGCTCTGGTTGCACTTCGGGCGTTGCAATACTTTGTATGGGACTGTTATTGAGGATGCGCGCAGTCAAGGGGTATCTTTGCAAGCTTGTCAGTTTCAATATGTTCGAAGAGAGAGTAATAAGTTGGCTCATGTCTTAGTTAGGAGAGCGGTTTTATCCGCAGATTTTGATGTATGGGTAGAAGATCTATCTAGTGATTTAGAGGATGTATTCCTTTCTAATTTTTCTACTTTAGCTTAATAATATGGACTTACTTGCTTCTAAAAAAAAAAGAAAAAAAGAATCACGATCTCTTTTCCTCGTGTGAATGTTTGTTTTTGAAATATATATATATATATATATATATTAATAACTATGTGATTTGTTGGCAAACGTAGTAGAATGAATTGGAGAACATAAAGCATAGCATCTAAGAAATTGTTAAGGATAATAATGGGGCTGAGTGGATTGGAGATATTTTACTAATCCTAATGAGACTCATGAGGTGAGGATGAAAGATAAAAGGAAAAAAATAAACTATTGTAAGAGTATTAAGAAAAAATTATAGACAAGTTTTTTTAAATTGATAATGAGATATGTATAAAAATAAATAAATTATAACTAAGATATATATATATATATATATATATAAAGAAAATGTTTGGTTCCAAATATGTTTAGAGTTTTATGTGCAATGCACATACTCATTTAATGTACAAATGTTATCTTCAAGTACAAACATATTTGATACAAAATTCTGTCCAAAATAAATTATATATGTATACATTCGGTCGAGGATGAGGCAAGGTTAGATGGGACGAGAGTCACGAGACAAGCAAAATCCATCCTTGCCAATCACCTTTTTGGGACCAGAAAAATCTGCATCATACGAAGTAGAGTAAGAGTGATTTAAGCAGGATGAGACGTTTTTACCATCCCTATAAATTGTAACTTGCTCTAAAATACAAGTTAAAGAGATTTAGACTAAAAAAAAGTGAAAAAAAAAAAAAAAAAAACCAAGAAATGGCAATATTGTAGATATGGCGCTAACAAGGGATATTAAGTTTGGGTCTGCAGGCCTAAAGCACGTGGTTAGAGAGCCCACAAGTGGGATGTGAATGCAGTCCACGCGCTAATAAAACCCTCATTCGTCTGCCTCCTTTTAGTTTAAGGCAGCCCCCACAATCCCACAAAATTCCATGGATAAATCTCTGATCTCTTTTTCGGTTCAGAAGTCATGGGCCCCGAAGTCAATTCAAGAAAAAAATTATAAATAAGAAAAATGTTTGGTTTCAAACATGTTTAGAGCTTTGAGTCTCAATTACAATAAAAAAATGTCAGATGTACTGTTATGGACAATACATATGCTCATTTGAAAATGTTATCTTCAAGTTCAAACATATTTGGAATAAAATTTTATCCAATATATATATATATATATATATATGTATGTATGTATACATTCAAAAGCAGGATAGGGTAAAATGAGGCAAGATAAGCAAAACCCGTCCTTGTCCGTCACCTTTTTGGATCAAAGAAAGTTCGTGTGAGACAAAGAGTGGTTTAAGTGGGGTTGGACTTTTTTACCATCCCTATAAATTGTACCTTACCCTAAAATATAAGTTAAACTTAAAAGAGATTTAGATTTAAAAAAAAAAAGAAAAAAAGAAAAAAAGAAAGAAAGAAAGAAAGAAAAGGCAATATTATAGATATGGGGTTGACAAGGGATACTAAGTTTGGACCTGCGGGCGTAAATCACGTGGTTAGAGACCCCACAAGTGGGATGTCAATGTAGTCCACACGCTAACCAATACCCTAATTTGTCTGCCTCATTAAGGCACACAATATTCCATGGATAAATCTCCGATCTAATTTTTGGTTTAAAAGTCATGGGCCCCCAAGTCAATTCAAGTTGATGCAACAAACAATTCGAGTCTCAAGTCTCAAATCACAATCACAAACACAAACACAAACACAATAAACGGTCTTCCATGTTACACACAAGTTGGCCAACTTGCTGTGCTCACCGCAGAAAGATACAACTTTTCCCACACCTTCTGTGATTATTTACTGTCTTCAATTAGACATGGGTTCTTTTCTTTCGATTCTTTGAATATGATGACCATTGATTTTAATCTTTTAAACATGATTGTGTGTGGAGTTAAATCATTTTAAATGGTATTAGTTTAATCAATTCTTCCAAGCTGCAACTGCTTTTTAATTATTTATGCTGTAATAGGACCATATGCAAGTTGGAGTTGTAGTAGTGATTGGATCCTTTCCTAATTTTGTGCCTAGCAGCTAGCTAGGAGAATCTATAGTTTCTACTTTCTATCCATGAAAAGAGCTAAATAATTGAAGTGAAATATGGATTACAGCACATTCAATTTGGCATTTACTTCATTTTCTTTCTCGGTTTAACAAAGCTTTGATAATTTACTTTTCCTTGGCAAATCAACAAGGGATTTTCAAGATTGGATTAGACTAATTTAGATATAATAGAGAGTGTAATTTTGGATAGAATGAAACAACGGAAAATAATACATGGCGGACAACCCTGATTTGTATGTTAAGAATTCATAGTCAATTTTGAAATTTTGAAACTAAGTTTTTGTTGTTAGTGATGTTGTAAATGTAGCAATGAAATAATAGAAAATTAGGGAAATTTGATAGCTGATTATACCATTCTTAAAAAATAGATACATTACTTATCAAATCATTAAACGTTTCATGGACTTGCTTAAAACAAGTTTGAAATTCTCATATTCAGGGATTGTTTGGGATCTATTTATTTTGCTGAAACTGAAAACTTTTTGCTGAAAGTACTGTAGATAAAAGTAAAATTTAGCTGAAATAGTACAGTGGGACCTATGAATAATACAAAAAATGCAATGGGACCCATAAATAGTAGCAAAAATAAGCTAAATAGTAAAATAAGTTAGCAAAAATAATTTTTGCCAAACAGATACGCAATGAGGCAAACATTTTATAGTCGTGTGGTTAGCTAGTTGTCAAATGGTCTTTTAATCAAAGTAATGTAGAACAGGCAATATAAACCTTTTTTAGCGGAGAGATCGTCAAAAGTCAACACACGGGAAATTCAAGAAGAAAAAAAGTACTAGTAAAAAGTTAGAAATCATTGGTGACAGTGACGAAATTGCGTGAGATTTGGTGACGTGAAGGGAAATCTTTTAATCAAAGTAATGTAGAACAGACAATATAAACCTTTTTTAGCAGAGAGATCGTCAAAAGTTAACACACGGGAAATTCAAGAAGAAAAAAAGTACTAGTAAAAAGTTAGGAATCATTAGTGACATCGACAAAATTGCGTGAGATTTGGTGACGTGAAGGGAAACAGTGGTGGAAGTAAAACTCATTACCTATGGCCACAAACAAAGCCGCTTTTCGGGAAAATTCCTTTATTAGAGCAATTGCACCAGTCAATGTAAAATGGAAAAAAATTGTGAATTTTACACTTTTTTGCTCAAAAACTACCTACATTAGTGTGTCTATAATACTGTTCATATACAAAATTGCTACAATAACCATGTAAATATACACGGTTACTGTATCTTTTTATTCTATTTTTTTTTTCTTCTCTCTCCCTTGTCAGACTTTCTCTCCCCATACTTTCTTCACCATGAACAAGAAGAAGCAGAAAAGCTCCAACCTTATCGTGAAGAAGAAAAAGAAAAGAAGATCCAACATCAACCTCCTCCAACCCATCACCACAAAACCACCACCACCCAACTACCAACAGTACAACCCATTTCAAAAGTTGATAATCCAACACAAAATCAAACCAAAACAACTCAAAATCAACCCAAACCCATCGGAAAACCCATCCTAAACCCAACTCAAAATCAAAACAAACCCCATTGGAAAACCCATCACAACCCTAACTTAAAATCAACCAAAAACAAAATCAAATCAAAAGCAAACCCATAAAAAAAATCCTAAGCAAACCCAAAGGAAAACCCACTAGTGCCACTGATATAATCTTGGAGTTGTTGCCAGAGCTTCTACCAATGTCGCCGGAGCTGCCAATAAGACCTTGTGTGTGGCTATTTGGGATAAGAGTGTGTGGCGGTTTAGGATGAGAGAGAGGTAGAGGGGGAGTTGATAAAGAGAGCGTATGGCATCGTGAGATTGAGATGAGACAATCTGATATGGGTGTTTTGTAAAAATAGTTGTGTAAAATAGAAAAAGTAGGTTCTTTTTGTAAAATAGATAGAAATTTTTAGAAGAGCTAATGTGAATGCTCTTAAACCCTTGAAATATGTGCTTTTACCTTTTAAATAACTTTTATTTAAAATTTAGAATAAGGTCTCCTTTGTTTTAAGATTTTTCTTAGAGGCAATAGTTTTAATTTTTGCAATTATCTCAATTTTGCTACCTAATTCGTGATTAAAGCAAATTAGGATTTTATTTTTTATTTTTTATTTTTTGTGTTTTCCTAATTGCCATAGATTTTCTTTTTACTACTATTTAACAAGGTTTTCAGACCCAGACCCGTAAAAGGGAGAGGTTCAAGGTTTTTGAGGTCAAACCGAGGTCGAACTAGGGTTGAACCGTGATGATGTCATAATTAATTAAAGCCTAAATATAGATATTAAATTTATAAAGCTAGAAAAATTGACAATATATCTATATATGTTAGGGAAATTTAATGATTTTCAAGCATATATTTAATAATTAAATAAGAAAGTTAATAAAATAAAATAATAACCATGAAAACATTAAAATTTATGATTAATTTTTGAAGTAAAGTTGAATATTTTTGAAAGATTTTAATTATAATTTTTTTTATTCCTTGTAAGAGATAGATAATTTAATTAAGTAGAATAAAATTGTGTTAACAAAAAAATTATTTAAAGAATAGATGGAAACTTTACTTCATCTCTTACAAGTAGGGATTCACAGAATTAACAAAAAATCCGGTTCTTTAAGCTTAAAAAACCGATTTTTATCCCAATTTTCATTTTCACGGTCTGATCCGGTTCTGAAAACCTTACTATTTAAATGCATTGTATCCTCTAAAACAATTCAATTTTTATATTTGTAAAAAAATAGACTTTTGTTTATTATTTTTTCCGATGGATTCCAAAACTTCATCATTTTGTGGATTTAAAGAACCCTATGAATTCAAAATTTTTATTTAAGAGCTAACATGTTAATTTTTTATTTTTTTCATTTAGAAAGTAACGTGCTGATTTTGGGTAACTTCCACGACGTTACAAAATGCTTTTGACATTTTCGTATCCAATTACTCAGCTGCCTGAAAAGATTCTTTAAAAAAATTTTAAAGAGAGAGAGAGAGAGAGAGGAGAGAGAGTACATTGCGTACCGTTATTTTTGTGTCCTTCAAAATAAATGTCATTGACAACTTCCAAATATATGATACAAATTTCCAGAAATATCAGTATCTTTTCGAATATAGAAGGAATTGTAACAAATCCTTCTATTATTGGAATAGATGGAAACTTGTAGAACCTCGTGTGTCCATTTTTTTAAATTAAAATATTGCTCAGTCAAGCATCCAAAAGGCCTGTCTCATGCTCGAGAGCCAAGACAAATGACAAATCTTCAAATTAGTATATGCTATTGCAAAGGAGAAACTTTTAATGATGATGGGGACAAGTTGTGACAGAAAGGGAAAGATTGTGATAATTAAAGTGGACAAGTTGCTGTGATAAGGTATACTAGGAAAAGTTTAAGAAAATACCAAAAAGTGAGCCACTGGTTCAGGCATAAGATATTTTCATTATCGCCTGAACAATTAACCATCCAATCCGTAATTGCAACGATTCAATTGCAAGAGCAGAACTCTACCAACTAAGACAAGAAGTTGAGATTTAAGAATATGGGTTATGAGAACATGTTAATATAAAGTAATCCCAAAAATCTTTTCTTGTCTTGGAAAAATAATAAAATATTCACTCTCTCTCCTTTCAACAATGATTCTACATTTGTTAGAATGAAGTAAATATTTTCAACTCGCAGAGAATAGATGTTTGTAGAAGCTTATATATGCATAATGTATGTGATGACGTAACCTACCAAATGAGATAAACTTCTTCATTTATTACGTCGGGATGATGTTTCTCAAGGACCCTCCAATTTCTAAATTAAATATTTGAGATTATACTGTAAATATTATGATAAAAGATTCTGATCAAAGAATTGAGTTTGTGATTGTGTACCTTTTTTTCCTCTAGGAGTGGCTTTATATCCTTCTGCTATGTAGCCGTTTAGAGCCTCTTAACTGTGCTCCTTTATGGATTTTGTAACATTTCGTGAGTTTAATGAGAGCATTCATAGACCTATCAACGGTTGTCTTTTTATTAGTTTCTGTTGGTAACAGTTGGATAGTTAATACCCATTTAATGTGTCTTTGTCCATTCCATATTGGAAGCAGTAAGTATGTACTAATTTAATTTTAAGTCAATTATAACATTAAATGGAAGTCCAAAAAATGATCACATTCTACCGATTAAATAGAATGTTGACAATTGCATCAAGTCATGAAAACAATAATTGAATGCAACTTTCCAATCTTTTACAAGAATGATTTCCTGTGCTAGTAGGATTAGAAGATCATAATATTAAGTCAAAGGAAAACCAACTTTAGTTAATGAAAAACACTACAAATTTTTTAACATATCTTGCTTTAATTATTTTCTTCTCTCTCTCTTTGAGCTTGTGTTATTCAATCTTGAGTTTAGATATATCTATTAAGATTTGAGACACTTTAAAAAAAAAAAAAAATATATATATATATATATATATATTTTTTTTTTGATTGCTTCTCTGAATATTGTTTATCAAATTCGTTGTAGTATGATATTGCAATTTTTACCTTCGCAATCAAATGAATTGCTTCTTGATAAAAAAAAACAGCATTAGTTTCAAAAAAATTGGAATACTTTTATTCTTTGTTTTACCTATGGGAAAGTTTTCATTTTGGTTAGACAAAGTCAAGCTCACTCTCACAAGGGAGCCAATGGATCGAATTTGAAATCTATCTCCTTTGAAAATCCAAAAACACCAGGCAGGGGTGGCTTAATGCATTTGGGAGCGTAAGGCAAAAACTAATATTGATGCCTACATATATATATATATATATATGACTTAAAAAAATTAAATATTACTTAAACTCTATTATCTTGTTTTATATGCAAAATTATTACTAATTAACATGAACCACGTAATTTTTTTTATTTTTTTTAAAAGTCTATAAACACAAAAAAAATTGACAAAACTTTTCACACCTACTAATGTGGTATATTAATAGTGGTAAGTAAAAGAATGATATTAATGGTGAATCTAAGTGAGAACTAGTAAAAGTATGTCAACCTACCACCGCACACCCTTGGTGCGATGGTCACTCCACAAGTATAAGTGCTTGTAGGATATGAGGGGTAAGGGCAGGAGTTCAAGTCTCCAAGAGGGAGTTTCACACATATATACACTTAAATTAGTTTAGAGTATAATTCTTTCTTGTATAAAAATAAAAGGTATGTCAACTTAATTATTGTGAAAAATGTTGTTAACCTTTTTTGTGTGTATTGCTCTCTTTTTTATATTTTTGAGAAGTGTTATATTCATAATATTTTTCACAATAAATCTTAGGTGTTAAATTGTTACTGATTCTATTTTGAACCTACTATTAGAATTATTTTTTTGCCATCAATAACTGCTCGTAACAATGTGCTACTTAATATTGTTTTTGTAAAAATATTATAAAAAAATGTTGTAGACGTATCAATTTTTTTTTCTTGTCTTTCATTTGATAAAAAAAATTTATTTTATTTGTTAGCTAATATTTAATCTTAATTAATTAAAAAAATAACCCTATTGGTTAAAATTTGAAGGCATTTTTTTTACTTGGGACCTTAAGCGACTGCATCAATTGCATCTAAATGTAAGGCTGACAGCAGGGCAAGAATGCCACCTTTTACCTATGGGAAGATTGAGCATTGCTTGAAGTGCATACGTTGGACTGTAGCATGGCTGCTAAGAGAGGTGCTATGGTATGTTTGTAAGTTTGTCCTGAAATTGAAAGTGAAACTCTTTTGGTATGATAGCGTTTTGAGGGTCCAAAAGTCCAAACAATGGTTAAAGCTTACATAAAGGCTTATTTGAAACGATTCATCCCATTCAAGGCCCATAATCGACATCGATATTACTGGGCTACATTGAAAAACACACTATTTGAGCCCTAATAAATTATAGCCCAATATGGTACCTATTTCTCAAGGAAGTGGTTTAAAATTTGAACTCATCGTGGACTGAGATTCAGTATCAATTCAATTTCCATGCATTAGTATCATGCTCTCGAGTCTTGAGTCAACATTCTCGAGTCTCATCTCAATCATGTTGTTACATTCCTTGACCAGGTAACATATCATTGCCTGCATAGACCTAAAGTCTTTTTGAAAAGTGAAGCAAAGTCAAGTTGCTTATTCAATACATGAACCTCAAATTCACCTGAGAACAAGGAATGGCCTCTCATCTCATGGTCATTTCCTCAAGTATCATATCATCAAGATGGAATTCATGAAATGAATTTGTATAACTAAAAAAATGAGACCACGTCTCCTAGTTAACATGCAATCATTGCATTTTATTCCCAAATATCTAACTCCAAAAAACGTGAAAAACATAATGCCCAATAAACCAAAAAAACGAAAATATAAAAGAGTGACAATACACATGGTTTTTATTTATTTATTTTCCTTTTTTTAGGCCCAGTAAACCAAATCTCCACTATTGTTGAAAAATCCAAGAAAAAGAATAATTTATTGGAGGCGCAAGGTCCTACAAATTTTATAGGCCCAAACAAAACAAGAGAGAATTAAACCACCTCCCCCCGCCCCAATCCCTAGGTTCGTTTCTAGGGCCCAAGAGCTATGCCCACACTACAAGAAAGTTTGCTATTTTCAACGGTTGAAAACGTTGAAAAAAGTATTAGAGACCATCGAAAAAAGTATTTTCGACGGTTTAAGTGGCTGTTGAGAATTGCCACTAAAAACTATGTCGAAACTTTTTTTCTACACTTTATGTGACCGTTGAAAAATGTGATTCACCTTTATCAACAATTATTAAACGTCGAAATATTATTAAAATTGTTGAAATATATATTGTCTTGAGATAAATTTCAATAGTTTGAAACCGTTGAAAAAGGTATTTAAAAAAAAAAAAAAAAAAACCTAAAGCAATACCCTTTGCTATGAGCGTCTTTCTAGTACCAGGAGGCCCATATAGCAAAATTCCCTTGGGAGGCTTCACTCCAATATTTTCAAAAAGCTGTGGATGCCTTAAAGGCAATTCCACCAACTCACGAATCTGATTTATGTTTAAGAAATTAACATAAATCAGTGAAAAATGGAAGATGATGGCTGTGTAACACCAAAGTACTTAACCCAACTTATTTATCCACCATAAAGCAAAAGTATTAGTATTAGTATTAGTATTAGTAGTTAGTACTGAAAAAGATGGCAATAACACTACGATCACAATGTGGGAACTCTAAATTTGTAAACTTTAATACATTGGTGGTGGTGAATATAGATACTCCTACATAGTTTAGGCCTATGATTCAAAACCATCATTGCAGTCCAACATACATAGCTTAGAGAACAAGAATTGTATAAAAAAAGAAAGACAACTAAGAGGGTAACAGATTCACAGTTTAATATGTGTAGATGTAGAGCAAGACAAAGGTAATTTTCCTGGAAATTCTACCACCTGTACATTCTAATCATTACATATAGTAGTAATATCATTCATATGACAACATAGTGAACCAAAGAATATTTAGAAAAGTAAAGAGGAAGTCACATGTTTACTTTGCACAAACCAAGAATTTTGGAAATCATCATCATGAGATCTGTTCTGCACTTGAAGCAAAGGGTGAATCAAAACTTGCAAAACATAGCATTTGATAGACTGCTGATATCTCAGATGTATCTACAAGAAGATGTATCCAGCCAAAAATAGAATGAAAGTTCAATCTTTCTCTACAAAACAGACTGATTTTTCTCTTCTATACACTTCCAACAACAACCTGCAATGGAAAATTAACAAAAGATTCAATAATTAACTGTGAATTATTTCCATAACTTGTAGAAGAGTTTCATCTCAAATATCAACTTTGTACAGGCATAAAATTGAGCATAAAAAAATATATAAATTACCATATAGCAATAATACAAATACAGTAGTGAGTTCCCTAATGATCATCCCCATACCCCCCAGATAAAAGAAAAGAAAAGCCTGCCCTTCCCTCATCTCATAAATAAAGAAGAAAAGGTGTTGCAAGGGAGATTCTACCATGCCTATTGCAAGACATAACACATTTTTTATGTTATTTACCAAACTCATACGAGTTTTCAACATCCCACAACCGTTTACAGTGCAAAACTAGGAGGCTATCTTAGGTCATTAGAATCAGTCATCATGATTTCAAGCAATTGGTGCAGCCACATAATGAAGATGGAAAGAAAATTATCTCCAACTTCTTTCAGGTTTGGAAAATTGTGATCTCTTCTATTCTTAGCTTTAATCTAACTTACAATTTTATGAAGAAATTAAAATTGATTAAACATCACAAAAGAAGTTATAATGAAAGTTACTTCTCACTGGAAAATGCCCACATTGGGCCTAACAAAGTTGAAACAACTTTTAAACAAGCACATATAATGCTACTTTGATTTTGACATAGCACAAGAACCATCGTGGTTTGATAAGAAAATAAAGTAAGACCTTCTTCTTGTATGGATATTATCAGCTGGAAAAATATCATTTTCAACTATGACATTTTGTATTCAAAACATAAGCTAGTAGCTGGAAAATTTATTGAACCATCACATATCCCAAAAACCATTTCTCTTTACCCTTTCTTAACAAAAAAATGGTAGCTTGAAATGTAAACAGAAAAGTGTCAAACAAACCCAACCATCCAAAGATTACACAAAAAAAGAAAAAAAGAAAGAAAAGGTAACAAACCCTTTACTTAAAAGAACAAGTAAAGTTAACAAACTAACTTGATTGGTAAAGTTAAGAAGAACAATCATATTGAGCTAGCTCAAATGGGACCATGTTTTTGAGTACTTGTGATAGCAAACTCTCAACCCGATTAACTTGTGTCTTCAAGATTTGTACATTAGCGTCACTCTCCTTGCGGTGTTCCTCAGATTCTTTCAATTTCCTTAGAAGGTTAGCATCATTCTCCTTGCTTCTTTCCTCACATTCTTTCAATTGCCTCAAAAGGTTTGCATCATTCTCCTTACTTCTTTCCTCAGATTCGTTCAATTGCATTTGGAGGTCACGAATAGTAAATGAAAAGGAACCCCATAACTTTGTAGGACTAATACCATCACCATAACCATGAACACGACCATGATGTTTAGGTCCAAATACCTCTACAAACATTTCATCGTCGGACATTTGCAAAGACCCTTCAGCCACTTCAGTTGTAAGTCTCTTAAATTTCATCGGCATTAAAAGAGCATTTATAATTTTATACTACATTGCTAAAAGCACATAAAAAAAATACATTTTCTAGCAGCATATAAAAATAAATCTTAATAACAAGTTATACAAGCATTTTTAGGAATTTCCATACCAATGCTTCTTGTGTAGTTTCATTTGCAGCTTGCCCATTAGATCTCGTATGTGTGATCTCAAATAATTGAAGCCGGCTAGGATCTTCTCTAGTTTTCTCCCTCTATCGTTAAACAACACAAAGCATAGACATTCCATAAAATGTCTATCATTTAAACAACACAAAGTACAGACATTCCATAAAACCTGTGGCCTAAAGTACGCTTTCTAGTGTGGCCTAAAACCTGTGACTATAGGACTCACGGTCTTATGGCCACACTTTTTAACCGCGGCCCAAGACCAGGTCCTATAGCCACGTTTTAAACGTGGCCTAAGGTTGTGGTCTTGGGCCGCATTTTAAACGCGGCCTAAGGTTGTGGTCTTGGGCTGCGTTTTAAACGCGGCCCAAGGTTTAACCTTAGGCCACGTTTAAAACGCGGCTATATACCCTTAAATTAAAAAAAAAAAAAAAACTTTGATTACCAAAAATTAATTTTCGGTAATCAAAAGTTTTTTTTTTAAAAATTAAAATTAAAATTTTTAAAATTAATACTTTCAAACTTTAAAATTTCAATTTTAAATAAATAAAGAAATTCAAAACAAAAATACAAACCCAGCAAATTCAAATTCAAACAAAAACCCAGAAAATTTCAAAATTAATCAACCACAACATGTTCTAAAATACAAGAAAACAGTACAAGAACACAAACAAAACATCTCCTTCAATGAAATCAACCCAAACTGAACACAAACTATTCAAGGAAAACAAAAGCACAAGCTCAAAAATACAAAAATCCCCATAACAAAAACACAACCAAAAAGAGTCCATATGCTCAAACAAAAAATTAATCAAAACACAATCAAACAAAAGAAAATAATTTTCGGCCATGGGTCAAAGAAAAATAAAGCAAAGACAGATAATTTTTTGAGGCACTTTAGCTTCATTGATTCAAAATCTTCAAATCTAAAGCAAAGAGAGACTCAATCTTTAGATCTACTGCAAAGAGAGACAGAAAGTTAAAGGGAAAAACAATGAACAAAACCCAAACAACAATGAACAAAACTCCATATTTTCACAAACCCATTCATACAGCATCAGCAAGAAAGAGACAGATTGAGAGAGTTTTGAGAGAGGCTGTGAGGGAGCTTCTTTTTTCCTTTTGCTTGGACCAAACGAGTGGTTAAGTCTGAGGTTTCAAATTTTGAAATCTCAGATTTTTTTTTTTTTTTTATGGAATATTTTGGAATATGCCATAGAATATTCAATGGCATATTCCATATTCTCCATCCGGTGGGTGTTTTTTTTTTACTTTTTTACGTAAGTCTATAGCCACGTTTAAAACGCTGCTATAGACTTAACCTATAGCCGCGTTTAAAACGTGGCTATACGTCCTCCTTAAAAACAAAATTTTTTTACAAGTGCTGAACCCATTCGGTGGGGTTTTTTTTTTTTACGTAAGTCTATAGCCACGTTTAAAACGCGGCTATAGACTTAACCTATAGCCGCGTTTAAAACGTGGCTATAGGTCCTCCTTTAAAAATAAATAAATAAATAAATAAAAACACCCACCGAATGGGTTCAGCCCTTGAAAACAATTTTTTTTTTTAAGGAGGACCTATAGCCACGTTTTAAACGCGGCTATAGGTTAAGTCTATAGCCGCGTTTTAAAACGTGGCTATAGACTTACGTTAAAAAAAAAAAAAAAAAAAAAAAAAAAAAAAACTCACCGAATGGGTTCAGCACTTGTAAACACAATTTTTTTTTTTTTTTAAAGGAGGACCTATAGCCACGTCTAAAACGCGGCTATAGATTTAACCTATAGCCACGTTTAAAACGTGGCTATAGGTCCTCCTTTAATAAAATTAAAAAAAAAAAAAAAATTGTGGCCCTTAGGCTGCGTTTTTAGCTCAAAAAAACAAGGCCTAAGATCTCGTCTATGGCCCCGTTTTTAAAATGCGGCCACAGTTAAGGAAAAGAAAAAAAAAAAAAAAAGTTTGCCAAAAAATAAAATACGGAGGTCCTTAGGCCGCGTTTTTAGCTCAAAAAAACGCGGCCTAAGAACCCGTCTATGGCCCCGCTTAAAAAACGCGGCCTAAGAACCCGTCTATGGCCCCGTTTTTATGAAACGCGGCTTCAGTCTATCTTGGGCCGCGTTTTTTATAGCCACGGCTTAAAAAACGCGGCCCAAGACCCCCGCGTTTTGTAGTAACCATAAATAACTATGCAACAATATTTTATCTTGAAAAAAATAAGTTTCAAAGATTGAGAAAATGATATATACAAACCTCTTCTTCACTTCGTTGTTGGAAGCTTTTTGATCCAGTAATGTGAATGATAAAGTTTTTGGAACGACTATACTTGTTTTTATCACACATTTTCTACATTCAAAGACATACATTGGATTAAAAAATATTTTTAATTCTTTATAAAATTTCACAAGATAATAATTTCCATATGTAGTAGTACCTTCCAGTCCTTATTGCTCCATAAATTCACAAGATAGTTCCAATCATCATCCGCCATGTTAGGTGGCAAAATTTCTAGTGCCTCCTCAGGATCCTTCTCACATGGCTTAAACCATTTTTTCTTCAAGGAGCTTCAGTAATTTTTGTATGACCTATTCATTTGCCGCCAAACAAGAGTCTCTCGACCCTCAACAATGAAGCGTTCCTAAAAAATGAAAACTAATAAGGATTACATTTGTGCATTATAAAGAAAACTTTTATTTCAAAACACTTTTATATAACGCACCAATATATAATCAAATAGCTTTCTTTTGTTTTGATAAGGCACCTCTCTCCAATCTTTGACTTGTAAAGGTACTATACTAATCTGTCTAAGAAGGGCAGTACACTCCGATTTGAATACTGTAGAGTATTCCCCTACTGGTCTTTCCTTTTTCCATATGATTGGAAACCGTTCCTTTGTAAAAAGTTTTGCAAGTTTTAGATTCCGTGTAGCCCCTTGCCCTTTCTTATTTCCTGTGTAGTCAAAAAAATTGATAGACACATGTCAACTTTAGATGGTTGCAAATATTAGAATGGTAATTTGATAGACATGTCAAAAAATGTAGTGTTTCAGTTACCAACTCGTGAGCCACCACTTTCACTTATTCCAGACTCTTCTCTTGCAATAGCTCCATTATTTCTAACACTTCAGCTGACTCTTCTCCTGGAATAGCTCCATAATTTCTAGCACTTTTAGCCGACTCTTCTCTTGGAATAGCTTCATAATTTCTAGCACTTCCAGCTGACTCTTCTCTTGCAATAGCTCTATTATTTTTAGCACTTCCAGTTGACTCTTCTCTTAGAATAACTCCATGATTTCTAGCACTTCTAGCCAACTCTTCTCTTGGAATAGCTCTATAATTTCTAATACTTCCAGCCAACTCTTCTCTTGCAATAGTTCCATTGTTTTTAGCTCTTCCAGTTGACTTTTCTCTTGGAATAACTCCATGATTTCTAGCACTTCTAGCCGACTCTTCTCTTGGAATAGCTCCATAATTTCTAGCATTTCCAGCCAACTCTTCTCTTGTAATAGCTCCATTGTTTCTAACTCTAGCCATAGGTAGATTTTGACCTCTTCTCATTGAATATGCTTCCACAACTATCTAACAAGAATGAAGCATGATAGCCCTGCAATATAAACAACTTGTGTCAACCACACTAAGCCATCATGATACATAATAGAGTTCTTCTTATGAAAGTAAATGCACTGGTAATGTGAACAGTGCCTGCAATAACTACTCATTAAAGGCTTCATTTTCCATTAGGCATCCTTCATCAAAAATAAATAAATAAATAAATGAGGCATCGAGTTACTGTTATAGGTATGACAATGAGCCAATGAGTACAAGCAAGTAACAAACAAGAAAGTGTTTAATTGAACATAATATAATATTGACTAACTCTTACAACCAGGTGTGTGCAAGTCCAACGCATGAGCACAATATTAAACGAATGCCAGAGTCAGAACTACTAAATGTAACAAAAAAAAGTTAGTAATGGAAATTAATGAAACTAGAGAGTTTGGTGTGACAGAGAGAGTTAATTGTTAAACACCCTTGATGACCTTGTATTTTACAAGGTAGGATTGAACGCATGATAAAATGTGCAATAAGTATCATGTAGTTGGTCAAACCTAAAATGTGCAGTCAATCTGCAAATAGTTAAAAAAAAAAAAGGCCAACAACAAGAAGCTGAACGCCTAAACCTGCATATTAGTGTTACTTGATTGTGTTTGAGGCAGGTCATAGTGTAATTTCAACACACTTCCTTTGTATAACCCCATAGCAGTCCCCTTTTTTAATTAAAAATACATATGTTATTTTTAGAAGGAATATAATTAAACCACAACCTCGAAGCCCAAAATCAGTAAAACAACAAAAACCCATTAACCAAAGCAAACCATAAAACCTAAGAAGCAAATAAAAACCAAGCAATGTGAACCATTATTAACACATATTAATTAAACAACTTTCAAAAAGTCTAATAAACCAAATCTCCACTTTCGCTGAAATACCCAAGGAAAAGAATAATTTGTTGGGGCCCACGGGCCCACACACACAGCCATGCTTCTTAAAGTTTATAAGCCCAAATAAAACAAGAGATAATCAAACCTCCTTCGGCACATCTAAAAGGACTAAGTTTAAGACCGTCTGCTATGAGATTTTTAATAATGTTGTTAAAGTTTTATAGAAATATATGTGTATGAAAAAGTATATGAAAATCCGTATTGTGGTGTTTAAATAAACAATTTTTGTTGTTTAAACATTGTTACCAAACGGGCTTAAGTAACAAAATTAATTGTAGATTTAGATTATATCTTACTCAATATCTTTTTATTAGGGTGAATTTTGACAAATTTACTATTAGATTACATTTTTTTCTTATATCATCAATAAATTGTTTAAATTGCAAATTTTTATAGTTTAAAATGGTTAAACCAGTTAAAAAAGAGAAATCAACTAGGATTTCTTTCAAAAATCTACAGTCCATTGTTTCTTTCAAAAAGACAAGTTTTTTAATCCATTGTTTAAACTGGTAAAGCAAAAATCTAGAGTCCAAAATTAATGCAGCATGAGCACTATTTGAACAATGGATACCACCAACCCAATCAAAGACCACCTTAGCATCTAGCTCAATCTCAATTGCCTCCAGATTCAGAGTTTTGCACAAGAAAAAACCGTCTTTGAGGGCCCATAACTTAGCCTCAACACTAGTAGCCTTGCCAATATTCCGGGTGAAACCAGCTATCCACATCCCTCTATCATTTCGAGCCAAACCACCGCCTCTAGCTCTGCCTGGATTTCCTAACGAAGAGCCATCTGTATTAAGTTTGAACCAATAAGCAGCAGGTTTAGTCCAACTCACCTTGACAGTTCGAGTAGCCATTCTCTTTTTAATAGAACCGGCACAATAGTAGTACACTAGTACTCCGTGGCCAGATGCACTATTTCCCCAAAAAGATTGTTGTTTATTGCACCATTCCTGAAAACAAATCGATTCCTGTTGATCCAAATGGACCAAACAGCAAATGGAAACAAAATTTTCCAAGGCACATCATTGGCCATATAAGTGCCATTACACTCAACATTAGTCTTTAACCAAAAGTAGATGTCCATATATATTGAAAAAATCAGGAATAAGCCCTACTGCACCAGCCCTATCCCACAGTTCTAGTGGTAGCACAATCATGAAGAAGTGGAAGAACATGAACAATGGATTTCGACATCTTTTGCATAATTATATTCACTGGCTTTTCATTGATAATTAATTAGTAATTTGTGTCTCTCATTTCAACATTATTAAGTTTTCTTTCTCAAAAAAAAGAAAAAAAGAAAAAGAAAAAAAGAAGCATTATTAAGTTTTGTTTCTAATATAAGTGTAGCATCAGTTGCATCATTTCAACCCTCTTTAGCATTTGCCGCACTTCCAATAGTCACGCAGAAGGGAAAAAAAAAGAAAAAGTAATAGGCAAGAATGTTTTGTCAAATTTGGGAAAATGTGGGATCATAGTCATCATTGGTCCTGTACTATTTCTTTTGGGGTAATTAACCATTGATCTTGTACTTGTTATGACCAATGTTCCCTTGAAAATATAATAATAAAATTGGCGTGACCAATAGCTGAAAATTGACTTAAGATGAGCCTTACAAGGGAAGTGGCAAATCGAGATATAATATAACAGCTTCTCTTTCAGTAACGTTGTTATCTTTTGAAAATATAATGTAAAAAAGATTAAAATTAAAATTTTAAACTTAATAGAATAAACTCAAATTTATAGATAATTTTACCAATAAAAATGACAAATGCTAAAATTATTATAAATTTTACAATATAATAAAACTTCTATATTGATGTGATAATAAATGTAATAAATTATTAGTGGATTTCAGTCACCTTATAAATGAATGCTTTAAATTTTTTTTCCATGATGGATGATGCACCAATTTGTAAGTGATAAAATTTATAATATCCCTAATATTAATCTAATATTTGTGCTCTACTTTTTTTTTTTTTCATCTTAATTTAAAATTTTCATGTTAAGAGTCTTGTAACTCAATTGATTGATACTTTTTTCTTAAAAAAAAAAAAAAAAATGATTGGTACTTTCTACTATGTCCATAACATCCAGGCTTTTTTTGGATAACTATCGAATTATAAAGGATAAAGGATGAAGATAAATAAATAAAATCTAAATTTTCCATGTGTTATATGACATATATGTGAATTAGCTGTAAAGATTCAACAATCAGCTTAAAGTCTATAGAGTTGTTTTACATTACAGTAGCTGACATTATGCTAATAGATAAACTCATGGTTTTAAAAATCAGTACGATGAAAGAACCTGAAAAGGGACTAGTTATAGAATTTTTGGTCGGACCTGGTGGTTGAATCAATGACGTTATAAATAATTTTATTAATAATTTTTAAAATTATATAAATAAATAATAATTTTTTAATATACTAAAACTAACAAACTAATAGTAATAAATATGTTTACTTAAAAAACATATAAGTACAACATCTTTTTAAAGAATTTAACATAATAACATTACAAAATAATCACCCTTAACATAATAAAATTTCAACAAAATCAAATAAATAAGTTCATTACATCCAAATAACAAATAAGTTTCAAACAGAGAACTAAATAAATAAGTCCATTACATCCAAATAGCAAATAAGTTTCAAATAGAGAACTAAATATATAAGTTCATTACATCCAAATAACAAAAAAAGTTTCAAACAAAGAACTACTAAGTTTTAAGGTTCATTTGATAACAAAACAAGCCCCAATTGTCATAAAGATAATTGAAATTAATATCATCATGTGAACCAAATGCTCCACCACCACTAGCATCATAATTATCATCCTCATCCTCATTCTGTTCATCTTCATCTTCAACTTCAATAGGATGATTTTTATCTCTAAATCTGGGAGGAGCATCACGTTCATCACCAAATGATTCCAAATTAATGTCATCATCCTCAATCACTTCATTGTCTATATCTATACAAATTCCAAAACCAAAGAACAATAAATGAAAGAATGATTATAATAATCATTTGTCATAAATCATAAATAGTCTAATTAAAATATATAACTAGGCAAATGATTTAATTTTTGTTTATAAGCCAACCTCCTTATACATGGCTAGAAGACCCTTCTTCAATTGGATATGCTCCCTCTTCATATAATGCGTTCTCTAACTCCTTATGATTAAGAAATGGAGGTTCCTCATCTTCCACTACCCAAAATTCAATTTTATTGATACTTGCATAATCAATAGGATCAAAATTGAACTTCTTCCTTTTGACTCTATATCGTAAGACGAACATATGAATAATTAGTAACCAACCACGTATTAAAGTTTTAAAATAAAAGAAAGCAAGAGTACTAGTAGTATTTGAATAATTGAACAAGATCTATATACCTTTCTTCCAATCGATAGTTATAATGAGCATACATAAGATCATTAAGTTGTTGATGCTTCAATCTATTTCTCCTTTTGGTATGTATTTCTTAAAAAACACTCCACTTCTACTCACATCCCGAAGAGGCAGCAGTTTGACTAAGGATCTAAATTGCAAACTTTTGTAAGTTTGGAGCATAAGATCCAAACAACTTCCACCACTCATCTAAGTATAATACAAAACAAAGATACAATGAATCAATAAACATAGCTATACATATCCCAAAAAAAGAGAGCTATACTCTCTAAAACATATTTTCATTTTATTATTAGCTAAAGTAACAATATCTTACCCGACTGAGATGTCTTGGCTGATTCTTGAACAAGTTTAGTTCCAAAAGTTTGTTCATAGTCTCGAAATTGCTTTAATTCCTCCACCAACCTGATTCGACCACTTGAAACTTTTGATTCAATAACATCTGTCATAGTAGATTGTGTCTCTAGCCTTTTGTTAAGAGTGGATGGGTCATATTGGAATGCATAATTCAACCAATAAGCTACAACATGAATATCTCTATAGAATTGAGTATCCCAACGATCCTTGATAATATTAACATAAAGCTCCCATAATCTCTTCTTATTCTTGAAATTTTTTTTGATTCCATCAATTGCTCTATACATGCTATCATAAACATATCCCATAGCTGGTTTTTCATTAGAATCAACAATGCGTAATAAACGAATCAGTGGTGATACAATATGCACAATTACTTGACAATCATTCCAAAATTGATTGTCAAGAATGATTTTCAACACTGTTATTGCTTTCTTATCTTTTGCATATCTTGATTCAACATAAAATTTGCTTGTCACTAATGTCTGTAAGCCATGCTTATGTTCCTTAAAGCTCCCTAAGGCAATGAAAGTAGTAGCAAATCTAGTTGGCCCTGGATGCACAATTTCTATCCAATTTTTTCTAGTCCTCAACCAAGCTTGCAAAGCCACATGGTTATAGATGAACATTGTGATTTTAGATGCATGCTTTGCAAGTTTATCTAAATGATCTATTTTCCCAATATCCTTTAAAATTAGGTCTAGATAATGTGCTGCACAAGGTGACCAACTAATGTTCCTATATTTTGCACAAAAAATTCTTCCAGTAGCTACATAATTTGCAAAACTGTTAGTAACCAAATGTACAATATTTGTAGGACCAACCCAAGTAACAATTTCATCAAACAAGTTACTCAAAGTAATAGCATCCTTAACTAAGTCAAAAGCATCAACAAAACGTTTAAAAATAATTCTTTAAGGACAATAGACAAGGAAATTAATTAATGTTCTATGCCTAGTATCAGTCCACCCTTTAGCCAATATTGTACAACTAGTGTCAGTCCAATACGAATGATGAGAATCAACAATCAACTGGACTTCTCTTTTTGTTTTTCTTAAAAAAGGCACTCGAAGAGCATGATAATTTGGGCCTCTATATCCAGGACCATAAGCAGCTACAACATTCAACATAAGTTGATAATAACTAGAATTCACAACATTAATTGGAATGCAAGCATCATACATCCATCTTGCTACAACCATTTCAACCCTCCTCTTCTTTTCTTTGCAAGTGAACACACTTCTAATATAAGGTTGAGCTCTCAGTGTTGTTTTAAGAGCGAAGTAATTGCCAATGTCACCAATCATTGTCTTGCCAAGATTGGATCTTGGTGGTAGACTACTAAGACCACTTCTATTTCCCCTACCTAAACTCCTGCTCCTACCAATAGGAGTAACTTCTTGGACATCTTCAAATTCTGGCGATTCTTCTAATGGCGAATAATTAGATGTTTCTTGATCCTGTTTTTCTTGTTCTTTAGACTTAGAAATTTCCTACAATTTTTTTGCCATCTGAAACCTAACATCATATGGTACACCTCTACATGTTGCCACACTGCCTTTAATTCCAACTAGATATCTTTTCATCCTATTGATGCCCCCTCCTTTATAAACTTCTTCACAATGTATGCATCTATAACTAATTTTTTCGTCTTTCAACTCTTCAGTTACATGATCCTATGCGGAATCATATTTTGCTCTCACAGATGAAGTATTAGCATTAGACCCGATTGTAGAAGCATGTTCATTAGATGGTACAAAGATGGACTCCATTCCACTCAACAATTTCAGACTGCAAGCAACCATTTTATCAACAAATAAATCCATAAACAAAGCATATACAAATAAACTTTGTAAATCCACAACATAAATCCACCAATGTATACAAACATACCCAACATACACAAAATCACGAATAAATCATTCACAAACAATACCAGTGTATACAAATAAATCCACCAACTATGAACACACATAGGCACACATGTAAACTAAAACGCTATGCTAAATTATAATGCTCTGTAAACTATAATGCTCTATAATTCATTAAATACTAATAATTGATGATAAAAGTTACTAGTGGAGTAGTGGACTAAATTGATTGAAAAGTTGAAGGCAAATAACTTGACTGCAAACAATGAAATAGAGAGACTAAGAGAGTTTGAGAGATTCAAATAAAAAATAAAATAAAACCGAGAAAAGAAAGAAAGAGAGTTCAATGAGAGTCAAAGAGATTCAATACCAGTGTTTACTTACTCGATGAAACGAGAGAAAAGATGAGAAACAGAGAGCAAGAGGCCGAAAGGCAGAGCCTTGGCCACTGAAGTCCCAAGCATGGAGAAGATGAGTGAGAAGTAGAGGTAGTGAGGGGACGGCATTGTTTGAGATATTGTGAGAAGAAAAAATAAATTTGAGAGTGCCATTGAAAGTGAGAGAGACTGAGACAGGCGTGAGGTAGTGAGGATGAGGGAAAGTGTGAGAATGAGAGGAAAGAGTTGTTTTTAGGGTTAAAGTTTTTAGGTTCCCCCAAAACGACGTAGTTTTAGTTTTCAACACAATCGGCCAATAATTAGTTCAATAATACCGGTTCCTAGTTTTTACGGTTGAACTAGCCGATTCCTTATAATTCTTGGTTTTTGGCTATTTTTTTGTTTTTAGTCATAACTTTAACGTGTCTTTCCTACCAAGAGATTGTCCTTTGTAGGGTCACTGGGGTCACTTAGGAGGAGAGCTCCAAAAGTGAAAAATTATCTTATGACAAGGGTTTTACAATGCCCCTTCACAACATACAAGTATGTTGGATTCAATTAAATATGAAAAAGAAGCTATGTACAAGATTCTTTTAATTTCATTATACTCCCCAGTTCTTTCATTTTATGGTTAAAATTATATTTTATGGATTTAATAATATACAGATTATTAGGTCATTTAAATCTATACAATTTGAAATATGTAAAATTTAATCTGAACCATAAAATTAATTGATTTCAATTGGAAATGATCATTTTCTCCCTAACTTGTCTCACAAGGCGTTTACTCATTTAGATGAGATTTTTTTTTTTTTTTTTTTTTTTTTTTTTTTTTTTTTTTTTTTTTTGGTGCTAGTTAACATATATGTTATTTTCTTCACCCAAAAAAAAAAAAAAAAAAAAAAAACTCAAGTTCATTGCAAATTCAAGAACCCTAGATGTCATAAATTTGTACACGCGTGAGTGCTCATTTGCATAGGCTAATCTTATAGATCAAGTTAGTGTCCATTTAAAAACAACATATTTAGCTTTATGCAAAAAATACTATAAATAAAAAGTAAAAAGTCAATTAAAATAAGTATGAGACTCACATAGAATCTGCAAATAATAGAAAAAAAGATAATAAGCTGGCTTATAATCAAAATCTAAATAGTAAATACAAACTTAACATATTCTCTTAGGTACAATTTTTTGAAGTCTCATTTTTTTATATTACATTTTAATTAAGTCTCAACTTATTTATACTTAAACCATATTTAAGCTATATATGTTAGATCAAGATTGTGAGAGAATTAGCTATAGTTAATGTTGCTTGTAACAGGTTTATGATAACTTTGACAATAGTAAATAATCACTTTTACATGAATCGATTGCTGATTCTTTATTAGATTGCTTTAGAATCATGGCAAACATTGTTGTGCAAAATTTGTCTCTCAATTTTTTCTTGAAAAAAGGGTTGGGGCAATGGTCCAAGTCCAACTGCGATTTGGTTGGACAAGTGTCCCCCCTTTATGTCCAAATACTTTCCTTTGACGTACAGAGCACTCTAAATGGAAAAAACCAAAAACAAAATGAAACAAAACTACAAAACTCTGAGAGAAGTTTCCTCTCCCTTTTCTGGAATTTCTCTAAATAGCTGTTGGTAAAAAGTAACTTCAACAACCCTGAGTTGTTTGCCGCAAATAGATTTGAGCTTCACCTCCGAGTAGCTATTCTTTGACTGCCATATCCAAATAAAATTATCTCCTATAAATTCAAGTGCAAGTTCAACAATTTACAAGCCCAATTGTCATAATATTTTGCACCTCCTGAGTCCTGACTGCCATTTGTTTTGGTCCAGCTATATTATAAATTAAGTAATCTGAGTGCTCATTTGCTTTGGAATATTATTTTATATATCAAGTTAGTATATCTTATGTACCATTTTTTTTAAAGTATATTATTTTTATTAATTAAGCACAATTTACTCGAACCTGAAGCTTATTTTCACGTCACCCAAAATAACCTACACCAAAACAATATCGAGCCCAAATGGTGGGTTCCATAACCAAGACATTTCCAAACTATACACCTCCATTTTCATTTTTCTCCCACTCTGTTGTCATGTTCAACATCTCCTCGGCAAGAATAACAATAGCTAAATTAATTTTTTGTTTTTATTGACAATTAAATATAAATAAATAAATATATATATATTTATATATATACACATATATATTTTTGCTACTGTTCGTACAATTTCTTGTGGCTAATTACAGGCCAGAAATATTGCTTATGGGCATCAAACTCGCTGTGGAAAGTGTAACCCTGCTGATAGTCATTATAGTTCTAATTTTTGCACTACGCAGGTGTAAACGTAACAACAACAATTCAAGTAGCCAAATACAAAATCGCGGTAGCGATGCCAGTGACGAATTGCCAAATCATAATTCAACTCCCATCTCTTCGAATGCGGACGTGGACTTTGTCTCTGTCAGTCTAATAATCTAAAACCAATATATCATATACATACACGAGCTTCTACGTACGGAGAAAATTATGTTTAAGAATATAAGGAGTCAATGACATAAAGTTAGATTTCTTACTACGAAAAAATCTCGTGTGAGCCGGGCGATACCGTCTCTACAACTCCCATAGTCCCGTGTACTGTTTTTATTGGTGACCTAGATATAGTTGCATGAAATATACATGAGAAGTCTAGTGCCATGACAATTTCTACTACTTTTGTCATAATTTGCTTACGTGATGAGTATAAGTGGTGGAAATAAAATGATAAGTTCATGTGAGTTCATGATTGCACTACTCATGAGTCATCACATGGTAAAATTATGACAAAATTGTGAAAATAGTTGTAGTACTAGATTTATTCGATATATATTCTACGCGTGTTTGCAGCTCTACTTTCATCAGTATTTTGTTGACTTTGAAAGCTTCTGTGTATTTGAATGGCGCAAAGTACAAGAGAAGTAGTAAAATCTGAGGCCCTGTTTGGGAGATGAGTTCTAACAACTTTTTTCACATTTTAAACAATATTACATACTTTTTCACTTAAACGTATATCAAAAACACCCAAACAACATAAACTCTTCTCCCAAACACCCCCTCAATTTCGTTGCAAGTTGCAACTGTCTGTTATAGTCAACATATGACTATATGAGGCATAAGAATGGGACCAAGCCGAACTCTTCATAGACTGAATAATGCTTTTTGAAATATATATATATATATATATATATATATTTGGATTTTACATTTTGAAATTTTAAAATTTAAAATTTACCCTCTGAAATTTGGGAGTGTTTGGATTTTACACCTAAAGTTTCAGAATTTGGGGGTGTAAAATCTAAACTCCTAAACTTTAGGGGGTAAAATCCAAATACTCTCATACTTTAGGAAGTAAAATCTAAATACCCTTAAAATTTAGGGGTAAAATCCAAATTTTGAAATGTTTGGATGTAAAATCTAAACACTCCAAAATTCAAGGAATAAAATTCAAATTCTAAAATTTTAGGATGTAAAATCTAAACATCCTCAACTTTTAGGGATGTAATTTACAATTTATCCAAAAAAAAAAATAATAATGTTGAAACATTCCTCAACCAAGTTTGGACCAACCTGCACAACAAACCATAGGTGGGTATATAAGAGACTAGTGGTTCGTTTGGATTGAGGGAGAGAAAGTAGGAGTAGAGTAGTGTTAATTCAAAATTTGCTTATTTTCAGTTAACTCAACTCTACTTCTTTTTACTCCCTCCTCAATCCAAAAGAGCCTTAGAGTACTCTAGGAGGGGCTAACTTGGGTAGGTACTAGGTACCCGGCCTTTCTTCAAAATACCTACATCTACCGAGGGGCGCCCAACATCCGTGGCATTTAAACTCAAATTAAGCAAAGGCTTTCGTTGCCTCCCTAAGAAAAGAATAATTTGTTGGGGGCCCAAGGGCCCACACACAACCATGCTTCATAACAGTTTTAGGCCCAAAAAAAAAGAAAAAAAAGTAGAGAATCAAATTCCTCTTGGCTTTCCCTCTCTAAAATGAAATTCCAAGGTTAGGACCACGTGCTCCGTCCACTTAAAAAAAGAAACTAACTGGACTTTTTTTAAAACAATGTCAGATTTGCAAATATAATTGATAATCCTATGTTACCTCATTCATATAATTGATACTTTTTTTATTTTAAGAAAGTTTCAACATATGACGTCTGCTCTTGATGATAGCTCTTTATCATCAGACCAAAATACTAATTAATTTGTAGCTTACGCGGAGATTGAATCCTAGATCGCTTATTCAGCCATTAAAGATTTTATCAGTTAAACTAACTAGAACTTACAAATAATTGACAATTTGATAGTCTTAGGGATGATAAAATACTTCCAATTCACTCAAATTTTTGACTTGTCTCTCCCATCTAAATAAGAGATGCATACCTTAAATAAGGAACGGAACAGGGATAGGATACCCTTGATGTAACCTTACTTTGTCTTGTTGCCATTCCTAAGACTATCATTTGCTATATAGTAAGCAAATGCTGTATATCCAACACAATATTTTTTTTCCCTTACGTGAAATATTTTATTGCAAACTAATAAATTTTTTATTTAATGGGGGTGGGGAGGGAAGGGGGAGCTAGACATTTCAACCCGCAACACAGGATTTACGAATCTGAAAAATTGGATTTCTTTGATTGATTGTAATTCCTATGGGAAGATTTTTTTTTTGGAAGAAGTCAGGCTCACTCTCATAGGGAAGCCAATGGATCGAATTTGAACTCATCCCTTTTGAAGAATGAGTTGAAGTGCATACGTTGGAATTGCAACATGGCTGCTAAGAGAGGTGCTGTGAGATGTTTGTAAGATGGACTTGAAATAGAAACTCTGCTGGTATAATTACCTTTTGAGGGTCCAAACAATTGCTAAGCTTAAATAAGGTTTATTAGAAAGGATTCATTCAATCCATGGCCCAAAATTTAACAAAGAGCTTACACATAGAATACTAATGGGCTACATTGAAGCACACAAGTGCTACTTGTGCCCTAACAAATTTGTACCTCATGGGCTGAGAAGCCGTGATTGATTATCAATTTCCATGGATCATATTCACTGGCTTTTCATTGATAATTAGTGTCTTGTGTCTCTCGAGTCTAGAGTCAACATTCTTTAGTTTTGTTTCTAATTAATTGTAGCATCAGTCAGTTGCATAATTTCAACCCACTTTAATATCAAGAGCGTTGTTGATGTGTTGGCATTTCTGAGAGTCGTACAAAAGAAAAAAAGCAAGGGCCAAGAATGCTGTGTGTTAAATTTGGGAAATTGTGGAATCATTTTCATTATTGATTTGTACTTTTTATCATTAATGTCCACCTTGAAATAGAATGATGAAATTGGGATGTCTATAGTTCAAAATTGACTTAAGATGAACCTTTACGTACAAGGAAAGATGCAAACCCATGCATTCAAGAGGCAGATCCCAACAAGTTTATGGATGAGATAATATAAATGAAAAGATGTGAGAGTTAATATAAAAGACAAGAAATTAGTGAAAATGTTTAATCTTACATTGAAAAAGAAATAGACTATTTTATTTTTTTTTTTTTTTTTTTTTTTTTTTTTTAATTTTAGTGATTAATAGATTAATATGTATTGATTCAGATATTAGATTAGATACATGCGCAAGGAGGAGGTAGAGGAATATATATAAAAGCTCAATGTTGTGTTTCTTGAAGGATAAATGTATTTTATTGACCTACAACCACATAATTGAATTTAATGGACAAAGGTTGGCTCCAAACCAACTTGGAGCTAGCTCCTCCTACATATTGGGTGACGATTTATAAAACTAAACATAGATTATTTAAATAAGTTACGTGACTCATTAACTAAAACTAAACCAATTAAGAGATAAAATTTCTTTCAAATATAATTTCCTTCCCTATATAATTTATGAACAAAGTTTGGCTACAAACTTGGTTGTAGCCATTGACTACAATTTCACTCAATATCTTTTTATTGGATATGAATTTTGATAAATTCACCATTGAATTACATTTTCTTCTTATAAATGGCTCCAATTTCACTCAATATATATAGATATATAAAAGCTCAGTTTTGTTATGTTTCTTGAAGGATAAATATATTTTTTTGACCTAAGCAACCACATAATTGAATTTAATGGACAAAGATTGGCTCCAAACCAACTTGGAGCTAGCTCCTCCTACATATTAGGCGACGATTTATAAAACTAAACATGAATGATTTAAATAAGTCACATGACTCATTAACAAAAACTAAACCAGTTAAGAGATAAATTTCTTTCAAATTTAATTTCCTTCCCTATATAATTTATGAACAAAGTTTGGCTACAAATTTGACTGTAGCCAATGGCTACAATTTCACTCAATATCTTTTTATTAGATGTGAATTTTGATAAATCCACCATTGAATTACATTTTCTTCTTATATCTTTCATGCTTGCAAAATTTCCAAAAGATTAAATATCAATAGATATGTCATCAACCAAATTTTAAATTTCAAGTTTTTGTAGTATAAAATTATACATAAAATATAAGTTTATGGAATGAATAGTAAATAATATCCAATTAACAAAATATATATTTGGCATGCATATATGCTAAATATATACTAAAAACATTATTGGATTGGCCAACTTTTTACTCTCGATTGCTAAGAACATCAAGGGCCACACGAATAAACTGTAATTGTCATAAAAAGTATGGTTAATTTGGTAAAAAGTCACTTTTGAAGATATGCCCTTCAAATTTGATCTCTGTTATTTGGATGGTAATTATAAATTTTTCTTCTTAAAGAGGGATTCATGTCAAAGTTTGTGTCAACTGGATGTCAAAGTTGTATGCATAATTTTAGACTACAAAAACTTTCAATTTAAACATTTGATTGATGACATAGTTGTATATCTTTCATCTTTTGGAAATTTTGCAAGCATTGTAGATATAAGAAGAAAATATAATCCAATGATAGATTTGTCAAAATTCACCTCCAACAAAAAGATATTAAGTAAAATTATAATCTTAAACTACAACAAATTTTATAGCCAAATTTTGTCCTGAATATAATCTACATAATCCATATTTATGATGCCACTACTTTGATAAGATCGTTCAATACTATAGGCAGCTTAACCCTAGACTACTAGTACAAGTAGGAGTAGCCTTGGGCCTATTACATTAGGTTAATATGTCTAATATATCTCTAACACCCTCCCTCAAACTCAAGGCGAAAAACTTGATAAAAGATTAAGGTTGGATAAGCATGAGAAGATCCCTTGGAAATGCCTTGAAGAATGTCTTTGAAGAAATCACAATGAAGAATGTGCCAATTGACCAATTTTAGAGTTTCAAATGAAGAAATGGAGTCCAAAATTGGAAACTACATGAAAAACTGAGCAAGATAGGCCTTTTTGGAAAATTTGACTTTTGGTCAAAGGTCAAAATAAAGTCAGAGTCAACGATCTAGTCAAAGTCAACAGTCAAACAAAGTCAATTGGCTAAATAGTTCGGGTCGATTCCGGGTTTCTGGGTCAGGTCACAGATCGGTTGCAGAGACGCTGACGTCATCCTATGATGTGGTGCTGACAAGGATGGGGCTTGCGTGACTGATGATGTGGCATGCTTGCATGCCACTGACATGGCATAATGACGTCAGCATGACATTATCAGAATTCTTAGGCACATGGGTGGCGCGTGACGTTGTGTAAAGGCACGTGGGGGTGAGACCAGAAACAGGGTGGCCTATGAGGGCGTGTGTAAGATTGTTTGAGGGCCAGATTTTGGAGATACGTAGATTATTGGACGACAAGGTTTTCATGGTGGCGCGTGTGTCCAAAACATGATCTAGGAGTGAAGAATTTGTGGCAGCGTGTGGAGTGAGTGCTGGAATCTTGGTTGGCGCGTGTAGATTCCTGTGGAGACCAGCTTACTGGGTTTTGGTCACGAGAGGCCGTTGAGCACATTTGTATGGTTGGTTTCATCAGGCAAAGCCTCGATTTGCACAAATCTGATAGGGAGCGACACATATTGCTTAGGCTTGAGAATCTTGACACAGTAGTGAGCCATGGCATCTGCATGATGTCATGGAGCCTAGATCTGAAGTTAAGCAAGGGCATTGTGAATCTGTGTTATGCATGTATGAATCTTCTTTGCTGTGTAGATATGTTTGTTTGATACCAAGAACGAAGTCTGGCTTTGATTCCATGTTAAATATATTAGCAACGCGATGTGTTACATGAGAACACGAGGGTTTACATGATTCAACCTTATCGATCTACATCCACGGAGGAATTCCTTAAGGGCTATATCTTTATTATGTAAGAGGGTAGTATAATAACCTGTGTTACAATGAACCCTAACATAAGTATATATAGGCGACTAAATCCTAAACTACTAGTACAAACAGGAATGGTCTTGGGCCTATTACATTAGGCTAATATGTCTAATATATCTCTAACAGTTATTATTCTAAATTTTCTAATATGTAATAAATCAATTCTTACCTAACACCCCACGACTAAGAAAAGAAAAACCCTAATTAATATTAATATTCTAATTGATCTCATTTATTATTCCTTACTTAATACATTCCATACTTATTTCTAAACAAAAAAATATATTTATACGTCTACTCTTTCTCTCTCTTTTTCTCTTTGCATGTTTCTCTCTCTATCTCCTCCACGACACTTCCACCTCCATGGCTAAGTCGCTGGCAAAAAAAGAAAAAAAAAAAAGCCACAGCCTACCTAACTTTGATTAATAACAAAACTATTGCTATGTTGTTTTGCTGTTATGGATGAGAACCAATTATGCACTAATATACATGGTTCTACTATGCCGTTTTATTGCTTGGTCCTGTCTATATTCCAGATAGTGATCTTATTGTTGCGTTGCACAAGAAGAAAATACAAAGATAAATAACTATCCAAAGGGGTATACAACCATAACCTCAAATTTATAGATGACTTTATACACTAGTGATGGATGCTCCCCCCTTTATTTCAAATTTTATTAGGTTCCTGTGTTGCTTAAGTCCACACGAAAGCTTTATAAAGCCTTTTGTGAAAGGTCTCACATTGTCTTTCTAAGCCTCATAACATGTTGGCTGATAATGTGTATGTTTTGTTGGTTTTAGTTTAGGTCCTATCTTTGTTGTTACTTAGTAGAAAAAAAAAAAAAAAATCCCTACCAACAACGCCTAATTAGCCCATTCTAATTCCTGAGAACTCATGCTGGATGATTCAAGTAAAGGAACTAAGGAAGCCCTTTGAGAGAAATGAAGTTCCATGACTGTTCAAAGATAATAATAGTTGATGTATAAATCCTATCGTGGCCTGCTAATTTTGTTGTTTCCGATACTATTGGTATGATTTGTGGACATTCATTATGGTTTTGTAGAAGAAAAGCTTTTAATTTAAAATCTTGTATTAGAAAAATAGTTAGTGACCTAGATGTAATACCATCAGTTGTGCAATGCTTATTTTATTTTATTTTTTATTTTTTGGGTAGAAATGGGGGTCTTATTTAATTATAAACAAAGTTCGTACATCAACAGCTAAATCCGCCCTTCGAGCACACAGTCTATTACTCCCTAGGCTGATCATGTCCCTTACATAACACGAATATACAAAACTAGGGCAGGTTTCATATATAGTCAAAACTTGTTGGTGGTCCCCTCGTTTTGCGAGAGCATCAGCACACTCGTTTGCTTCGCGGTATATGTGGTGCACTTGAACCTCCTTTGCCTGTGCCATAAGGCTCCTGCAATCACATAATAAAGGAAACACATGAGGAGGGAAATTAGAGTTCTCATTAGTTAACCAGGCTAAGACTATCATAGAATCAATTTCAAGGTGGATAAATTTAAATCCCAAGTACCAAGCCAACTTAAGCCCCCAACGAACTGCTCCTAGTTCTGCCACATTATTGGATGTAATGGCCATATTCAAAGAAAAACCCAATATCCAGCTCCCAAAGCTATCTCTCAAAAGGCCTTCTGCCCCTACCATCCTTGGATTGCCTATAGAACTGTCATCCGTGTTGAGCTTTATAAATGGTTCTATTGGGGTAGTCCATTTAACAGTTTGAGACACTTTACGTTGAACTGGTTTATTAGGAGCTACTAAATAAAAAAATTCAATAGTGGCCTAACCGTTTTATAAATAAGTCTATTTTGGGAACTCAATTGGTTAAGAAATATACGCTTAAGATAGAATTGCTGATGCAGGCACATTGCTTGTAGTTTTGTAGGCTTGTTGACAAGATAGAATTGACTGTCATCTAGAAGTAATGCATGTTAGATATATTGTCAAGTCCTTGATTTCCCATTGCTAAAGGGCTTTTGGTTGGCATATGTAGATGTCCTACAACAAGGTTTGGTTGTGGACCCTGCTTCTTGAAAGCATTACACCAGTAAGGGAGTCAAATTGTAATGCTTTCCAACTATAATTATCATCTACTTGTCAAAGGACCAAGCAATAAAACGGCATAGCAAAACCATGTGAATTCATGCATAATTGGTTCTTATCCATAACAGCAAAACGACATAGCAATTGTTTTGTTATTAATCAAAGTTAGGCAAGCTGTGGCTTTTTATTTTTTTTTTTTGGCCATGGAGGAGATAGAGAGAGACGTGCAAAGACAGATGCGTAACATTATCATTGTATTTATAGTATCTCATTCATAAAACTCCATTTCACGGAGAAACTTTTCAAGATAAAATATTTTTGTACATATATTTGCATAGAGTCAAAGAGATATATATTGTTTATTTCGTTGTGCATGGAGATTGGAATGCTTCTACATGTTGATCATTTTATCCTATAAGGCAAAAGTTAATAAGTGTCTAAACACCACTAATTGCCGTAAGTGCCTAAACACCATTGATTATGTGAGAGATGAAATCTGCTTTAAGAAAATTGTGTTAAACATACGACTTGATCAGTTTTGCGTTATTCATTATTCTTTGCATTATTCATTATTCATGCATCTAGTCTATGAGTTATTTAATTATTTTACATTTTTAATCTATTTATTGTTTTTAAATATTGAATCTATTTGAGTTCTTGTTTATGGTTAGATCCATATGTTTTTATTTATATAATCACAAAAGTAATTTTTCCTGCTCAAACGCTAAAATATATATTTTTTCTATGAACAATTTTGCGAATGGTCTCTGCCAGTGCCACCTCTTTTCTTTCTTTTTTTTATTATTTTTTTTATTTTTTTTTATTTTTTATTTCTTAAATTTTTTTTGAGAATGTTCTAGGGCCAACTTCATATGGTATTATTCTAAATTTTCTAATATGTAAAATCAATTCTTACCTAACAACCCTACGACTAAAATAATCCTGCAGAATAGTCGACCCACGATAACGAAGGTTCCTCGAACGTACAGTGCTTGGCCCACAGAGGCACACCTCCAATCAATTCCCTGTAAGCATAACAATGTTTCCTACCAAAAATTAGGAAATTGATATATTTCCAAACTAAAGCGAGGGACGAGAGTGACGAGCGTAGAGAACTCAGATTAACTTTTGACATTCTTGGCTAAACGAATCCAGCCCATGTGAACACCATCACAGTTTCTCACAAGAGTTCGTAACCGGTCATGATTCATGTTTCTGGTCTTCTTTTTATGGATTGAGATGAAGTTTACGTCTTTTTTTGTCTTCTCAACTTTTGTCTCTTTAACTTTTCATTTTGACATTAAAGGTGCCTTTGGATACAGTTGGAAACTGAAACTGAAAACACTGTAATAAAATAATTTTTAAATGTGAGAATAGTACCTTAAACAATGCACGGAACCCATTAGTGTGCACTGTTCAAGGGAAAAGTCAACAAACACGGCTTGAAAAAAAAAAAAAAAAGATAAAAAAAAAAACCAAATAAACATAACCACAAACGTGGGAAGCACAAAACGGCGCTTCCCAACTACACTTAAAGATATATTAACCAACCTGAGAGATTTATTTTATTGTATTTTATTTTTTTTTTATAATTTGATAGAAATAGAAGAGGAGAAGAGATTTGAACTTTTAACATTTCTATTGAAAATATCAAGTATCATATTATGTGTTTTATTTTTATTTTTTGAATTATTGGATAAATAATGGTAGAGATATTTATTGAAATAAATTAGTTTGTATTAGGTTTAGTTTTATTGATAGATAATAAGAAAATATTTATCTATATCTATTTGGAAGTATGTATTATAATAAATTCAGATATTGATAATGAAAAAAGAACCGTCATAAATTTCTGAGATATAAATTGTTAGATAATTTATCAAGGAGGTTTGAATTCTCTCAAAATAGTTCATTTATCAAATTAGGAAGTTTCGATACACTCGAAGCAACCAAACAAAAAAGTTGGATTTATAACATACTAGCTAGTTGAGCTAGAAATCAAGCAGCCGTGAAAAAGTACATTCAAAGCTTAACAACCTCCTAAGTCATAACTACATTCAAAGCTAAAATGGCAAAAATGAGACTAAACAGCACATCTGAACATGGTTACGTGACCACTTCATTATAATTTTTTTTTTCTAAATAAATATTTTTTAAAAATTATTTTAATTTTAATTTAATAAGATATTCAAATAAATATAATTTAAAAGATTAAAAAAAGACAAACTATTTGGCTAATAAGAAATCAAAGGAAAGTTAAGGCAATAAATTTTTTGAATTCCACTACAGGAATTGAATCTTCATTACTATGATGCGATTTAATCATGATAAAGTACTATAAAAGCTTACAAATCGAACACCACACACACACACACACAACACAAGGAACAAAGAAAAAATTGCATATTTTTTCTTGTAAAATTATTAGGTATTCACCGAGTACAGTAATGTGGTGCTCTTTCTATCGCATTCATAATAAATCTCATTTCAAATTTAATTAGTGAGACTCTCTATAAATGTAGATGTAGAGAGCACCATATTATCATACTCCGAGAGTATCTAATAATCACTTTTTTCTCTTTAGTAGATTAAACAAATTGCTGCAATATCATTATTTTCTTTTCTTCAATACGTAGTTCAAACCGACCTAGCCAACATCAAATTAGTGAGTAGAGCCAAATCAAAACCCATAAATTTTCTTTTCCTTCATTTATTTTCCTCCATTTTTATGGTCACCAAATAGAGGGTCAAGAGAAAAAAAATTTCTCACAAAATTCCACCAAATCTAATATAAACAAAAAACCTTCAAATGCAAAAGCACTCAAATCTGTACCACGAAGCTCAACAAAACATGCAGTATCCACAAAATTGAATATTCAACAATCGATCAAACATGTAGCCGATTTGATTGTTTTCCCCTCATTGGTCTAAAGCCTACAACCCATTCAAGTACTTTCAAAGATTTAAACTCAAAGGAGTGCTGGGATTTTGTGAAACCTAGTTGTGTTTGATCTGGATTATAATCCAACCCAAAATAATATTGTTATGGTTTTTAATGGGAGATTTTCTGAGCCTTAATCCATGGGGCGGAGGCTTGGAGATTAGGGTTTTGATGTTGTTCCTTAGAGAGAAAAAAATTGTACAGCTGCATCTTTGATTTTTTTCCCAGAAAATAGTGAAATCCCCACAACTCTGTGAAAGTAGGTAAATTGCCGAACCACGTAAATATTGTCTTTAGTGATTGTTTTCTTTGGCACATATTTTTTCTCAATTTTTTTGCATCTCACGGATCTAAGAATTTTGTGATTATTCCCCTTCAACTAGTATCAAAGCCTAGGGTTAGGTTTGAGTGGGAGCAATGGCAGAGGAAACAGGAAAGGCGTTTGGAATATAAAAATTTGATGGCACAGACTTTGGATTCTAGAGGATGCAGATCGATGACTACCTCTATGGGAAGAAGTTGCATCTGTTGCTTTTGGGGGAGAAACTTGCAACTATGAAAGATGATGAAAGGACTCTTCTTGACAGACAGGTACTGGGAGTTATTAAATTAACTCTGTCAAGGTCTGTTGCACACAATTTTGTGAAGGAGAAGACCACAATAGATCTGATGAAAGCTTTGTCTGGTATGTATGAAAAGCCGTAAGCAAAAAACAAGGTGCATTTGATGAAGAAACTATTCAATTTGAAGATGGTAGAGAATGCATCAGTAGCACAACATCTAAATGAATTTAACACCATTACAAATCAACTATCTTCTGTAGAAATTGATTTTGACTATGAGATCCATGCACTGATCGTTTTGGCTTCTAGGTTTCGTAAAATTTCTAGGGAGGGTAGTGAGAAATTTACCTTGGAAATAATGTATTTTTTATCCACCAAAGAATAAGAATTGTATCATTATAAATAAATATTTATCCAAATGATTTGATGGCTATGGCTCAGGGATCCTCTTAATGGAGGAGATGAATCTTAAATTGAGAGAGAGAGAGAGAGAGAGAAGAAGATTTTCACTTAGTAGGTAACTCAAGTAGAGAGATGATTTTGGGGGTTTTCTCTAAGATTTATATAAAGAACATTAACCAAGGCAAATTTCTAAAGTTTGGATTTATGCATAGAAGTTAGGGAGGGAAAAAAAGAGAGACTTACGTTTGTGCAAACTCAAATAAAACAATGATAATTTTTTCATTAGTTAGATATGCTAAAGGGAAGAAATACTATATGTATGGGCTTTATTTAAGAGAAGACTTTGGGTGTTGTGACCACGGAGAGTTGCAATATCCGGATTGACTAAAGATTTAGGATAAATTGTACTACTTTCTGACATAGTTAATTTTTATGTATTTGATGTTGATATTATGTTAGATATAAATTTTTTTTTTTTTTTTTTGAGAAACAAACACACACATACAG
Source organism: Quercus lobata (assembly GCF_001633185.2). Lineage (NCBI taxonomy): Eukaryota > Viridiplantae > Streptophyta > Magnoliopsida > Fagales > Fagaceae > Quercus > Quercus lobata. The sequence goes on from NC_044908.1 coordinate 2,111,316, forward strand.
GGGAGAGGGAAAGGAGTTCTAACACAAAGGCACACCACAACTCCACTCAAAAGCCATGGTAACTTTTAAGGGAGGGTGGGGCAAGTTATACTACACACAACATACTCTCTTAAGCAATGTGGGACAATTACCCCCTTTTTTTTTTAGAAGATATTGTGACCGATTTTATCATAGTGGATTTTTTCAAAGTTAGTCCTGTGGGTTTTTATTTTTTTGGGCATAGCTTACCTCTAGTATTTTTTTTAAAAGGAATCTCCTTTTATTTTATTGAGAGATTGCCACATCATTTACTAACTAAATAAAATGTGGGGATTAAAATTCGTTATCACTTGCCATTGTATATTTAAAATAAAAAGGCATGTCTAGTTAAAAATGTATTGGAAGTAAGCCAAACCCTTCATTTTTAGGAGAAAATGATTTTCACATGAATCTTTATGTTATTTTGTAAATTGATCTATTTTCTCACTGGCTAGGTAACTTTTGGTTTTAATATATAAGAGTTTGTGTGCCATAATATATATATATATATATATATATATATAGATGGGTTCAAGTTACACATTTTTTAAACCATTGGATTTAAGTAGATCTAATAGTAAGAAAAAGACTCTCATTAATGCTAATATTTTAATTAATTTCATTTATTATCCCTTATTTGATACATTCCATACTTATTTCTAAACCTAAAAAGATTTATACGACTGACACGTCTCTCTCTCTCTCTCCTCCATGGCTCTTCCACCTCCAAAACCAGGTCGCCGGCAGCAACAACAACAACCAATAAAAAAAAAAAAAAAAAAAAAGCCACAGCCTGTCGTACGTGTTGTTCTCCACTACATTTTCGTCCTTGGTCCTTTGACACGTAGATGATAATTATAGTTGGAAAGCATTACTGTCCTTGGTTCTCTTTGATTCTAAGGTGATTGAATTTAACCATACTTTTAAAATTATAATAGGTTGTGTGGCTTTTTCCTTTTTTTTTTTGATGAACGGGTGTGTGCTATTTTTGAACTCAGTTGTCTTGAATCTTATATATGAGAAATGTAACAAAATTTTAAATTGGAGACTATATAGCAAAATTTTAATTTGGAGACTATAATTACTTTGATGTGATTATATAGTTTTTTTTATAAGCTAATGTTAAGTTCTTTGAATTTGAACAATGAAAAGAAAAATAAAATCTCAGTATTAATCATTACTTCAGTTCTTTCAACATTCACAATGGCACAAAAGATTTTGAGGATAAGACCTCAGAATATGCTAAAAAAGAGAGTAAAAAATGCAAATAACTGAAGCTAAGAAACATTTTATACTATGTGTCCAATGACAAAATTCAATGCACTACCATGCCAATGACAAAACATTAACAAGTATTGCACCATCTGTTGAATTCGTGTCACACTCTTCCTTTGTGATGTTGACGCTATTTCCATCCATGACCAATTGCTTTTAGGCAGACGGGGTTCCTTTATTATTCGTACCCCACTCTTGTTTAGCCTCGTTACCATTAACAAGTACTGCACCATCTGTTGAATCTGCACCATTTGGGGCTTTTTTCTTTTTTTTTGTTTGTTTGTTTGCTTGTTGCTAACGACTTGACCGTGGAGGTGGAAGAGCCGTGGAGGAGATAGAGAGATAAACTTGCAAAGAGAAAGAGAGAGAAACGTGTAGTGGAGAGAGAAAGAGTTAGTCGTATAAATTTTCTTGGGTTTAGAAATAAGTATAGAATGTATGAAATAAGAGAAATAAATAAGATCAATTAGAATATTAGCATTAATGATGGTATTTTTTGACAGTTGAATCTACTTAAATTCAATGGTTTTAAAAATGTGTAACTTGAACCCATCTTTTATATATATATATATAAAACACCAAACAAGGTGCAAAGATGACTTTTGAGACCCTAGTATAAGGCACCAACATCACATTTAAAATTAAAATAGATAATCATAAAAGGAAATAACGAATCTCCCAAGAGAAGATCATGCAAATGGTCACCCCTGGCCCTTAGAAGGAAAGAATTAAGGTGATAAGCTACAATCAAGGGAAAATGCTTGGCAAGATGAATGCCCCAAAGGCTTAGTAAAGAGAGGATCAGTCAACAACTTGAGATATGGGGGGAAAAAAAATCTTAATCTCTATATTCATTTAAATTAGAGTTGATAGTTGGAGTATCCTAGGTCGACACCACACCAGTGACACCTAACTCTTATGTCTTTTTTGATTGTGCAATGTAATGGAGTTGAGCTCTTCCAAATATGTGTCCACCTTGCAACTAATGATAAATTTATTTGCTAGATTTCTCAATTCATAATAATAAATTTTCCATGCAAAAATCAATTAGTGCCTTAGCATGATGATAAAGGGTAATTATCTAAAATAGACTATACATGTTGAAATTCTATTATATTTATAAAAAAATTAGATGCAAGATGCTTTTAACTTTTATTAAAATAAAAAACTTATGCAAGATGGAATAATGCTAACATACAATAGTATAGGTTAAAAAAAAATCATTAGCTTTGTATCATGTATTAAGTCATGATTAATTTGTGAGTTATAGTTAGTTCAACTGGTAAAGTCTCTGATGATTGAATAAGAGATCTGGGGTTCAATCTTCGCATACACCAAAAACAGATTATGAAAAGCTATTATCAGGAACGGACGCCATAGGTTAAAACTCTTTAAAAAAAAGTCATGATTAATCTAGCTGCTCACATAAAATATGGATAACTTATAGTTTTTAAACCCAATAACAGAAGTTAAACCCTGCACAATTATCATTAAGAATTTATTACGCATGATATCATTGATGAAAAATACTTTTTTTTTTTTTTTTGAGAAAGAAATTGATAACTTTATTAATCAAAAGCTAGTAAATCAGCCATAACAAAATTGACAATGTCTAGAGGAATAGACTCCATCCGAACTAATAATGGAGCAGACAACCTGGCTCTTCTTGCCTAGGCATCTGCCACCGAATTACCTTGCCTACCCGTATAAGAAAAAGACTTCCCAATAAGGAGGACATGACCTCACTGTTGGAATTTCTATTGACCACACCAATACCTGCTTCTCCAGTTTTTGTAAAAACAACCCCATCAAAGTTTGTTTTGTAGCAACCCACATCCAGAGGTTTCCACTTGACGCATTTTCTTGGTTTTGAAACACATGCTTGGTGTTGAACTTGTTGTATTCACGGAGGTAATGGCAAGCCTCGCTATGCAAGCTGTCTAGCGGTAAGGCTTTTTCATTGACATGAATCTTATTCCGTCAGCGCCACAACATCCATGCCGTAACTGCAAAATTCTCTAAGGCATTCAGTTTATTACTGATTACCTCCACCAAGTCAATGAGAGAACCCCTGGAAATTTTCCTTCAATCAATCCAGCTAAAGTCGACATCCCACACAACCCTTAAAGCCTCACAGTCCCATAAGCAATGTAGCATATTTTCTTGATTCCCCACACAAAAATCACAGCCATCACCGATTAGAATCTTCCTTTTCTTTAAGTTCTGTTTTGTGGGGAGCAAATTGGGGCATGCACGCCATAGAAAGTGCTTGACTTTACCCTGCACTTTAAGCTTCCATAACCACTACCAGAATGCCTTAAGTGATGTAGTTGAGGAGCTCGATGGAAGGCCCGAGTTTTCTTGCACACATAAAATATTATATCCATATTTTACGGTGTAATCGCCATTCCTGCTACTTGGCCAATAAAGATGATTTGATTACAGAAAATAGCTGATAGGAATAGCTTTAATTTGTTGAGCTTCAAAAGGGAGGAAATTTGAATCAATTAGACTCAGATTCTAACCTCCATTGATCGAGTCTAGCAGGTCAACAACTAAAGATGATGATGGCAGGTTAGCTAATGTTGAAAGCACCCTCCCACCATGCTTCACTGGCAACCAATTTTCTTTATAAATTCGAATGGAGTGACCATCATCAACATGCTATTTTGTCCCCATATTTATCATCTTTCTAGGTTTAAGAATTCTTTTCCATGCAAAGGAACCTGAGGAAACTTTGGCTTCAAAAATAGAGCAATTTGGGAAGTACTTGGCCTTGGAAACTCTATAGAAAAGTGACTCCATATCTTGGGTTAACCGCCACACTTGTTTTGCCAGCATTGCCTCATTGAATTTACATAAATCTTTAAATCCCATTCCCCCATCACCTTTAGGTCAACATTGATGGACGACCATAATCCCCTCTGGCAACCTCCTCGTCTAAGCAAGGGACCAATAGACGTAGAAACCATTCCACTCCGTCATCGCTTGAACCCATTGGACGGAGAGAGGGCCTGCTAGTTCATACATGACAGGCATACGTTATAGGATCGCCATAATCTCTTTACCGTTGGAGCACTGACGAACCTCTCATTAACATCTCAGGAAAGCGTTACAAATAACCCATTAAAGTCCCCATTAACAGCACTCCCCAACGGCTAGGAAAAAGAGGCAAGTATATATACAGATACCTCACACCTACAAAGGTACGGAAAAAGACTCCCATACACATTGATATTATAATGCTTCTTTGACTCTAGCCATTCTAACTTTAGCATTGGAGGCTTTGTGGCAGGCACCACACCAGTGACCCACAATTCTCTCTTTCACCATCCATTTTCTCAAGATTAGGTTGGCTGTGGACAACTCCATTAAGGATGATCATTTTGACTAACAATTTGGACATCATCAATTTGGCGTTGTTTATGGGGAACGCTTTTTCGCACCTAGTTCAAAAGCATTGTTCCATTCAACTTGCAAGTCCAGATGGAATCCAATGTCAATTAAGATCCTGCTGCATTGGCGCTTCAAATTTAGTCGCTCGCGACTACTGTGAAGAGCTTACCAGGCAGAACCAAGAGATGACACAAAGATTACAATAAGGAGATAACAGCTCAGAGACCAACCAGGACGATGATGGAGACAACCATAAGAGACGACCCGACACTCCAGAGAGGGCAACCTCAGACCTTCTCAAGAAAATGATAAAGGAGATGGACGAGTTAAGAAACGCCATTAGAGGAAAGACAGACCAAAGTCTGGACAGAATGGTCAGGAAGACAGATTCACCCTTCACCCTAGCGGGGTAGGAGTGCCCAATACCCTCAAAGTTCCGTTTACCCCAGCTCGAGCCATTTGACGGGTTGAAGGATCCATTGGATCACCTTAACAATTTTAAGATGACTCTGGGTCTCTAACAACCCCCTGACGAGATATTGTGTCTCTTTGTCCCTACCACCCTCAAAAGGGCAGCTAGGGAATGGTTCACCAAATTACCAATGTCGTCCATTGACAACTTCGAGCAACTGGGCAGTGCCTTCCTTTGTCACTTCGTTGGCGGGTAGCGTCCAAAAAGGCCAGTTGACCATTTGCTCACCATCAAGCAAGGAGAGAAGGAACCTTGAGATCCTATGTAACACACTTCACTCGAGGAACTTTGGAGTTGGACGAAGTAGATGATAAAGTACAGTTAATAACCTTCAAGGCTGGATTGAAGTCCATGAAATTTGTGGTTTCCTTGGCAAAAAATCCCCCAAAGATGATGGCCGAAATGCTCTTGAAGGCACAGAAGTACATGAACATTGAGGATGCTCTAGCAGCCATAGAAGGAGTAAAGAAACCCAAGGAGAAAAAGAAAGAAAAAGAAGATGATCGAAGGGGACAAAAAAGGGATCGAGCAGACAAACAGAATGCCGAAGGGAGTAGACGAAGAGATGACAAGAACCCTCGTCTAGTGAAGTTCACGCCTTTGGTGATGTCTGTCGACTAGATTTCGATGCAAATCAAGGACGAACCCTATCTTAAATGGCCCAGACCATTACACTTGTCACCTAATGTGCACGATAAGAGGAAATATTGCCATTTTCACAAGGATCACGGGAATTACACAGAGGACTGCCAGGACCTAAGGAGCAGATAGAAGAACTCATATGAAGAGGGAAACTACAGAAGTACCTGAAGAAGGGGGATTTCAGCAGGTTCAGAGATGGTAACAAGGACCACCATGAAGGCTTTCGGAGGGACGAGGACCACATGCCCCCTCGTCCACAAAGTGCAATAGGAGAAATAAAAACCATCACAAGAGGATCATTCAACTCTCTCAGAAAGTCATACCAAAGGCAGGTGAACAGTGTTCATAGCCTACCTCCTCTAAAGCAAAGATGGATGGGCCAAGATATGTATTTCTCAGAGGAAGATGCCAGAGGGGTGAAACAGCCTAGGTCATCATGCTCATGATTGAAGGATTCAACACAAGAAGAGTTTTGGTAGACAACGGGAGCTTGGCAGACATCATTTACCTTTCTGCCTTCCAACAGTTAAAAGTAGACCTGAGGAGACTTCGTCCCTTCGAATCCCCCATTGTCAGTTTCAGTGGAGACAAGGTGTACCCCCGGGGGGAATAGTAACATTAACGGTCACAACAGGCTCATACCCCTTCAGGTAACCAATAAACACAACTTTTTGGTAGTAAACTCACATTTGTCCTACAATGTGATTATAGGAAGGCCTACCCTCAATCGTTGGAAAGCAGCCACCTCCACGTATTGCTTGAAGGTGAAGTTTCCAATGGAACAAGGAGTTGGAGAAATAAAAGGAGACCAGGTGCTGGCAAGGGAGTGTTACCAGGCAGTCCTAGTCTTAAAGGAAAACCATACATGGGTAATCGAAGAAAAGACGCTAGAAATTGCTGAGAAATTGGAGACAATAGAATTGGTCGAAGGAGATCCTACAAAGACAACCTAAGTAGGGATGAGTTTAAGTCCTAAGATGAAGAAAGAGATTGTCAGCTTCCTGAAGGATAACCTAGACATGTTTGCATGGAGCCACGAAGATATGCCAGGTATACCAGCAAGCATCATTCAACACCACTTAAATGTGGACCCCGAGAAGAAGCTTGTTCAACAAGAAGAAGAGTTTTTGCTCCGAAACGGAACAAAGCAGTCATGGACGAAGTGAACAAGTTGCTGGTTGCTAATTTCAATAGGGAAGTCTATTATCCTGAGTGGTTAGCCAACGTCTTCATCGTTAAAAAGGCAAACGGGAAGTGGAGAATGTGTGTTAACTTCATGGATCTAAATAGCACCTGCCCGAAGGACAGCTTCCCTTTATCCAGAATCAACCAGCTTGTAGACTTGATAGCTGGATACAAGCTTCTTACCTTTATGGACGCCTTCTCTAGGTACAACCAAATACAAATGGTAGAAGAGAATCAGGAAAAGACAGCCTTCATCATTAGCCAGGGGCTCTATTGCTAGAGAGTTATGCCCTTTGGTTTGAAGAATGCAGGGGCCACGTACTAGAGATTGGTAAATCAGATGTTCAACAAACAGATTGGGAGGAACGTGGAAGTATACATTGACGATATGCTCATCAAGAACAAAGAAGAAGTGGACCACCTGGACGACCTTAGGGAGACATTCAATACACTTAGACAATACAGCATGAAGTTGAACCCGTCCAAATGTGCCTTTGGTGTCTCCTCTGGGTAATTCCTCAGTTTTATGGTATCACAAAGGGGAATAGAAGCAAATCCTGAAAAAGTGAAGGCTATCCTTGAGATGTCCTCCCTGAAGACGATCACAGAAGTGCAATCTCTCATAGGAAGAGTGGTAGCCCTCAACAGATTCGTCTTAAAAGCAACGGACAAATGCATTCCCTTCTTCAAGACCCTAAAGCGAGCTTTTGTCTAGACGGATGAATGCGAAACAGCATTTCAGGAGCTAAGGCACTACTTAAGCAAACCCCCACTCCTGAGTCTGTCTAAGGAGGGGGAAGATTTGCTCCTCTACTTGGCAGTATCCGTAACTGCAGTCAGCGCGGCCCTGATTAGGGAAGAAAACAAAGTATAACTCCCAGTATATTACATCAGTTAGGCTTTTCAAGGAGCTGAAGCCCGATACCCGAGGATAGAGAAAATTACCTTCATCCTGATCATGGCCTCAAGAAAACTTCGTTTGTACTTTCAGGCTAACTCGATCATAGGAAGAGTGGTAGCCCTCAACAGATTCGTCTTAAAAGCAACGGACAAATGCATTCCCTTCTTCAAGACCCTAAAGCGAGCTTTTGTCTAGACGGATGAATGCGAAACAGCATTTCAGGAGCTAAGGCACTACTTAAGCAAACCCCCACTCCTGAGTCTGTCTAAGGAGGGGGAAGATTTGCTCCTCTACTTGGCAGTATCCGTAACTGCAGTCAGCGCGACCCTGATTAGGGAAGAAAACAAAGTATAACTCCCAGTATATTACATCAGTTAGGCTTTTCAAGGAGCTGAAGCCCGATACCCGAGGATAGAGAAAATTACCTTCATCCTGATCATGGCCTCAAGAAAACTTCGTTTGTACTTTCAGGCTAACTCGATCATAGTGATGACGAACTAGCCCATTAAAAAAGCAATGAATAAACCTGAGGCAGTTGGACGGATGGTACAGTGGGCTATTGAGTTCAGTCAGTTTGATGTGCAATATCGCCCCTGGACAGCCATAAAAGCCTAGGTACTAGCAGACTTCATAGCAGAATTCACCGCTCCAGAACATGAAAACAACTAGGAGGAACTTTGGACGATCCACACAGACAGATCATCCACTCCGAAGAGAGGTGGAGTAGGTGTTGTCATCACCTCCCTTGAATAAGATGTTTTGAAGTATGGAGTCCAGCTCAAATTCCTAGTAAGCAATAACGAAGAAGAGTACGAGGCATTATTGACAGGGCTAAGAATAGCTCAGGCACTTGGAGCTAAAAACATTTTGCTAAGGAGCAATTCGCAGCTCGTCATAGGGTAGGTTAAGGGAGACTTTGAAGCGAAGGAAACAAGAACGCAGAAATACCTCAAGTTAATGAACCAGTTGGTGAGCAACTTTGATCGTGTAGAGTTTGTTCAAATCCCACGGGATCAAAATGCTGAAGCAGACAAAGTGGCCCGGAGTGCATCAGCAGATGATCAGGTGAATGATTGGAGACTGGAAGAACAAAAATCTTCCAGTATTGAAGAATTTCAAACATTCCCTGTGCATGCCCGTGCCGGATGGACAACCCCCATTCTATCCTACCTCAAAGATGGACGGTTACCACCAGATCTTGAAAAGGCCAAGAAAATCCAGAAATGGGCTGCCCGGTTCACGGTGTTGAATGACGAACTTTACAAGAGACGCTTCTCCCAGCTTTACTTAAGGTGTGTTGAAGAGGAAGAAGCCAAATATGTTCTGGAAGAAGTGCATGGGGGAGTTTGCAGCGATCACATGGGGGCAAAATCCCTCGTCAAAAAGATCATGAGGGCGGACTATTTTTTGCCCTCAATGCAACAAGATGCAACAGATTTCGTCAATAGATGTGATAGTTGCCAAAGGTATGGAAATGTCCAACGACTCCCAGGGGAGAAAATGACGACCATTTCCTCACATTGGCCATTCGTACAATGAGGGATCAACATTATGGGCCCTCTACCCTAGGGAAAGAGGCAAGTGAGATTCTTACTTGTCGCAATCGACTACTTCACGAAATGGGTGGAAGCAGAAGCACTGGCAACAATCACTGAAGCAAAGATACGAAATTTTGTATGGAAAAATATTGTATGCAGGTTCAGGATCCCAAGGACGATCATCTCAGATAATGGCCGTCAATTTGACAGTCACGGATTTAGGTCGTTTTGCTCGAGCCTAGGCATAAAAAACAAGTACTCATCCCTAGGACATCCTCAAGCCAATGGATAGACGGAAGTAACAAACTGGACCTTGCTAAAGATCATTAAGGTTCAGTTAGTGGGGGCAAAGGGAGCATGGCCCGAGGAGTTACCAAGCATTCTATGGGCTTACAAGACTACAGCACGAACCCCAATAGGAGAGATGCCTTTCAACCTAACTTATGGCACAGAAGTAGTCATCCCAGTTGAAGTGGGAATCACCATCCTTAAGAGTGAGTTTTTTGACGAAGAAAGCAACGACGATCAACTAAAGCTGAACCTGGATTGTCTGGACGAAGTCAGAGACCTAGCCTTCAAGAGGATAACCAAGTGCCAGCAAAAGATGGCTGAGTACTACAACTAGAGGGTAAAGCTCAAAACATTCAATATCGGAGATCTCGTCCTTCGAAAAGTGACACCCGCAACGAAGGACCCAGCACAAGGCAAATTAGGACCAACCTGGGAAGGACCCTACAAGGTCGTCCACTACTTTCGCTGAGGAAGCTACCACCTAGAGGATATGGATGGAAACAAGCTACCTCATCCATGGAATGTCGAGCACCTAAAGAAGTATTACGAATAGGAATTACAGCCTAATTGTAAGCAACCAGTAATACCTTAAACTTTTCCTTTTCTGTTATGCAAAACGAATAAATTTATCATTCAATGATTGATATATTCTGATTATCTTGTCTACTTTCAAACTAAAACTGCCGTCCAAATATGCAGAACTCTGGCTAAGTTGAAATAAGAAGAACCCTCGTAAAGATATAAATTGCTTTAACGAAGCAAAAGACGATAAGATTCCTTAAATGGATGTACATCGTCCGAATTAAAGACGATAAGATTCCTTAAATGGATGTAAATCGTCCAAATTAAAGACGATAAGATTCCTTAAATGGATGTACATCGTCCAAACTAAAGACGATAAGATTCCTTAATTGGATGTACATCGCCCAAACTAAAGATGGTAAGATTCCTTAAATGAATGTACATCATCCATTGGAAGCAATGAAAATCCCCGTAACAAAATCTAAAATTTAGCATAAACATTTCTACAAGTCCCCAATGGACGACAAAAAGATTAAACTAACCTGGCAAGGTTAGAGGACAGATAATTTTCTTTCACAAATATTTCTCTAAGTCCACAATAGACGACGAAAAGCAAGAAAGAACAGTACTCACAAGCAAATATGACCACAAGGTAAACAAGCATATATATACATAAGAAATCATAAATTTTTCAAAAGTGCAGAGCACAAAAAGATTGTTCATCCAAAAGGCCCAAAACAAGCAGGGCATTCAAAAAAAAAGAAAAGGGAATAATAGTGAAACTACGAGGCAGGAGCATCATCAACAAGGTCTTGGGGATCATCACTAGCAGCATAAGCAGCCTGGGATGTTTGGGTGGCCTCATCCGCTTCAATCTCCTTGTCCACAGCTTCAAAATCTAGGTCTTCCAAGTCCACTCCTGGACCATGTACCTCCTGAGCAACTCGAACCCCTTGAAGTACCAGCCAAACAATATGGCATTGTATTCATCGGTTGTCTGGAAAGCACAGACGGCCTTGGCTATGATGTTCTTCATTTTTTGGCCAGCTGCGGCTAAAAGTTTGTCTTTCTGCTTCACCAACTGCTTCGCAGTATCCAGTTCTTCAGTTAAAGCTATTATTTTTTCCTTGGACGAGTTACTTTCGTCCATTGCCATGATCAAGTCTTTCCTTAAACCCGAGGCCTCAGCTTCCAACGCCTCCGCTTTTGAAGTAGCCATGACGGCCTTCTCCTCACTTGCCAAGTATTGGGAAGTAATATGCATTGCCTCCCCCAACACCTGGCATTCAAGGACGCAGTGTTAGCAATCGATATTCTTAGTGTTAAAAAAAAGAAAAAGAAAAAAAAAGAACAAAGGAAGAGAGAAGACGAAGAAAAATTCCCTGGACGAGTTTGTGAACATGGCGGTTCACCATCTCATGAGAAGGAACTCCATAAATCTCTTTCAGTTCATCTGGAGTAACAATCTCATTCGCCAGGGCAAGGGCCATCTCAGCGTCAGCCCAGACATTGGCACCTACCTTCCCCTTGCCCTTCTCACTCACCTTGTGCTTCTTGTGATGAGGGCTGATCTCCTCAACAGATAAGGCCGGGGAAGCTACTCGACCCTCGTCTAAAGCTGGGGCGGACGAGCCCTTCTTTGTGGTCTCCCTCTTTTTCTCCTTCTCTGTATTAGTTAGCCTCAACCTGCGCTGGCCGATGCTAGAAAGGGGTTCATTTTTCTTTGCCTTAATCCGGGCATAAAACTCTTGATTAAACTTAGTTGTCATTTCTGCAAAGAAGAAAAGTGGGGATAAGTGGAGAAAAGAAGAATGAGAAGAGAAGTATTAGATGAACGATCTAACTTTTGTCCTAAAGAAACTTACTTTTTTCTTCGCGGCTGATAGCACGAAGGATGTAATGGGAAGGTTCTGGTCCCAAGCAGTGACGGGCTAGGGTCCTGGGATCCCCCGAATCGTCAAAATTGTCAATCATGCTCGTGTACTCAATGGTTGCACAAACATGCTCAGCAAACCTGCCTTTCAACTCTGGACGATCTTTTACTGTAAAAAAAAAAAAAAATAAAAAAAAAAAAAATAAAAAAAATAAAAAAGGTTAGGACTTACGGTCCAAGTCAAAAGACGAACAAAAAGGAAAAAAATGCAAAGCAAACACACCAAGTATAAGGGTCTCCTACCGACGCAGCAACCTAGGGACATCCCCCCAGAAGTCGTCAGAGAGGGTCTCTCAACCGTCACCTGACACAAAGAAGTACCTCGACTTCCAATAACGGAAGGACGAAGGCAAATCGACGATGAGCCTAGACCTTCAATTCCAAGGCATGAGCTCGTAATAACTAAACTCCTTGGACTCTTTTAGACGGTAAAGATGGACAAGCTCATTTAGTGTGATCATGTCACCGTTAGCTATGATCGTCCAGATCACCATACAACTTATGACGATCCTCCAAGAGTTTGGCATAAGTTGTCCTAGGGCTATGTTTAGATGGTGAAGGAGTTCCATAATGAATGGATGGACGGGGAACCTAAGGCCACACAGGAAGGTAGCCTCGTAAAAGCAAACCTCCTCGTGGGCAAAAGCACAGGACTTTTCACCTCTTTTAGGGAGACGAACTCTGGTCTTCTCAGGGAACTGAAATCTATCCCTAAATCTAAAGAAGGTATCCTCGTTCAGAGTACACTTCTTCTGAAGGGCATGGAAAGGCCAGGGAGAGGCTGGGACGGACGGACAGGAAGATGATGGCCTGGAAATAGCTGTATCTGTCTCAATCTCACCCATTCAGGCACTGGACGAGTGTATCACCCCTAAATCACCAAATCTACCCTCAAAACCCATTTTTTGCCTCCTTAGCACCTCCCGCACGACTCAAACCAACTTAGGGACTCACTCAGCAATGGGTACAACTCACCCAACACTAGACTCATACCATTATCACCTAGGGCGAAACCCCTAATTGATGGGTAAGGACCACTAGAACAACCTATAAACGCACCTAAGTGAGCAAAAAATAAGGTAACTGAAGGAGAAGTGCACCTAATACTAGAATGGTCCATCAAACAAAAGCAGAAAAAGCAAGATTTCAAAAAGGGAACAAAGTGCAGAAAAGGGAAGTTAAAGAGGAAAAAGAAAGCAAGAAAAGTAAAGAGGGGTACCTGAAAAAGGAAGCGAAACTAAAAGGGGGAGGAGATAAGCGCAGAAATTGCAGCAGTGAAATCCAAGAGAAGCTGAAAACTCGGAGCAGAGAGACACAAGATGACTGGAATTTTGTAAAAATAAGCGCAGAGAGAAAACACCAAGAGGTTTAAAAAGGAAGCACCTCAAAAAACGTGGGAAACTGAAAAGTTTCGCCGAAACCAAGGACCCCCCGACCAATCTTGAGATGATATGTGGCCGCAACACACGCCACACCGCCACAAGGTAATAACTATAGAGAGGGAAACCCAAAGCACCATAACCAAAAAAAAAAAAAAAGAGTTGAAAGGGGAGAGAAGAGAACTCACCACATTCCACGGCTGTCTCCAAATTGAATGACCCCGGAATAGGGGGCAACTGATGGACGACCATAATCCCCTCAGGCAACCTCCTCGTCCAAGCAAGGGACCAATAAATGCAAAAACCATTCCACTCCGTCACCACTTGAGCCCATTGGGTGAAGAGAGGGCTTGCCAGTTCATACATGACAGGCATACGTTACAAGATTGCCATAAATCTCTTTACCGTTGGAGCACCGACGAACCTCTCATTAACATCTTAGGAAAGCGTTACAAATAACCCATTCAAGTCCCCATTAATAGCACTCCCCAACGGCTAGGAAAAAGAGGCAAGTATATATACAGATACCTCACACCTACAAAGGTACTGAAAAAGCCTCTAGTCCATACACATTGATATTATAATACTTCTTTGACTCTAGCCATTCTAACTTTAGCATCAGAGGTTTTGTGGCAAGCACTACATCGGTGACCCACAATTCTCTCTTTCACCATCCATTTTCTCAGGATCAGGTTGGCTGTGGACGACTCCATTAAGGACGATCATTTTGACTAACGATTTGGACATCATCGAACATAATGTTTCCCATTTCTTCCAATGCACCTTCCTTTTATCTCCTCGCTGTCCCCACCAAAACTTACGAATCATGGCTTCAATATCTTTGCATAAACCCACCGAAAGCTTAAAGCATGACATAGCAAATGCAGGGATTGCTTGGACCAGCTTTAAATAAGACTTCCTTGCCTACTTAAGATAAAATTTTTTCCTTCCAACCTTGTAATTTTTCCCACACTCTTTCCTCTATAAAGTTACAATTGGCAGATTTTTTTTTTTTTTTTTTTCCCACCACAATTGGCAACTCAAGGTATTTCTCATACTCCTTTATTTTTGTGACCTCCAACTTTATAGAATTTTTAACCTCAATGGAAACAGATCTACAAAGTAAAGCGTGGTTTTTTCTTTGTTGATTTGTTGGCCTGAATCTTTTTCATAGATTTGATGAAAAATACTTGAACAAAATAACGTGTGGCTTGGAGTGAAATGTTGCCCATATCGTCCTCTTTTATTTATTTATTGTTTTTATAGGTCATCAAATGTAATTGATTTATAGTTAACTTAATTTACGTATATATGATTTGTAATCATCCAATAAATAAAAAATAACTAATTGTTTAGGTTTTGTACGTCATAGATGTCGGCTATTATTAGGGTTAACCAGCTAAACAACATCGATCATTATGTTCATTTGTTTTTCATTTACTCTTTAACATTTATATTATTAAATTTTATTATGATATTAAAACGTTCACTCAAATTTATTCATTGTTTCTCAAGAAAGAAAAAAAAAAATTATTCATTCATTTCAGAGTAATGCTACAAATACAAACTATTTTATAACATTTTTACAAACTGTTGATGTGGCTTTAGCATTTTCTAATAATTAT
This sequence comes from Quercus lobata, assembly GCF_001633185.2. Lineage (NCBI taxonomy): Eukaryota > Viridiplantae > Streptophyta > Magnoliopsida > Fagales > Fagaceae > Quercus > Quercus lobata. Next base: position 2,126,493 of record NC_044908.1, read on the forward strand.
TGGTAAATAAAAATGTGATATAAGTAGTGGACCCAGATTAGAATTGGTAAGAATTTGTCACATCAATAGTTTGTAAAAATGTTGTAAAATAGTTTATGTTTATAGTATTACTCTTCATTTCAATGTTCTCTTTTATTTGCATATTGGTCGATAATTCACAATTTAATGAAAATATTTCATAAAATATGATTTTTTTTAAATAAAAAATTTGATAATTATGGTAATTAATATATTTATTTTTAAAAAATAATAATAAATATTTATTATGATTGTATTTGTATACGGAATTATATATTCTATCATTTAGTATTCATTATGATTATATTTGTATATATAAATATTTATTTATCAATTAAATATTGAATATTTCAGAATATATAATAAAATTTAAAATCAATTAAAAATGTATATTAGCAACTTGTGTGTGGTAGGGGGGGGGGGGGGAGAGAATATTGTCTAAAGAAAGCGATTATTGTCCTTCTCAGCCTTAATTATCAACATTTATTTGTTTTTTGATCATCACCTTTTCTTTTCATTGTTATTTGAAAACTTCTTAGCATGTTCATTGTTGTCAGAATCATTAACAGTAATAGGTTCATCATCATCTTCAACATTCACTAGGGCTGGGTTTTGCTCGAGATAGTCTAATCTATCAATTCATGGCCGTGGTTCAACGATTTGATGAGAGAACAGATTGGATCTAAAGATTGCAGTGGCTTGACGGTGGTGACTCGCTTTTAATAGTGGTTATTGGATGAAGGCGAGGGCAGTGGAAGAATGCCGGAGATGACCACATATACCAGAAAGTCAGAGCTATGACTTTGATACCATGTTAAGAATATAAAGTGAGAGAGAGAAAGACTGAACAGTCTATATATTGATATATATTCTGTGTGAATAACACTGTACAATAGAGAGCCTTATATATGCTAAGTATGTGTGAAGTACAAGTAATATGAGTATACTACAAGTACAATATATTGGGCTAAACCCGATGGGCTAGACTAAACTAAGCTATATACTAACATTTTCAATAGACATATCTCAAATTCCATTTCTCCCACCCATCTATTGATGTATAAAAAAAGAGACATTTTTTTTTTTTTTTTTAACGTGGAAGGAAATAAGCTAGAATAAATAAATTAAATGGTTTACAAATTGGAGCATACTCTTATCAAACGATTTAAAACATGCACAACGGGTGTTAATTAAGTTTGAGCATACAAAAATAAATGTTGATTATTCATATGTGCGTTATGTTACTTGGTGAATGGTTGTGTTCCGGATAGTAATAAATGAAGCTGAAAACAGAACGGCCTTACTAAGGCAATACCCAGATAAATTGATCATGGTGGCTGCTGTTGGAGGAGTTTCGTTTCTTGTTAAGCTTTATGTTTGGAACAGCATCCTCACAAAAGTCCCCAAGAAAATAAATAAATAAAAACTTACTGGGGACAAAAGCATACCTGTGGAAAACTCAATACACTGCACGCTTGCTATAATTCCTTGGTGCAAAAAGATTCGTGTTGAATTCTTGCACTTTGCACTATTGTTCTTCTAGTTATCACGAAAAGTCAAAACACGGAATTTGAATTGAGTACAAGTTTGTAAATATATAGTGAGCATTTGGGAACTGAGTCTGCGTTTCACATTTTCCACTTTTTTTTTTTCCCCCAAACCTCACATGGGTTCATTGTGCAGGGACAAAAATCACTGTGTATGTACTGTTCATTACTGTTCATAGCACTGTTCAAGTACTAAAAAATATTAAAAATGGGTCCCGCGATATTATTCACACATTTAAAAATTATTTTGCTACAGTGTTTTCAGTTTTCAATTTTCAATTTTCAATTTTCAATTTCAGCAACAATAAGTTCAATCCAAACAGACCTATCAATATATAAATATATCGCACTCTGCACTATTGTTCTTCTAGTTATCACGAAAAGTCAAAACATGGAATTTGAATTGAGTACAAGTTTGTAAGTAAATAAATATATTATTTTAAGAGCGATACTACTTGCATAAATTATTTTACAATATTTTTATAAATTGTTAATATTTCAAATTTTTATTGGTTTTTATTTGAGTTCACCGCTAACATCACATTTTATTTACCAATAACCACCAACTATATCAGCAATTTATAAAATAATTTTTGTAGCCTTAGCATTTTCTTTTATTTCTAAACAATAAATTGTCAATATTTTGCAAAACTAATTTACATTTTTTATCGTGGTTTGTGTATAATAAAAGTAGCTTAAATAATAAATAAATCAAAGTAAAAGTGATATTATTATTATTTTTTTGGAGAAAAAAAGTGCTATTATTCTAATTAATCCAAATAGGACATAGTGACATTCATTATTGTGTTGTTTCCTTAACAGTACTCCCTAAACCTAAAAAGATAGGGGCTTGGGTTTCTAACTTGAGATTAATGTCTATAAATAGCGTACTAAACTGATATATTCTGTTGCTAAGCTTAAATTCCACTCCATCATCACAATGGCAAGTTCAGTTTCATCTCCTTCTCCGAACAGGTAACAATAGTTAAAGTTTTGAATTGAAAATATGATACATATTACGGCTACAAATTGATACAATTTCTTTTTGTATCAGGTTTGAAAACTTACACTTCGACCTTAAAATAGCAGTCGAAATAGTAACGCCTCTGATCACCGTTGCTGTTGTACTCTTTTTTGCACTACGCAATTGTAGAAAGAAGTCCAGCAGTGGCTGTGAAATGGTTGTTGGAGGCGGTGACGGAGTTACCAGCAATCAAATTGATAATATCCAACTTCCAACCATGACTATGGATGACAACCATTTCGTCTGTGTCCTCTAATACATACTGCATGTGTAGGCTTCTCATCCCTTGGAGTTTCTCTATAACTCTGTCTGGAAAAAACCATGTCCATGCATAACATAAAAGTTCCTTTTCTTAACTTGGAGTTCTTTGCTCCATCTTTGTTGGTTTGTTAAATAAGATTGTATATAAGAACTGTCTTAGACTCTAAGGTGTGAAGTTTGTACGAATGAACCTTGGTAGAAGCCATGGCCAATATATATATATATATATATATATATATAGATAAAATCCCAGTGTCCTTTTGTCAGTTACTTCTAGTACTAGTTTCCTAATATGAAACAAATTTCTCTCTTATGATGACTGTGGGGCCCAATAATTTATGGGCCAGGCCCATTCGCCCTTAGAGAGTCCGAAGGTCCGAGCCGAGGCAAACTACGGCCCAAGCTCTATAATACAGAGCACCTAACGGTTTTGTGATGTAGCCGAGGACAACTCAGTCCTCGGCAGATCCAAAACCCCACCAGAAGAAGAAGGGTAAAACTGGTATAGGGCCAGACTTAAAAGAGAATCTAAGAATATCCGGGACAGCTGCTCTCATTGCCATTCAATGCGCTGCCCCTGACAGAGCCGTACTCTGCAGCCTTATCAACCATCCCCAACAATTCTGGGATTAGACTGATGGGACAAATATCAGTCCTGTAAAGATTGACCCTACACGTGGACGAAGGACAGTTAATGCAGACGAGTACAAAAGAAGAAAGTAAGTAAATCGAGAGGAGGCCGATTCCACCTCCAAAAAAGGGAGACGATCTGGGTGAGAATATCTCAACAACACCTGAGATTACAGAAAAAACCCATCGTCGGGTAATCGGGGTAAGACCCTAATGGTCCTCGGATCAAGTCCGAGGAGGCCCATCCCATAGGATGCGACGCCGTAGGGCTTAAACGTTCAAGCCCAAATCCTTTTTCTACACGAATTCCTCTAAAACCCGAACCGGGCGCCGCCCCGTGACCAACGGCTAGCTTTTCAAGCCCACTCTCTACAAATCATATTGTGAGGGATCGTTCATGCGTGAGCCCAACATCCTTATTGGGCCGCCAGAGAACTGTGTCCTTACAATTGGCGCCGTCTGTGGGAAAGCTTGCGCGTTGGCGCAGGTGGCGGTGGAGTCAGCTCTCTAACAAGCAGAAATTTCTGGGGCTTCCTCCGACTCCGGCGACATACAGTTGTTGCTCCGGCATAAGCTTCTGCTAGGGGCTACGCCTTATAGTGCCAAGGGCGCGGGCATCTCTAGGGGCTTCCGGCCTCAAGCCAACTTTCCCCGCCCTGGTATAGGGGCTTATGGTCGAAAAGTAAACCGAATAAAAGAAATTTTACAAGTTTTGGACAGAACCAAGGCCTTGCATTGGCCTATGGGGAAACCAGTACACCAGAACCAAGGCCTTGCATGGTCCTCGGACTCAAGCCTATGGGGAAACCAAGTACAAAAAAGAAAAAATCATAAGTTTTGGACAGAACCAAGGCCTTGCATGGTCCTCGGACTCAAGCCTATGGGGAAACCAAGTACAAAAAAGAAAAAATCACAAGTTTTGGACAGAACCAAGGCCTTGCATGGTCCTCGGACTCAAGCCTATGGGGAAACCAAGTACACAAAGTATCATAAGTTTTGGACAGAACCAAGGCCTTGCATGGTCCTCGGACTCAAGCCTATGGGGAAACCAAGTACAAAAAAGAAAAAATCATAAGTTTTGGACAGAACCAAGGCCTTGCATGGTCCACGGACTCAACCCTATGGGAAAACCAAGTACATAAAAAGATCATAAGTTTTGGACAGAACCAAGGCCTTGCATGGTCCTCGGACTCAAGCCTATGGGGAAACCAAGTACAAAAAAGAAAAAATCATAAGTTTTGGACAGAACCAAGGCCTTGCATGGTCCACGGACTCAAGCCTATGGGAAACCAAGTACATAAAAAGATCATAAGTTTTGGACAGAACCACGGCCTTGCATGGTCCACGGACTCAAGCCTATGGGGAAACCAAGTACATAAAAAGATCATAAGTTTTGGACAGAACCAAGGCCTTGCATGGTCCTCGGACTCAAGCCTATGGGGAAACCAAGCACTATGGCACATAAACCTCAAGATCCATCCGAAGAGAACTCCTTGTTAACAGTTGGGTCAATCCCTTAATTGCACGGGTTCCCCGGTCTACCCTTGGATCCCCCGTGCCAAAGGGAATGATGCGCTACGGTACAACATATTACCCGAAAGTACAAAGTCCTTCGCTACTCGACTATCATCTCAGACGAATTGTTTAGAGTTTATCGTTCTCGGGAATTGGTCTAGCGTGCATCGCGCAGCACTCAACAGCTATCTCGGTTAGTTCCATGAATTTAATCTATTGAGGATTACCATTGTTATACTTGATAATATTTGCGAGTTTAAACTAATAAGGATTTGTGTTAAAGTATTCTTCTGCCCAGAATATTGTTAAAGGCAGGCTTAGACTTAATATTCAGGCCCAAAGTGGTTGTTGCAAAAAAAAAAGTATGTATAAAGAAATAAACACATCTTTTATTAAGACAAAAGAACAGTACAGTGTACAATAAAAACTGAAACAAGCTTACATTAGAGTTAACTGCGTAAGCAAAAGAAAAGTACAAAAGAGTGAAGATGATGCCTAGGAGATAGCTCAGAAGAGAGATTGGCTACTGTTCCAAGATGTCGTCTAAGGAAACTATTCCTCGACGCTTCTACATGCCCATAACTCAGGCAGCCAAAGAACCTGACCTCAGGCTAACACCATTTACAGAAAAGGTGCAGGGAGCCGGAAGTTGGGAAGCCCCCGCAAAAATTTGCCTGCTATAAGGCAAACGACGCTGATGGCGGAAATTCCTTCTTCGGACATACCAAAAATCTGGCATGACCAGAACCTGCTTCGGATTTTGACTAAAAGAGGGAGAAACATCCTTTCCCCTTTCTCGAACTGGAATATTCTCTTGAGTCTATGCCTCCTTTGCCCGTACCTTACTATCTGGAGTCTCAGGAAGACACGGTGCCTTTGTGGCGGAGAGAGCTCCTTTGCCCCAACCCTCGCCTCAAACATGATGTACTAGGAGAGGAGACTGAAGGATTTGTGCGAAGGTAAAGCAACTTTCTCTCCTATTTATTTAAAAGATGAGGTGATGGCATTTAATTCACGCAGCGTCCCAAGGAACGCTACAGACGAAATGTATCCGGCTCGATTTCCAATGCCGTCTGCAACCTTGAGATTAAAGGAGCCTCGTGAAGGCACACCTCGAACACTGGGAAGCCCAAAAAGTACCGCGTGACCTAAGACTACGGAAATACCCCCCAATTTATGGGCCCAGTAAATTCGCGGCCCAGGCCCGTTCAGCACAGGGGCCCATGGACAGAACCAAGGCCTTGCATGGTCCTCGGACTCAAGCCTATGGGGAAACCAAGTACAAAAGAGAAATATTACAAGTTTTGGACAAAACCAAGGCCTTGCATCGTCCTCGGACTCAAGCCTATGGGGAAACCAAGTACAAAAAAGAAAGCTCACAAGTTTTGGACAGAACTAAGGCCTTGTATGGTCCTCGGACTCAAGCCTATGGGTAAACCAAGTAAAAAAAAAAAAAAAAAAAAAAAAAAAAAAAAAAAAAAAAAAGGGAAAAAATTACAAGTGTTGGACAGTACCAAGGCCTTGCGTGGTCCTCGGACTCAAGCCTATGGGGAAACCAACTGCTCGGATAGGGAAAGTCCTCGGCTCAACTACTGTAAAGTGTTAAGGCCAATAAGAGTGTTCGGATGATGGCGGGACGCTCCGCTATTTCGGCAGCCTAAGGGGGCTGTTCACTTTTGCGGGTGATATGCCTTCAAATAATTACTTCCTACACCACATAGAACATCCAGTTCTAATCTCAGTTTTGTTTCGGGCAAGTATCGCTATTTACAGGTACGAATTGCTATGTCAAACAATTCTATTAAAGTTATGGCGACATCTTTTTATTATCAAGTATTTCGGTCTTAGTCATCATTGATTTAGATGCGATATTATTGAGCCGAGCAGCACTTGCAAATTTATAAAAACAAAGAGACAGAATATGTGAAATGAAATAACAACAAATTTTTATTAATACGAAAAATTATTACAACGTACAAAGAGGGGCTCAAACAAGCCTATACAAAATGTGAACTGCCTAAGCAACAATAACATCCGTAGTACAGATATGTAAACAGTCAGGTGTCTTTTAAACTCATCTTCAAAGTCTCTCCAATCTCTGTCTCAATACTGCTCATATTACGATAAGAACCTTCTTTGGGAAAAAATGAAGAAGGAAATAGTAAGGAAGAAATCAATGAAGAAGATGGAGGAGATGAATGAAGAAGATGGAGGACATGAGTAAGGAAGGAGGAGAAGAAGAGAGAAGAGATGAAAAGAAAGAAAGGGAGCAAAAGAGGGAGAAGAGAAAGCACCAGAATGGATCTGGTGCTGGGAAGACTAGGGAAGGAAGGCGGAGAGGGCCACCAGTGAACGAAGAAAGGAAGAAGCAGAGACACTTGGTCCCTGCCTCGGTCCTGACTCCTAACACGCTGGGGCCATACTAGGTGAGCTCATAAGAGAGCGGTTGGTTATGATGATGGGAGTTCTCGACTCAATCACGCCGAAAGTTGGACGTGATGAATCCCTGCTTCGGATTTTGACTGAAAGAGAGGCGGGACATATCTTAAGTCTGTGCCATCCTTGCCCTGACCGAGCCATTTCAAGCTTTATCAGAACATGGTGTTTTGAGGAGGGGCATGGTTCCTTCATCATTCGTTATGGTAGACGTATAATGATATGGTGTATAACAATCGGGTTAAGCAAATGCTAAAGGAGGCTATGAGTTTCAGATCTCAGAAGGATGGAAAGGGGTCTGCACGAAAGTGATGATCTCCTGCTTTCCTTCTTATAGGAAGGGCAAAACGAAGGGAATTAAATTCATTCAGGTTTCCAAAAGGAATCTGAAGAATAAAGGTATGTCCGTTCCACTTCCCCACCCCATCAGATGAGCCGCCGAACGTGAATTAACCTCGTAAAGGGAAGCCATTAAAGGCGCACCTTGGATAGCCAAACGGCAGGAGTAGATTACGAGCGAATTAAAAGGAGTACCTGGTAAACCGGCGAATTTCCTGGACAGATGAAAACCGCCCACATTAATGCGGGGCTGAACTAAATAAGCCCTACTAAAGGCCCAGGTTTACCAAAACCCTCCTTTCCAACCCAGAAGTCGGATAGCAGGGTTTTGAGGGGCTATTGTGGGGCCCAATAATTTATGGGCCAGACCCATTCGCCCTTAGAGAGTCCGAAGGCCCGAGCCGAGGCAAACTACGGCCCAAGCTCTACAATACAGAGCACCTAACGGTTTTGTGATGTAGCCGAGGACAACTCAGTCCTCGGCAGATCCAAAACCCTACCAGAAGAAGAAGGGTAAAACTGGTATAGGGCCAGACTTAAAAGAGAATCTAAGAATATCCGGGACAGCTGCTCTCATTGCCATTCAATGCGCTGCCTCTGACAGAGCCGTACTCTGCAGCCTTATCAACCATCCCCAACAATTCTGGGATTAGACTGATGGGACAAATATCAGTCCTGTAAAGATTGACCCTACACGTGGACGAAGGACAGTTAACGCAGACGAGTATAAAAGAAGAAAGTAAGTAAATCGATGGGGGGGGCCGATTCCACCTCCAAAAAAGGGAGACGATCTGGGTGAGAACATCTCAATAACACTTGAGATTACAGAAAAAACCCATCGTCGGGTAACCGGGGTAAGACCCTAATGGTCCGAGGAGGCCCATCCCATAGGATGCGACGCCGTAGGGCTTAAACGTTCAAGCTCAAATCCTTTTTCTACACGAATTCCTCTAAAACCAGAACCGGGCGCCGCCCCGTGACCAACGGCTAGCTTTTCAAGCCCACTCTCTACAAATCATATTGTGAGGGATCGTTCATGCGCGAGCTCAACATCCTTGTTGGGCCGCCAGAGAATTGTGTCCTTACAATGACCATTTTGATTGATATTTATTTTGAGGGAAAAAAGACAACTGCCATATATTACCAAGAAGGATAAAAGCTCACGATGGAATTACTTGTACATCACAGCATGACTGACTTTAAGAGAAGGGACACGCTGATCTTCCCGGCCAGAAGTTTAACCTACACGGTTCAAAAGAAGCAAAAGGGATACACGGTTCAAATGAAGGTTTTTCTTCATCTTTTTGTTATTCCAATTAAGCAAGTGATAATCAACTCTTTAATTAACTGGTTGTTTAAATCTTTTGTTATCCCAATTAAGTAAGTACTAATCAATTCGTTAATTAACTGCTTATTTGGATGAGAGGTAGGATAAAATTAAACATTTATTTGTTTTATTTAGCTTGAATTTTTTTAACGTTTTATTTATATATTTTAGTTACAGCTGCATTTTTCCTAGTTTACTTGTAAGTTCAATAAATTAATGAAATTAAGCTATTCCAACCAAACATTAAAAGGGACAGGATTAGCCCCTCCCTTTCAATGTCGGTATTTAGTATTTAGATATTGCAAACATTTTGTTTTCAATTGATAACAATTAATACACTTAATTTTATTGTAATATCATCTATTTTAAGTAAGATTTCTAAGATTTTATCAACTTTTATTTCCAAAAAGTTACTTCTACACAAATAACTACAACTACAACAAGTGTTTTCAATAAAATGTATAAGTGATAAATGCATTTAGGAAAAAAAAAAGTCGAGTCTTTTGATATGATCAAGAATTGTTATACCATATCTTTAAACATTATTACAATAATTTTCATTACAATCATTATCTACTAACTCTTTTCTATGATTTTTTTATTATTATTTAAATTTCTATTAGATTTTCATTTAAATGTTCTGTTATATTTTTTAAATTTCTAGTAACAAAATTATCAAGAGATTCTATTTGAGATTCATCTCTCTCTCTCTCTCTCTATGAAGTTTTTCATATGCTGATTGATAGAATCAAATATCATAGTTTAGTCATAAAATTTAACCAAAAAAAGTAATATGTTTTTAAAAACAAATGTCAACTTATCTTGGGTAAAGTGATGCACTGTTAAGGATAAAATTTCAATTTTTGTTTTGAGAGAGAGAGAGAGAGAGAGCTTATTTGGTATGTGACGTTTGAGTGATTAGGTGATTAATGTTAAGAATTTGTCAAGTATGAGATTGATTTACAAAAATGATAGTTTCTAACTACTAGTAAAAATTGATCGTTATTAGTAAGTTGGCAAACTTATGATATATGTGTGTGTGTGGATTATTTATCCAATAAAAAATTATTAGGTGGTGTAACCTTTCTTAAAGTTATACCAAGTGTAACTAGAACCTATTCCTATATATTGGTGAAATAATTGTGATTCAATTGTCTTTTCTATTAATCTAATATTTTGAGAGAATTTTAAGAGATTAGGAAAAAAATTACACAACTATCCTTTTATTTTGTAAAACCAATTTTTATTATATAATTAAGGGCCTTTTGTAATAAGAGGGCATAGGCTTAGAGCCAGCCGAACCCCAGCTTTGTGTACATTATTTTTTTTATTTTTTGAGATAAAAGATAGAGATTTTATTGAAGTAAACCGTATACAAGTAAGTAAGGACCCTGGAGACATTCAGGGGAAAAAAAAAACAAAAACAAAAAGCAAAATAGCACCAGCAGCCAAAGACCAACTGCAACACGCTGAAGAATTTGAATTGAGTTTACTTCAGTCATGAATGAATTAATTCCTATTCTACAAGACAAGTTTGGACTCAGTTAGCTAAAGACATGAATTGATGAATTTCACAATGAATTTGATCACTCACTGTTCGTTTCAAATAAAATTCAACTACTTAGATGGGCTATAAAGGAAAGAGAATTTGATCACTCACTATTCGTTTCAAATAAAATTCAACTAATTAGATAGACTATAAAGAAAAGAGAAATGTTATGTTCATAACATTTTTATAATATTTTCACAACAAATCTTAAGTATTAGGCTGTTATTGGTTGTTATTGTTTGGGCAAAAAAGTAATTTCAGTGATAAGTTTAAATTTAAACTAATAACAATTAACTACCTATGATTTGTTGTTTAAATTATTATGGACGGTACACTTCTCTAAAAGAAGTTGTCCAAACAACACAATATATATATTTTTTTCTTTTTTCTTTACGAGATATCCAAATTATTTTAAGTACTTGGGATAATCAAAAAAATCAAGTAATCTATTGTTCAATATGTTTCAGAGAGTAATTAAAATACATTTTAAAATATGACTGCCGATGAGATTGGTGTAGAGACCACTGACTTTGATTATCTGAGATGTACATCTTGCACTCAAATATAAAATACTGATAATGGTAAATTTATAAATTATTCAACCTGATTTATAAGCATTCAAATCTTGAGCAGGAAGACAAAGAGTGATTTTAACATTCTCACTTTTTTGTATGATAGCAAGAGCTTCGGTACAGAGAGCACACCGAGAATAGTCTTCTATACTTCTATTATTTTCCAATGTCCATTCGTTAACTTGATTCAAACTATAGGCAGTAAATTGTCCCACCCTCCCTTAAAAGTTACCATGACTTTTGAGTGGAGTTGTGATATACCTTTGTGTTAGAGCCTCTTTCCTTCTCCCTTGTGTGTGTGTTTGTTTCTAAAAAAAAAAAAAAAAAACTATAGGCAATAAATTTTTCGAATAATAAATTGTGGAGCAGTGCACTCCCACTTTTTTTTGTTTGTTTGTTTATTCCATTTTTCTTGATCTAATTTCATTGGAAAAACTAATGTTACAGCAACTTGGTGACAATCATGAATTATTTTGAGGGTTTAACTACAAATTTGATTGTAGCTTAAAATTACAACTTTACTCAATAAAATAAATATTACTATATATTTTGAAAATCTGACTATTGAATTGCATATTCTTTACAATTGTAATAAACATTTCAAATTTTGTGTCAATCAGATAGTATTTACTATATGATTTATAAGTTTATAATTTATACATAATTTTAAACTACAAAAACTTTCAATTTAAATAATTTATTAATGACATAATTATTGATCTTTAATTTTTTAGAAATTTAACAAGCATGGAAGATATGAGAAAAAAGATGTAATCCAATAGTAGATTTATCAAAATTGACCTCTAATAAAAAAATATTGAGTAAGTTTGTAACTTAAGGCTTAATCAATTTTATAGCCAAATTTTGTCATAAAAGTTCACCAAAAATTTTGTCCTAAGGTACATGCTGATCTTGACCACAAGTTTAACCTATGTTTGATGGATGGAGAAAAGACGAAAGAAAAAGGATAACACCCCTTCCCCACACCGCGCCCCCACCCACCCACCCCCCCTTTTTTAATCCAGTTAAGCAAATGATATTAAATTTGTTTTTTTAATTTTTAATTTTTATAATTCGGTAGAGATTTAAATGATATTTGATTTTTATTCAGTTTATTTAACTTGTGTAAAACTCTTTTAAGGTTTTTTTTTTTTTTTTGATTTTTTAGTAACTACATTTTTGCCAACTATATTTGTTAAGTTCAATAATTTAATGAAATAACCTATATATCCCAACAAGCACTAAAATAATAAAAGATAAAGATCCATCATTGTCCTAATATAGTTTGAGACCTATAAAGTGATAAATTTAAGTAAGTTATTTTCAAATATCGATTAAATAATATTTATTTAACTTTTTATATAATATTTATTTATTTAAAAATCATTCCTCTTATTTTTGAGATACAAAATTACAAAATAAGTATCTTCAATTGATAATATTTAATCAATTTAATCTTCTTCAGATATAATCAATTTTAGATAGGATTTTATCAATTTTAATTTTAAAAGTTTTATTTTTAAAAAAGACTATAACTAGTATTTTTTTGTCAAATTTGATAAGCCAATAAATGAATTTAGGAAAAAATTCTAGCCTTTTGATACGAATCAATAATTTTTATATTAAATATTTTAACATTATAATGATAATTTTCATTACTGTCATTATGTCTTAACTCTTTTTATGAGTTTTTAAAATTCCTCTATGAGACTTTCATCTTAATTTTTTGTTATATCTTTTATATTTCAAATAACAAATTTATCAAGAGGTTATTTTTAGTTTTAATTAATTTTATCTACTCTCTGAGTGTGTGAAGTTTTTTCATTTCAAAATTGATTCTCCCAGTAGACATTTATAATAAAAAAATATATTTACAAATAAAATAAACACTTTCTACAATATAAATTATATATCATTTGACCATAATACCATAAAATATAAACCGTAATAGAATAATAGAATATAATATATTAAATGCAATATTAAAGCCCCACTTAATAATAGAATTACCTAATAACCTCAACAGCTCCATGGACGAAATAAACCAAGATTAATAACAAGTAGAGAATCACATATCTTGATCTAGTCACAAAATTAACAAAAACAAATTATATATATATATATATATATATGCTTATTTTATCTTGGGGAAACCAATTCAAGATTAAGGAAAGTTAAATTTTAATTTTTAAATTTGATTTTGAGAGAGATTTTTTGGTATGTGATTGTCCGAGAGATTACATGGCTAATTTTAACAATTTATCATGTAGTAAATTGGTATATAAAAATTAAAATTATAAACTGTTAGGAGAAATTTATTGTCAATATATAATAATTCTATACACTTACAACATTTTTGTTTTTTGCGAAACAATGTATATATGGTTTGAATTGGGTTGTGTTTCTGTCAATCTAATATTTTGAGGGACTGTAAGAACTGTCTCAAACTCTAAGGTGTGAAACTTGTACGAATGAATCTTGGTAGAAGCCATGGCCAATATATATATATATATATATATATATATATATATAATCCCAATGTCCTTTTGTCAGTTACTACTAGTACTAGTTTCCTAATATGAAACAAATTTCTCTCCTATGATGACCATTTTGATTGATATTTATTTTGAGGGAAAAAGGATAATTGCCATATACTACCAAGAAGGATAAAAGTTCACGATGGAATTTACTTGTACATCACAGCATGACTGACTTTAAGAGAAAAGGACACGCCGATCTTCCCGGCCAGAGGTTTAACCTACATGGTTCAAAAGAAGCAAAAGGGATACACGGTTCAAATGAAGGTTTTTCTTCATTTTTTTGTTATTCCAATTAAGCAAGTGATAATCAATTCTTTAATTAACTGGTTGTTTAAAATTAAGAAGAATTTTCTTCTTCTTTTTTTACCCCAATTAAGTAAGTAATAAATGCATTTAGGAAAAAAAAAAAGTCTGAGTCTTTGATATAATCAATAATTGCTATATCATATCTTTAAACATTATTACAATAATTTTCATTAGAATCATTATCTACTAACTCTTTTCTATGAGGGTTTTTATTTTTAATTTCTATGAAATTTTCATTTAAATGTTCTGTCATATTTTTTTAATTGCTAGTAACAAAATTAGCAAGAGATTCTATTTGAGATTCAATTCTCTCTCCCTCCCTTTAATATATATATATATATATGAAGTTTTTCATATGCTGATTTATATATTATAGTAGACATTTATATTTAAAATATTTATGAATAATCTGACAAGGATACAATAAATTTTAAAGCGTAAAACAATAAAATATAATTATTAAAGGCATTATTGTAACTTCGCTTAATAAAATATAATCATGTAGAGGTTTGTTTGGCAAAGAGTGCAACAAGGCCAATGCGCAATTCTTCTTCTTCCTCAAAAAATTGTGGATCAAAAAATTGCTTATTTTATTTTGTGGAAAGCAATTCAAGGTCAAGGAAAGTTAAATTTAAATTTTTAAATTTGATTATGAGAGAGAGAGAGAGAGATTTTAGTATATGATTTGAGAGATTGTTTGTAATTGTTACCCATTCATGTAGGATGTGATTAGCCCATTAAACCATGGGCCAAGACCCTTCAACACATGACTACCCTGAAAAGGGTCACATAAATTCAACCACTTTAATGCCCACTTGGTGACGACTTGAGAGATTAAATGGTCATTTTTAACCATTTATTGTGTAGAAGATTGGTTTACAAAAATTAAAATTTTAAAGGAGAAACTTATAATCAATATATAATAATTCTATATACTTATAACATTTTTTTTTTTTTTGCGAAACAATGTATGGTTTGAATTAGGTTGTGTTTCTACCAATCTAATATTTTAAGGGACCTTCTTGAAATTGGGAGAAATATTGAACAACTCGCGCTTTTTGGGATAGGAGCAAGGATGTCAATACCGTACCGGAGGCTGTACCGGTTTGACCACCGGTACGATATATTTCGGATACCGGTCAATACCGGTGTACCGTTTCGGATTTATCGCTATTTTATATAATAATAATAATAATAATAATAATTCTCTTAGAGCCTATCTCTTCTATCTTCTTTAGGACTTAAAAAGAATTTGTTAATACATTTAAAGAATAGTTAAATTTTTATTTATGACCCATATAATAAGTTAAACCAAACTCCATACCACTGGAAGTCTAGAAATTGACACTTGCTCATCTAAGCAATTGACTAAATAAAAAATAAAAAGTAATTAAAATTTGAAAGAGCAAAATAAGCAAGAGATAAGAACCATGGGAGAGCCACGTGGCTTTGGGAAAAGCAAATAAAATAAGTGGTATTTATGCTTTTGGCGGAGAAACCAAGAGAAATAGGTACAGCAGCCTCTTATTTTATTTGCTTTTAAATTTTACATCTGCTCTCCCCCAAGCAGAAAAAGCTTCTCACAGACGTAGAGAAAGAATTTCAACAAGCAGAGCAAACGAAGCAGGGAGCGATTACAATGGCTAAAAAGAAGATCTAAGTGGCTAAAACGAAGAAGAAGATGATGATGTTTTTGATGATCTAGCAAGTTGATGCTTCAGTGATGGTCACTGGTTGCTGTAAGATGCTGTAAGTTTCAAGTTTTTTAAAAAAAACCCAGTTATATTTGTACCGGTCCGAAACAAAAATACCGGCCGAAAAGCTCCGAAATTCGCCGGAATAGCCGAAACAAGCCGGTACACCCCGGTATTTTGGGCGGTACGATTCAGCCTTGTTTTTGTACCGGTTCAGGCGCCGGAACGAAATATTCCGGCGGTACCGGCCGGTACGGTACGAAATCATCATCCTTGGATAGGAGGCCTTAGACAGAGACTTAGACCTGACCTAGCCCTGAGATGATTCAACATCTTGTGCTAATGTAAAAAATCATCGCAAGATTGTACGCGATATAGTCAAAAAGATTCATCAAAAAGATATAGTCAAAAAGAGTCAATTTTCATATTTGTAATACGGTCAATTATGTTTGTATCCTGGTGGCAGACACGTTTCTTAGGAATACACCCTTGGCTCATATATATGGAGCCTTAATTCATTGCGCGTTTTACTATTTAGAAAAATTTGACTTCCTTTTTCAAACTCAGAGGGCGTTTGGATTCCAAGGGATCCTGCGTCCACGTATTAGTGTTGCGTTTTCCTTTGTTTGGTTTTTTTTTTTTTTTTTTTTTTTTTTTTTCTTTTTTTGCCCGCATTTGTTGATTTAAGGAGACAAAATATACTGTTATAAACAATGTATATACTGTTCATGCACCGTACATACACTGTTCATATATTAAAAAATATTAAAAATGGATCCCACGATACTATTCACACATTTAAAAATTATTTTGTTACAGTGTTTTCAGTTTTCAGTTTCAGCAACAATAAATTCAATCCAAACGGACCCAGTAAAATGGGTTCATTGCCTGATATTTTTCTAGAAGTATATATGCAGTGCTCGAACCAGTGTTTATACGGCATTGACAGTAGGTTTTTTCCTGAAAGTGGTAGAGAAGGTCAAATTACCAATTATCCCATGAGTTCAAGTTTTTAAGATATGCTAAATATAGTCACTTAATCATACGCTTTTAAGAGTTACTATTTTTATCTTACGTAGACTTTCTATTGACTGTATTTTGACTAACCCATTTTATCCTTACCCTTCTACCTAAATATTAAGACAATTAAAGATGAACTTGTATCGTATTTACTTGCAAAATATTAAAACACTCAAAGATGAATATTTATCTTATTTGTAAAAAATATTTAAACTTCAAATATCTCAAAATTTAAAAGTATTAAAAAAAAAAAAAAAAACATGAATTTAGCATATGTGTTAAACAGTTTCTCCGAAGGAAAAAAAAGTCTTGTTTATGTCCAAATCTGATATTCTGATTATGTAGCGAATTTATGAATTAATTACCAAATAAATTAAGATAATAATAATAATAATAATTCCACAATTTTAAAAAAATAATAATAATAAAACAGTCTTCTTTTTTTAATACCTTGTAGTATAGCTAATTTCCTCTCAAGTGAAGTAGCCGAGGATGACTACAAATTAATTTCTTAACATCATTTTCAATTTCGTTTGAACGTTTGTCTAACAGGGACATTTACGCGTAAGGAATCATGGAAGATGGCCAATGCACCAAGCCATTAAAAGACGGATGAGTGACATAGGTTTTATATATTTGTGCCAAATCTTTAATTAGATTTCATTATCATGTCTTGCTCGTAAACGCACCTAGTCCGCAGTATATGCCTTTTTTTTTTAGAATACTAAAAATTTTTAACACACACATGAGGAGAGAGAAGAAGGTCTTAAAAAAAAACTTACAATGGTATATGCCTTGGTCTGTAGTTATTAACAAGGGAAAAAAGAAATATTATTTTGTGATAGGCTCGATTAAATCATAATCGTCCATACATTCACGACTAGTGGCGGACGACCTAACCAAGATCGTCCGGGAATAAATGGTCGTCGCTCAAGGACGAGCAAACCCACTTCCACCCCTCGAGGAACCGTTACAAAACATTGATCAACCTTCAGACCGTTGGGAGGGGCAGCTCATCATTAACACCCCGCAGGGGCGTTACCAGGCAAGAATAAAGTCTCCATCAAGACTCCACCAACTAGAAGAAACCACCTGTGAGTGCACGTATATAAATACATAACCCCAAAAGGGGTGGAGGTAAGGCAAAAACTCTAGCACATTATTCTCACAGCTCTCTTTTGTCAATCTTTCTAACTTTGGCATCGGAGACCTTTTTGCAGGCACCACGCCGGCGAACTACACCCGTTCTTCCATTCACTCGTTACTGAGGATTGGGTTGGTCGTGGACGACATCCATCTGGACGATCAAAATTGGCTGACGATCTGAGCATCATCAGTTTGGCGCCGTCTATGGGGAGATGATTCAACACGTGATCTGTCCCCGGTCCAAATGGAATCCAATACAAACCCAGATCCCGCTGCATTGGCCCTACAAATCTAGTTTCTATTAGCAACTGTGGAAGAACTCACCAGACAGAACCAAGAGATGAAGCAACGGTTGCTACAGGAAAGTAATCGTGTAGACAGGGGGCGACGACGAAGACAGCAACAGAAGGCGAACCAGCACTTCGGAAGAAGCAAGCTCGGATCTCTTAAGAGAGATGAGGAAAGAGATGGACGAACTGAGGAACGCCATCAAAGGAAAAACGGACCAAAGCTTGGAGAAGATCGTCCGGAAGATGGATTCACCTTTTACCATGGCCGTCCAGGAGTGCCCAGTACCCTCCAAATTCCGTCTACCCCAGCTAGAACCTTTCGACGGGCTGAAAGATCCCTTGGATCACCTGAATACCTTCAGGACGACCCTAGGCCTTCAATAGCCACCTGATGAGATTTTATGTCGCTCCTTTCCTACAACCCTCAAAGGAGCAGCCAGGGAGTGGTTCAACAAGTTGCCAACATCGTCCATTGATAACTTCGAGCAATTAAGTAGTTCCTTTGTTCGTCATTTTGTAGGCGGGCAGTGTCCAAAAAGGACTGCCGACCATCTGCTTACCATCAAACAAGGAAAGAAGGAACCATTGAAGTCTTATTTGACACGATTCACCCGAGGAATTCTGGAAATAGACGAGGCAGATGACAAGGTGCATCTCACGACCTTCAAAGCGGGGTTGAAGCCCAGAGATTTTGTGGCATCTTTGGCAAAGAACCCCCCTAAGACAATGGCCAAGGCATTGCTGAAAGCTCAGAAGTACATGAACGTGGAAGAAGCCCTAGCAGCCATTGACGGAGCAGAGAAGAGCAAGGAAAAGAAGAAGGAAAAGGAGGACAATCGACGAGGGCTAAAAAGGGATTGGGCTGACCGACGGAATGACGACGGAAATAGGAGGAGGGAGGACAAGAACCCTCGTCCATCGAAATTCACACAGCTGATGATGCCCGTTGACTAGATTCTAATAGAGATAAGGGACGAACCATCTCTCAAGTTGCTAAGACCACTCCATTCAGCACCTGGTTTGCGTGACAAGAGGAAATACTGCCGCCTCCACAAAGATCATGGGCATTACACGGAGGATTGCAGGGACCTCAAAGAGCAGATTGAAGAGCTCATCCGTAATGGGAAGCTACAACAGTATATAAAAAGGGGAGATTCCGGCAGGTATGGACAGAAAAGCCAGCAAGTTAATGCAAGGAGAGATGAAGACCGCCCCCAACCTCGTCCACAAAGCGCGCTAGGGGAGATAAAAACCATCGCCGGAGGACCAACCACTGGGGGATCATTCAAATCCCTCAGGAAATCATACCAAAAGCAGGTAAACAGCGTCCACAGTATACCTCCGTTGAAGCAAAGACGCACCAATGGAGACTTGTACTTCTCTAAGGAGGATGCCAGAAGTGTAAAGCAACCTCATGATGACCCACTCGTCATTATGATCATGATCGAGGGGTTCAACACGCGAAGAGTCCTGGTCGACAGTGGAAGCTCAGCCGACATAATCTATCTTCCTGCCTTCCAGCAACTAAAACTAGACCCAAAAAGGCTCCGTCCTTTTGAGTCTCCCCTTGTCAATTTCAGCGGAGACAAGGTATACCCTAGAGGAATAGTAACATTGACAGTGACGGCCGGATCATACCCCCTCCAGGTAACCAACCAGCACAATTTCCTGATAGTGGACTCACCCTCGTCCTACAATGTGATCATAGGAAGACCAATGCTCAATCGCTGGAAGGCTGCTATTTCCACCTACTGCTTAAAGGTGAAGTTCCCAGTAGAACAGGGTGTCGGAGAAATTAAAAGAGACCAGGTATTGGCAAGAGAATGCTATCAGGCCTTCCTGGCCTCAAAAGAGAACCATACGTAGACGATTGAAGAGAAATCGCCAGAGATTGTGGAGAAGCTTGAAACGGTAGAGCTGGCTGAAGGGAGTCTGCCAAAGACGACCCAAATAGGGATGAACTTGAGTCCCAGGACGAAGGAAGAGATCGTCAGCTTCCTGAAAAGCAACCTCGATATATTCGCATGGAGCCACGAAGATATGCTGGGAATCCCAGCAAGCCTCATCCAGCATCACCTGAATGTTGACCCGGGAAAGAAACCCGTCCAGCAAAAAAGAAGACTCTTTGCCCCCAAGCGAAACAAGGCAATGATGGACGAGGTAAATAAGTTACTTGCAGCCAAATTTATCTGAGAAGTCCACTACCCAGAGTGGTTGGTCAACGTAGTCATGGTCAAAAAAGCAAATGGGAAGTGGAGAATGTGTGTCGACTTTATAGACCTAAATCAAGCCTGCCCAAAAGACAGCTTCTCACTACCCAAAATCGACCAGCTAGTGGACTCCACAGCAGGGCACAAACTTCTCACGTTTATGGACGCGTTCTCAGGATATAACCAGACACAAATGGCTGAAGAAGACCAAGAGAAGACTGCTTTTATCACCAGCCAGGGACTTTACTGTTACCAGGTCATGCCTTTTGGGCTAAAGAATGCAAGTGCCACCTATCAAAGGTTGGTGAACCAAATGTTCGAGAAGCAAATCGGGAGAAATGTGGAGGTTTACGTTGATGATATGCTCGTCAAGAGCAAGGAGGAAGAAGATCATCTGGACAATCTTAGGGAGACGTTCAATACGCTCAGGCAGTACAGCATGAAGCTTAACCCATCCAAGTGTGCTTTTAGGGTTTCCTCGGGAAAATTCCTCGGGTTTATGGTTTCGCAGAGAGGGATTGAAGCAAACCTCGAGAAGGTCAAAGCCATCCTTGAAATGTCCTCACCCAGAACAATCAAAGAAGTGCAATCCCTTACGGGAAGAATAGCGGCCCTCAACAGATTCGTCTCGAAGGCTACAGACAAATGCCTTCCATTCTTCAAGACTTTGAAGAAGGTGTTTTCCTGGACGGAGGAATGCGAAACAGCGTTCCAAGAGCTGAAGCGCTATCTTAGCAACCCTTCGCTCTTAAGCTCGTCGAAAGAGGGTGAAGACTTATTCCTGTACTTAGCTGTGTCTGTTATGGTCGTCAGCGCGGCGTTGACCAGAGAAGAAGACGGGTTGCAACTTCCTGTGTATTATGTCAGCCAGGCTTTTCAGGGTGCCGAGGCACGGTATCCTTGCGTAGAGAAGATCACCTTCGCCCTGATTGTGGCTTTGAGAAAACTTTGTCCATACTTTCAAGCCAATCCCATCATTGTGATGACGGACCAACCCATCAGAAAAGCAATGAACAAACCCGAAGCGGTAGGACGAATGGTATAATGGGCAATCGAGCTCAGCCAGTTCGACATAAAATACCGTCCAAGGACAGCAATAAAAGCACAGGCATTGGCTGATTTCATAGCAAAATTCACCACCCCCGGGAGCATAGAGAGTCTCTGGATGATAAACACTGATGGATCGTCCACCCAGAAAGGAGGCGGAGTAGGCATCGTCATCACTTCCCTTGAAAAAAGTGTTCTCAAGTATGGGGTCCAGCTCAAATTCCCTGTAACCAATAATGAAGCGGACGGGATTGAGAATAGCTTGGGCACTCGGAGGTGAGAATGTCGTGCTCAAGTAAGAGGGGAGTACGAAGCAAAGGAAGCAAGGATGCAGAAGTATCTCAAATTGACGAACCAGCTGGTAAGCGCCTTTAATTACATAGAGTTCATCCAGATCCCTAGGGATCAGAACACTAAAGCTGACGAGGTTGCATAAAGTGCCTCAGCGGACAACCAAAATAAATGTTTCGATTGGAAGATGGAAGAACAAAACTCTCCTAGCATCCAGGGACTTCAAACTCTCTCGGTGCATACCGGCAGTGGATGGACAAGCCCAATTTTGTCATTCCTTCGAGAATGACGACTACCATCAGATCCAGAAGAGGCTAAAAAGGTCCAGAAACGAGCAACCAGATTTACGGTACTTAATGACGAACTCTACAAAAGGGGTTACTCCCAACCGTATTTGAGATGTGTAGAAGGGGAGGAGGCCAAATACATCCTGGAGGAAGTGCATGGAGGAATCTGTGGAGACCACATGGGGCCAAAGTCCTTCGTCAGGAAGATCATGAGAACAGGCTACTTTTGGCCAACAATGCAGCAAGACGCAGCTGATTTTGTGAGGAAGTGTGACAGTTGCCAAAGGTATGGGAATGTTCAAAGCATCCTTGGGGAAAAGATGACCACAATCTCCTCGCCCTGGCCATTCGCACAATGGGGGATCGACATCATGGGTCCCTTACCTCAAGGGAAGAGACAAGTAAAGTTCCTGCTCGTCGCTATCGACTACTTCACAAAGTGGGTGGAGGCAGAAGCTCTGGCGACAATCACCGAAGCAAAGGTACAAAATTTTGTATGGAAAAATATTGTTTGCAGGTTCGGGATACCGAGGACGATCATATCAGATAACGGTTGTCAGTTTGACAGCCAAAAGTTCAGATCGTTTTGCTCGGGCTTGGGCATCAAAAACAGGTACTCATCCCCGGGTCATCCTCAGGCCAACGGACAGATAGAAGTAACCAACCGGACCCTGCTTAAGATTATCAAGTCCCGGTTAGTAGGGGCAAAGGGAATGT
The DNA here is from genome assembly GCF_001633185.2 of Quercus lobata. Taxonomy (NCBI): domain Eukaryota; kingdom Viridiplantae; phylum Streptophyta; class Magnoliopsida; order Fagales; family Fagaceae; genus Quercus; species Quercus lobata. The sequence goes on from NC_044908.1 coordinate 2,149,259, forward strand.
GGCCTGAAGAACTGCCAAGCGTCTTGTGAGCATATAGGACGATAGGACGTACACCAACAGGAGTAACACCGTTTAGTCTGACATACGACACAAAAGCAGTCATCCCAGTCGAAGTTGGGCTCACTAGCCTTAGGAGAGAATTCTTTAATGAACAAACCAATGACGACCAATTGAAACAGAACCTAGACGGCCTGGACGAGATCAGAGATCAGGCATCCCAAAGAATGTCCAAATACCAGCAGAAGATAGCCGAATATTATAATCGAAGAGTGAAGCTGAGAAGATTCAATGTTGGAGACCTCGTCCTTAGAAAAGTCACCCCTGCAACAAAAGATCCGGCACAAGGCAAATTGGGACCGTCCTGGGAAGGTCCCTATAAAGTCGTCCATTATTCACGTCAGGGAAGTTACCATCTGGAAGAATCAGAAAGAAAAAGACTACCTCGTCCATGGAATGTCGAACATCTAAAGAGGTATTATGAAAAGGAACCGTAGCCTGATAGTAAAACCCAATTTAATACTTCCTGTCTTATGTATGCAATTATTCAAATCCCGTTACTTATTATTCAATTCATAAGTATTATCCAGTATTTCTTAAGTGTTATTCAGCAAGTCATGCGCCACAATTTTTCCCAAAAACACAAACGAACGTCCTAAACAAAGAAAGACGATAAGATTTCTTAAATGGATGTACATCATCCCAAAAAGAAAAATGGCGATAAGATTCCTTAAATGGATGTACATCGTGCCAAAACAGACGATAAGATTCCTTAGACAGATGTACATCATCCCAAAAAGAAAAACGACGATCGGATTCCTTAAATGGGTGTACATCGTCCAACTAAGAAAGACGACTAGATTCCTCAAATGGATACGCATCATCCAAAAAAGCAAGACGATAAAATTCCTTGAACAGACAAACCTCGTCCATAATTCAAAAAAAAAAAAATATATATATATATATATATATGAACTCCGTCCAGAGACGAAGAGATTAGCATCATTTGAGACGAGTAAGCAAAATCCCCAAAAAAGGTGCACAAAACAAAAGTACCTCAAGAGGCGTAGGATGACGGGGACAAATTCAATGGGCTAGCAAACTTTTTCAAAGCCCCCAAATAGGGAAAAGATGAACATCCAAAAGAAAATCTTCACACAACACATGCAATCATCAAAGGCAATGGTAAACACTCAAACGTTTATATAAAGCCAAATTGCTAAATAGACTTACTACATAAAGTTAAATTGTTCAGAGGCAAAAAATGGGGCCCCAAAAAACAAATGGGGCATCCAAACATCAGCTGCTTATGAAAACTTGATACATATAAACAAAACAGAAAATAAATTTTTTTTCAATAAGACAAAATCAAGCTGGAGGAGCAACATCGTCGTCTCTGTTCGCCTGGGAAGGTTCCGCACCGATAGACGCCACTCCCTGAGCTGCTTCATCCTCTTCGATCTCCTTGTCAACGGCCTCAAAGTCTAAGTATTCAAGGTTCGTACCAGTTCCGTGCTTGATCAAATATCTCCGAAGCAGCTCGAACCCCTTGAAGTACCACTAGAACAGGATGGTGTTATATTCGTCCGTGGTCTGGAAGGCAGTGACGGCCTTGGCCACATCGACTTTCATCTTTTGGGCAGCTGCTGCCAGGAGTTCGTCCTTCTGCTTCACGGACTGCTTTTCAGCGTCCAGCTGCTTCGTCAGGGCTTGAACTTGCTCCTTGGAAGCGTTGAGGGAGTCCATGGTTGTGATTAAGTCTTTCCGCAAGCCCGAAGCTTCAGACTCCAGCGCTTCCACCTTCGAGCTGGCCATGATGGCCTTCTCCTCGTTTGCTAGATACTGCGTGGTAATGTGCATGGTCTCCCCCAACACCTGAGGACAAAAAAGTTCAGTCAAAATCAACAAAAATGATCAAGCAGCTAAAGACGAAGAAAAAGACAAAAATGTGGTCGGCTACCTGCACGAGCTTGTGAATGCGGCTCACCATCTCATGCAAAGGAACGCTCGTAATTTCCCTCATCTCCCCGGGGGTAAGGAGCTCGTTGGCACGGTCCATGGCTGTCTCGGCGTCCGACCAAATGCTAGCACCTACTTTCTCTTTCCCCTTGCTCGCCACTTTTTGCTTCTTGAAAGGACGAGCCACCTCCTCAACCGAAATACCAGGAGAGGCAACCAAACCCTCATCTAGATCAAGGGTAGGTGTGGACGAGCCTCTCTCCACCACCTCCTTTTCTTTCTCCTTCTCCTTATCAGTAATTCTCAACCTCTTCTGACCTATGCTGGAAAGAGGCTCATTCTTCTTGTCCTTAATTTTCTTGTACATCTCCTTGTTAAACTTGGAAGTCATTTCTACACAAAAGAATTTAAGGATGAAGAAAAAGAGAACAAAAGATTAAGGATGAATAAAAAGAAAGTAAGGAGTGAAGAACGAAGAAAAAGAAGAAAAATCTATTGGAAAGAATAGCTTACGTTTTCTCTCTTCACGATCGAGGGTATTGAGGACGTAGAGGGAAGGCTCCGGCCCCAAATAGTGACGAGCTAAAGTACGCGGGTCGATTAACTCACCAAAATCCTCGATCGTCCTTGCGTACTTGATTGCCACCTGAACTCGCTCTACAAATTTTCCCTCGAGCTCTGGACGATCTTTCACTGCAAAGGATGACATCAAAGAGGAAAAAAAAAAAAAAAAAAAAAAAAAAAAAAAAAAAGGAAAAAGGGGGCATCTTATAAGGAGCAAACACACCAATCAAAGGGATCTCCCACCGACGCAGCAGCCTAGGAACGTTCCCCCACAAGTCATCAGGCAACGTTTCCCAACCGTCACCCGATACAAAGAAGTATCTAGACTTCCAGTAGCAAAAGGACTACAGAAAATCAACTACCAGACGCAGCCTCCTATTCCAGGGTACAAACTCATAATGTCCAAATTCTTTGGACTCTTTTAGACGGTACAAATGGAGGAATTCATTGACCGTGATCAAGTCTCCATCGGCAATGGTCGTCCAAATCACCATACAGCTAACAACTATTCTCCAAGAGTTAGGCATAAGTTGCCCCGGTGCAAGGTTAAAATGGTGAAGAAGATCCATGATGAACGGATGGACGGGGAACCGGAGGCCACACGAAAAAGCAGCCTTATAAAAGCAAACTTCCCCGTGCGCAAAGGCGCAATCCTTTTCACCCTTCCTGGAAAGACGAGCCCTAGTCCCCTCAGGGAACTGGAATCTATCTTTAAATTTGCTAAACATTTCTATTTTCAAGGAACAATTTTCCTTAAGGGCATGGAAGGGACGGACGATAGCCGGAGCGGGAGAATGGGAGGACGAGGGAGCACGAGAAAGCACGGTGGTCGCCGTATCAACCCCGGCTCCTTCCTCACTTGCGGTAGAGGACGATCCCCTCTCTAAATCACCTGACCTTTCCCTTAAACCCATACTTTCCCCTCTTAGGATCCCTCGAACAGACCGAAACCAGACCTGAGATTCTAAGAGTAAAGGGTATAAGACACCCAACACCAATCCTAACCCACTACCCCTACTGACAAACTCCTCGACTTGTGGGTATGAACCGTTAGGCAAAAGCGCACCCAATGGGTCACCAGAAAGTTCCACTAAGGATCCTAAACAGGTAAAGAGAAAAGCTACAAAGGGAGAGTTACACCAAACTTCGAAGTTATCCACCATTAAAGAGGAACAACGCCACTCAGTAAGAAGAAAGGATAGTACAGAGAGGAGAAAGAACTTAAAAGACACAGATGTAAGCAAAATTCAGAAAGGAAAGAAAGTGTAAATGGGGGGCGTACTTGGAAATTAGGGAGAAAACTGAGAAGGTTAGGAGCAGAACACGCAAGTAAGGGAGAAACCAATCGCACAAAAGATGGGGAAATGAGAAAAGGAAATGCCAAAGAAATCAAAGGGTTCTGCCTTGGAAAGTGCGGGAAAACTGAAAAGGTTTTCACTGGAAACGAGATCCCCCAGCCAATGAAATTCAGCCACGTGGCCGCGAAGTGAGCCACAGCTGCCATTAAGCAATCAATGCGGAGCAGAACCACAAACGCCATAACTGCAAAAAAAAAAAAAAAGAAAAAAGAAAAAAAAAGAAAGGGGGGGGATATGTAAGATAAATATATACATATTTACTCAAATGAACCTGTAAAACCCTTTCATATTCCTACGACTGTCCATGATATGAACGATCAAGGAATAAGGGGGCAGCTGATAGGCTCGATCAAATCATAATCGTCCATACATTCACGACTAGTGACGGACGACCTAACCAAGATCGTCCGGGAATAAATGGTCGTCGCTCAAGGACGAGCAAACCCACTTCCACCTCTCGAGGAACCGTTACAAAACATTAATCAACCTTCAGACCGTTGGAAGGGGCAGCTCATCATTAACACCCTGCAAGGGCGTTACCAGGCAAGAATAAAGTCTCCATCAAGACTCCACCAACGGCTAGAAGAAACCACGTGTGAGTGCACGTATATAAATACATAACCCCAAAAGGGGTGGAGGTAAGGCAAAAACTCTAGCACATTATTCTCACAGCTCTCTTTTGTCAATTTTTCTGACTTTGGCATCGGAGACCTTTTTGCAGGCACCACGCCGGCGAACTACACCCGTTCTTCCATTCACTCGTTACTGAGGATTGGGTTGGTCGTGGACGACATCCATCTGGATGATCAAAATTGGCTGACGATCTGAGCATCATCATTTTGTATGATGATTGTACAAAAATCTTAGATCAATTATTCCAAAGTCTAAGTCATTAGCAAAAGGACATAACATGCCTCAAACATATCAAAACCTCACAAGGTAAAAAATTATATTAAAAAAAAAAAAAAAAACATTGCTCGTTGTGTCCAATAAAATACGTTAATTGACCCCTAGACTCCTAGAGAACTATTGGATGTTGAGTAAACCTATGAAAACACTTCAACCACGTCTAGATGATTAAATTAATGAATTTTTTTTTTATTGAAGTTCCCCTTACAATTATTTTCAATTTTATTTTCTACTTCTTATCCTGGATTTCGCCTACATAACCAACAACGGAGTTACGTGTAAATCTAGGGTTCGTGATCCCAGCAATTCTTTGAGATCAACATCATGCATGTTATGTCCTTTCTGCTAATCGCACGCATGCGTCAAACTTAAAAGATTGAAACAATTTGACAGCTCAACGAATTCATAATTTTCTTGTTTCTAATAAAAGATGATCCGTTGGAAATCAGGTATGACATAAGAGGACCAAGCGCATCGACTTGGACTGTTACTTTGTTAAGGAGAAAATTCAAAGACGTATGATCAAAACATGTCGTGTTTCTACCAAGCATCAACTTCCCAACTTGTTTACTCAATGGCTTGGTCATTCTCAGTTTCTTAATCTCCTTTGCAAGATTGGCGTTCTTACATTTGCATCTTGGCTTCTTGTGTGGTACCGTACGTAGAAAGAATGTCCATGTCCTTTTCTATTTTTTTTTTAACCCTTCATTTGAAAGAAATATTATATATTAGTACGTTAGTTATTACTTCAGTCTTGAATCACAAAGCAGAAATTTGCAAGGACAGAACAAATATACAAGGAATACAGCTAACGAAATACGTACCAAGCTAAGAATCGTCCTTCATAAAAATTATATAAATATAAAAAATATAAATAAAAATTCTAACGAGAAAGAACCAACTGAGAGAAAGAGAAAATAAATAATGAAGTGAGGAAATTAGCCTAAGAAGGAGGCCTCGAAAGACGATAGCCCCAGCGCTCAGAACTCAGAAGGATTCCGCAGTGGAAGGGCAGATTAGTTAGAAAGCTTTGCTTGAGGGTTATTCCCCTCTATTTTTTGTTGCATTGCATTATCTTCTGGTTCGTTTGGATTGAAGGAGAAAAAGAGGGAGCACAGTAAAATAAAATAAAAAGGTTCAAAATTAACTTACTTTCAACTAACTCTACTCTACTTTCCTCCTTCCTCCCTCAGTCTAAACTCTAAAAGGAAACAGGAAGATGTTTATAATTTTGATGATGAGTATATCCTATGATATATATAGAAGTCTGGGAAGGTACTACCTCAGCCTTTATTTTTGTCAGCAAACTACTACTATCTCTTATTATTTTTAATACCTTAAGTAATCGCCTTGTAACAGCTAAATTTCCTACTAGGTTAAGTAGCCAAGGATAATTACAAATTAATTTCTCAACGTCATTTTCACCTTCGTTTGAACGTTTGTCTAATAGGGACCTCAACCTGCAAGGAATCATGGAGGACGGCCAATGCAACAAAGCACTAAAGACAGATCAGTGCCATAGGTTTTATAAATTTCTTTTAAATTTCATTCTCACCTATTGGGCGTAAACGCACCTAGTCCTAGTATATGCCTTGCTCCATGGTCATTAAAAACGAAAAACAAATAGTACTATTTGTTATTTTAATAATATTGTTAGTGAAATGCTAATATGGCAGAATTTAGATTCTTAAGTCATAAAAGAGTGGTTAGAATTTAAAGAAATCTACTAATGGCGTACCCTAAAAAAATCTAGAAGATCTGAATCTTATTTGTAGGTGGTTAAATGAATGCCTTTTATTAGGGTTCCCCTTCCAATTATTTCCAAATCTTTTTTCTACTTCTTATCATTATTAGAGCAGTTAGGCTTAAAACAATAACTTTAAAAGTACATCTTTATATTTAAATATCATTTAAATGATACTTAGTCGATGTTTTATATTAGTAATTTATTTATTTATTTAATATTCATTAATCATATTTTTTAATATGATTAGTTTACTTACTGTTGGGTTGAATTTCTATTGATCCATAATTTTTTTTCTAGAAAAATATTAAAATTACTACAAATTTTACTATAAAAACCTTACAAATTGATGTGATAATGAATTCGATTGATAGCACTTCAATAAGATAATAAATCATTTATTCAAAAAAAAAATAATAAATGAATATTTGAACTATTTCTTTTGATTGGTAACAAATGAATTTGTTAGACCTATGTAGTATGTAGTAAAACTTATATTTTCTATAATATCACATAATGTTTTTGAGCATTCTTCATGGTCGAGGGAAAAAATAAATTGTATAACTTACCTTTTTCTTAAAAAATACTTATTGTCTCTTACATTTGAGGGCGCTCTCTAGTATGGGACCTAACTAGGCCATGGTCGAAGTAACTTAGGCCTAGGACTGATTTTCCTCATGTTGTATGGGATCCACATATTGTGAAATAAAATACGTACATGTTGAATATATGATATTCCTTCTCAAATACAACACAAATTTTAAAAATTTCTAACTTTTTCAGATTTGCATTTGGCACATTATGCTGCTCAAAATTGAAAATTTTAAGGTCATAGGACCGTAATCAAGTAGATTAGCTACACGTTAATTAGCTGTAATAGCACTTCAATTTTTCCCGCTAGATCAAATTATCTTTTCCTATCAAGGTCAATCTCTTTTTCAGAACATAAAAGATTGAAAGAATTTGACAGCTCAACTATTGGGAATTTCTTGTTTCTAATAAATTAGCTTTATAATTGAAGCTGCTTTCCTTTTTTACTAGAAATTATTGAATTGTGGGGGAAAGGGCGAAAGGCTCCAATTTTTAAATGGCTAAATTGTTGCACCTCTTTTTTCTGGGCCAATCAAGCTGCGGTTTCCTATACTCTCCTTTTAGGACCAAATGTTTCAAATAAAAGCGTATAAAAAAATGACACCTTCCTTTTTCACTATAATCTAATAAAACTATGAAAATTTAATTTGTTCCTCTCCAAACTTCAAAATTTCCCTCCTTTAATCAATTAAGTGACTCAGTTGGATTTCATATACCCATCCATATGAGGATTCAATTTATGGATTGCAAGAACTGTCCGTAATCGATCAATTAAGTGACTTAGTTAAATTTCATTAGGTATTTTTTCCCTGAATATTCCTTAGCTTTCATCAAATTTGTCGCAAACCTTCATATAATTTATAATTCTTTGGGAATTATGTACCATGTAAACTTCATAGGGTAAATTTCTTATCACTTTAGAATTTCAGATCTGCTTTTGCTGGTTAGTTAAATAGCTTTTAACGTTAACTGTCTGAGGTGTGAGGTTGCGAATTATGTCATGTATTTTGTTGATGTGCCAAACTGAAATTATGGTTCATGCATATATTATTGCCAAATAACTATGGGGTTAATATGATCACCGTGCACCCTTGACTTAATGGTTTCTATACAAGTATAAAGTTCTTGTAAGATGGGAGGAGGCAAAGGCCATGATTCAAGTCTTTAGAAGGAAGTTTCACACATATATACACTTAGATTAGACTAGAGTAGAATTTCTATTTTGTATAAAATAAAATAAAATAAACTATGGGATTCATGTGCTGTGAGATAATAATAATAATAATAATAATAATAATAATAATCAAAACTGAAAATAGGTCACGTATACCATATATATAACTGGGTCATGAGGTACACTTGACACTCACATATGTAAGTCCTTTCATCCATCCTCATGCTTAATTAATTAATTAATATATATATATATATATTTTATATAAGATAGAAGTTCTACTCTAGTTTAATCTAAGTGTATATGTGTGTAAGGCTCCCTTGACTGAGTTTGTTATAGAATCACAAACAATTCACCTCAAAGATACAATAGATCAGTCATTAAATTGCAAACAATAATTCTGAAATTCCTTCGTTAGAGTTTTCTTACAAATTTGTGAATTTAACTAGAACAATGAGGAAAATGAATTGATTGCATCTGTTTTTAATTTATAGACAATGAAAATTTTTAATCGAAATATCATTTCTTTTCATTTAAATTTTCATATTTCTAAAAGAATTTAATTTTCAAAAAAGAAAATTTCTTTTCATATTACACTTTAATAATTCATAAATCCTCAAAACTGTCAAGAATCTTATAGTTCAACTAACACTTTCAAGTGTTCTTAATTGAGACATCCTAGATTTAAATTTCTTCATCCCCAATTTTTGATTAACTTTTACAAGTTACCCGTAATGATTCAATAAATCTTATCATATTTCAATAAAGTAAAAAGTTACCATATTCGATCTATGATAGCACGTGTAGTAGGCCGTGCACATACGAGTTTTAGTGCCACATGTTGATAATTTTTTTAAAAAAATTATTACATTTGTTGTGTTTATGTTTCATTATATACAAATAAAAATCTTTGTATCTAAGACAACTTTATTTAAAACATGAACTCACTTCCTTTTACATGGCAATCTATGCTAGATTCATAATATTTTCCTCGCTGCTCCCTAGCTAGTCCCACACATTGTTTAACGATTTTTCTTATGTGAGCCAAAAAGTCAAAAAAGAAAGGGAATGTTGGCAAATAATCACAATGCAATGCCATCATATATACCATCTAGATGGTCAGGGACGAACGCAGGATTTCAAGTGGGGGGAGGGGCCGGAAATAAGTGAAAAAAAAAAAATTTCAGGAGGTCGGTGCGAACCTTTTTAAATGTAAGCCCATCGAATTTCATCATGTTGAGTAACATGATATTCACATATTTGTTTGTGTGTTCCGATATCATAATCCAAAGAATCAAGATCAAATATTTGAAATTGTGTTTGAGAGATTGGAACATCGACATTTTCCGGAATTGGGAAATGCATATTTTCTAGAATTGGAACATCCACATTTATACTAACTACTTATCAAATTTTTTTTTTTCTATTAATAACTATATAACAGTATAACCATTAAACCAAAATAGAAAAAAAAAGTATAAATAGAGAAAAAAAAATACTGAAAGATACTACTTATTAAGCCCTGTACTCTCTACCATCAAACTCCATATTTTCTCCAATAAAAAATACTACTTATTAAGCTCACAATTTCACAAACCCCACTTTCCTCCCACAAAACCCAACTCAGCTACCAAACCAAAAAAAAAATCCATTCCTTCTTTAATTGAAAGAAGAGAAAGAAAAATGTCATCTCTGCTTCATCACTCTTATTGCTCATCATCACCTATTCACCTCTCACTTCTTGTTCCTCTTTGAAACTGAATTTCTTCCCAAGCTCTCAAATCCTTGCCTCCCAAAACGTCGTCGTAAGCAAAGCAGCTCTCTTCCCTCCTCTAACCTTTTTATATATTTTATTTATTTATAAATTACACACTTAGTTCCTCTTTGAAAAAATTTCAATTTTAGAGATGTAATTTGGTGGAGCACTGGAGCCGTTGAAGTACGAGAACGGAAAGCTGTTGAAGTACGAGATGGGTCTCGCAACTCGCAAGCGTCACGGCGTCACGGCGTGGGCGTGGGCGGCAGCGTCGCGGCATGGGTGAGTGGGTCTCCATCTCTCTAAGTACTCTCTATCTCTACTCTGTCTCACCTCTCTATCTCTCTGTCTTGCCTCTCACTTCCCTTTCTTTTTTTTTTTTCTTTTGTTTCCTTCGTTTTTTGCTTTCTCCGTTTGGTTTTGGACTGCTGAGAGTGAGAACTGAGTTTTTTTTTTTTTTTTTTTTTTTTTTTTTTTAAAAAGATTTACATGGGTCATGGGCTCTTGGGCTGGCCGGATGATGGGCTAGAGTTCATGATTTTTGGGAGGGGGGCCCAAGCTAAAAACTCAGGGGGGGCCAAGCTAAAAACTCAGGGGCCCAAGCCCTTTTTTTGAAAATTTTACTTGCTAAAAATTTTTTTTTTTGGGCCCAGGGGGGGCCCGGGCCCCCTTAGCCCTCTACCTGGGTCTGTCCCTATAGATGGTATATAATCACAATGCAATGCCATCATATATATCATCTAGATGGTATATATGATGGCATTGCATTGTGATTATTTGCCAACATTCCCCTTCTCATTGTCGTTTCCATATAGTTTACACAATAAGTTGGGGCATTGTAACCATCATATATATATATATATATATATGATGTTCTTATAACTGTTCACATTGATGTTCTTTTGAAAATTAAACTGAGACTAATTGAATAGTATATCACTTCATTAAATTCATAATTTCATTTCGCTTCACTGTCACCTTGTTTTGGACTGGCCACCGGCTCTACTGTTTCTGTTTTGTGTATACACTGTCATATATATATATATATATATATATATATATTTAAATATCTTTTAAATAAAGGAAAGAGAAGTTACCTGTACTTAGTGAAAGCGTAAAATTCATAAATTCATGTGCTTTTTACGCAGTATTGTTAGGGAGATTTCTTATTGGAAGATGCAATTCCTTTTGCTCATCTAAGCATATAAATGATGTTTTCTTTCAGCACCCAACCGTTTAATTCTAACGCAGTCATATTGTCACAAAAATTGGAACATGCTTATTTTAATAATAGATCCTTAAATCCTGTTTTCTCAACCAAAAAAAATCCTTAAATCCTTATAAGGTTATTATTATTATTATTATTATTATTATTATTACTTTTTGGAAACAAACACCCATATACAAAGAGAGAGAATCAGATTTTAACACAAAAACAAACCACAAATTTTATTTAAAAATTATGATAACTTTTAAGGGAGGGTGGCAAGTTATACTTCACCCAATGGTAGTTGTCTCACATTGCTTAAGAGAGTATATTGTGTATAGCATAACTTGCTTCACATTTCCTTAAAAGTTCTCATGGCTTTTGAGTAAAGTTTGTGATATGTCTTTATTTGTTCTATTTAGACCCCTTAAAACAGATTGTTTAACCTAATACATTAGCTAAGTGATTACTTAGGTTAATTATTCAGATCTATGTTAAACAATGATGAATCATATCATGCATAGCAGCGGAAAGTAACTAAAATAATACCACAATATGATGACCTAGGAAAACAGATGAAACGAACCATTTCAAGGTTAAAACCTGAGGAGGATTTGACCTAACTATCCTCAAGGTAAAACAAATCCACTATAAGAAAATTGAAATTTTTACAATCAGATTTTATCCTAAATCTATTACTACCTCAAGTAGTAACTTACTGACACGACCACGTGCAAGCTCCGAATCCACAGACTCCTTCTCTCCTTGGATTTACTGCAACACAAACA